>NC_134693.1:60245450-60570450 GCF_050947455.1 Rhinoderma darwinii
ACGGTGGTCCCTTGTACCCCTGAGTAACTGGAGCGGCAGGGTGTATGCTTGACCTGCAGCATCATTAACTCAGGGGTACGAGGGATCCCCACTGATCAGCATGTTATCTCCTATCCTGTAGAGATGGGATAACATTTAATCTTGGGACAACCCCTTTAAAGAGGCTCTGTCACCAGATTTTGCAACCCCTATCTCGTATTGCAGCAGATCGGCACTGCAATGCAGATACGAGTAACGTTTTTTTTTTTTTAAAAACGAGCATTTTTGACCAAGTTATGACCATTTTTATATTTATGCAAATGAGGCTTTCTAAAGTACAACTGGGCGTGTTTAAAGTTATGTACAACTGGGCGTGTATTATGTGTGTACATCTGGGCGTTTTTACTTCTTTTACTAGCTGGCGTTGTGAATAGAAGTGTATGATGCTGACGAATCAGCATCATCCACTTCTCTTCGTTAACACCCAGCTTCTGGCAGTGCACAGACACACAGCGTGTTCTCGAGAGATCACGCTGTGACGTCACTCACTTCCTGCCCCAGGTCCTGCATCGTGTCGGACGAGCGAGGACACATCGGCACCAGAGGCTACAGTTGATTCTGCAGCAGCATCAGCGTTTGCAGGTAAGTAGCTACATCGACTTACCTGCAAACGCCGATGCTGTTGCAGAATCAACTGTAGCCTCTGATGCCGATGTGTCCTCGCTCGTCCGACACAATGCAGGACCTGGGGCAGGAAGTGAGTGACGTCACAGCGTGATCTCTCGAGAACACGCTGTGTGTCTGTGCACTGCCAGAAGCTGGGTGTTAACGAAGAGAAGTGGATGATGCTGATTCGTCAGCATCATACACTTCTATTCACAATGCCCAGCTAGTAAAAGAAGTAAAAACGCCCAGATGTACATACACAATACACGCCCAGTTGTACATAACTTTAAACACGCCCAGTTGTACTTTAGAAAGCCTCATTTGCATAAATATAAAAATGGTCATTACTTGGCCAAAAATGCTCGTTTTTTAAAAAAAAAAATGTTACTCTTATCTACATTGCAGCGCCGATCTGCTGCAATAGGAGTTAGGGGTTGCAAAATCTGGTGACAGAGCCTCTTTAAGACCTGAACATGCAGTGAATAGTTTTCAGATTATATTACTGGCTCGATGATCACATTCATTCCTAGTCTGGTCTGTGCAGTTTCGGTTTACAAATATTACGGATTGGTAGTAAAGATCCAACAGACGTGGACAGAAAGAAAGTTCAACATGCGTTACTATACTGACTGTAAAGTGCAGCATGTGTTACTATACTGACTGTAAAGTGCCGCATGTGAGGCATGGACTCGCGGGACAGGGATGTAATATTACCACTTTACAAAGCATTAGTGAGGCCTCATCTAGAATATGCAGTCCAGTTCTGGGCTCCAGTTCATAGAAAGGATGCCCTGGAGTTGGAAAAAATACAAAGAAGAGCAACGAAGCTAATAAGGGGCATGGAGAATCTAAGTTATGAGGAAAGATTAAAAGAACTAAACCTATTTAGCCTTGAGAAAAGACGACTAAGGGGGGACATGATTAACTTATATAAATATATGAATGGCGCATACAAAAAATATGGTGAAATCCTGTTCCATGTAAAACCCCCTCAAAAAACAAGGGGGCACTCCCTCCGTCTGGAGAAAAAAAGGTTCAACCTGCAGAGGCGACAAGGCTTCTTTACTGTGAGAACTGTGAATTTATGGAATAGTCTACCGCAGGAGCTGGTCGCAGCAGGGACAGTAGATGGCTTTAAAAAAGGCTTAGATAATTTCCTAGAACAAAAAAATCTTAACTGCTATGTGTAGAAATTTTTTACTTCCCCTTTCCCATCCCTTGGTTGAACTTGATGGACATGTGTCTTTTTTCAACCGTACAAACTATGTAACTATGTAACTATGTAACTATGTGTTACTATACTGACTGTAAAGTGCCGCATGTGCTACTATACTGACTGTAAAGTGCCGCATGTGTTACTATACTGACTGTAAAGTGGCGCATGTGTTACTATACTGACTGTAAAGTGCCGCATGTGTTACTATACTGACTGTAAAGTGCCGCATATGTTACTATACTGACTGTAAAGTGCAGCGTGAGTTACTATACGGACTGTAAAGTGCAGCGTGCGTTACTATACTGACTGTAAAGTGCCGCATGTGTTATTATACTGACTGTAAAGTGCCGCATGTGTTACTATACTGACTGTAAAGTGCAGCGTGCGTTACTATACTGACTGTAAAGTGCCGCATGTGTTACTATACTGACTGTAAAGTGCAGCGTGCGTTACTATACTGACTGTAAAGTGCAGCGTGCGTTACTATACTGACTGTAAAGTGCCGCATGCGTTACTATACTGACTGTAAAGTGCAGCGTGCGTTACTATACTGACTGTAAAGTGCAGCGTGCGTTACTATACTGACTGTAAAGTGCAGCGTGCGTTACTATACTGACTGTAAAGTGCAGCGTGCGTTACTATACTGACTGTAAAGTGCAGCGTGCGTTACTATACTGACTGTAAAGTGCAGCGTGCGTTACTATACTGACTGTAAAGTGCAGCATGCGTTACTATACTGACTGTAAAGTGCTGCATGCGTTACTATACTGACTGTAAAGTGCTGCATGCGTTACTATACTGACTGTAAAGTGCAGCGTGCGTTACTATACTGACTGTAAAGTGCAGCGTGCGTTACTATACTGACTGTAAAGTGCAGCGTGCGTTACTATACTGACTGTAAAGTGCAGCGTGCGTTACTATACTGACTGTAAAGTGCAGCCCTGACACAAGTTTGAACACTGACATTGTTCTTTCATTTTTGTGTTTGAATTTTGGATACACGTTGCCCTGGTCATTTTACTAGTATTTATAGCTGGGGCAATATAGTATATATTTACTACACAATTGCCTGTAGCATTATGAGACCTTGCAGTTTATAACAATGATGTTCAATGAGGGCCTGTTCACATCACCGTTCGATTCCGTTCCGTTCCGTAGTCGACTCCGCTATTGATTCCGTCGGAAAACCGGAAACCAGCCGGAATGGTGACGAACGGAAGCCATTAGCGATGTTTCCATCAACATTGATATCAATGGCGACTGAAACGGAAGCTGTGCTGTCACTTTCACTTTCCGTTGCGGGGTTCACCCGACAGAACCTTGGAACGGAAGCGAACGGTGATGTGAACAGGCCCTAATGTATTTTTTTGTTCACACAGCTTTAATTTTTTTGTTTCGTTTTACAAGTTGTTTCTTACTTACAATTTTTTTTTTTTTGTGGAGGGGGGGGGGCGCCATTTCCATTTTCGCCTCAGGCAGCAGAAAAGCTAGAATCGGCCCTGGCTACACTGCAGTAACACCGATAAATGTCAGAAGTCAGCAGGAACAAGTAGTTAAAATTTCAAAGAAAGCCCCCCCGACATGTTTCGCCACGGATGTAGCGTCTTCAGGGGTGATGTGAAACACACTGTTATTCAGTGTTAATCATTTAATCGCGTTCGGCTTCACTATGTTCTATGCCCGTTCTTTCGCGCATGCGCTGAGGTCTGTTTCTCTCTGACTGCTCAGTTTCTGATTCTGTCATATCGCTCATTGCGCATGCGCACATACGCGACGTTTCATTGGTGGCTCTCCCTTTACTTACCATTCGTAGTGCTACCTGTCCATCACTGCGGTGGAGGCACGGTCCTCTATCTTGTCTCTCATTGGCTTGTGCTATAATCAAGGGACATGTGTTAGCAATTCATGGTGCATTTAACCATCGCAAATCTGTGGCGCGCCGTCATTAGCCCCTATACCCCTGAAGACGCTACATCCGTGGCGAAACATGTCGGGGGGCTTTCTTTGAAATTTTAACTACTTGTTCCTGCTGACTTCTGACATTTATCTGTGTTACTGCAGTATAGCGTTCTGCAGCCGCTTACACTCTTTATCTCCACAATAGAGTTGCTACTTAGTGCACTGTGCTGATCATTGTCAGCTATGGACTTGAACTTTTTAATTTCAGTGTAGTCTGTCTTTGCTATAATAGCCTAATAAAATTTGGTTATTTTAATTACTTTATAGTTGGAAAACAGGGCTTCTTTTGCCGGCAGGCATCCTTCTGTATATATTCCACGCCTGACCTGCCTCTCCACACCTGACGTCCACCTGCTGCCAAGTTCCTGCCTAGCCTGCCTCGCTACTGTCCGAGCTGCCACAGGTACCCTATACGAACTATATAATTTGACCTGCGTCCTGTTGGCCAGCTGCCATACCGCCAAGACGGTACGGCCCAGTGGGTCCACGAACCCTTCGTGACATATAGTCATATAAAACCTTATCTCAACAATATATAATTATAAAACCCACAACCCATAAATTCATTAATTGGTGGGGAGAATTTGTTGTTTACCAGAACCACCTCTTCAAGAAGTATGCAGTCTCTTGGTGTAGATATATGGATGATGTTTTACTTTGCTGGGCAGGGTCAGTCCAGGAACTTAATGTTAATACATTAAGCATTATGCTGATTATGCTGATTATGTATACAGTGATTCCATTGTAAGCTTTCTAGATATTAATATTGAAATAGATAGGGAAAAACGATTTACCGTTACATTTCGAATATCGATGCAAGGAATACCTTGTTATTAGCATCTAGCCATCACCCTGTATATAAGGGGAATCCCAGTGGGACAATTTCTGGAAATTCGTAGAAATTGTACGAATCTTGAAAAATGTAAAAGGCAGCTGACCTTTCTGAATAATTTATTGTAATAAATTACTCCAGAAAGGCGATAAAATGTGATTACAATTGGGCAAAAAGACGTGAAAAAAATAAGATTCTAGAGAGAGAAAGGAGACGACAGAATGATAACAGGGTATGTTTTATTTCCCGACATGACTGGGAGCTTCTACGCAGTATTATGACTAAGAACTATTCACATCTAGTTTTGGAGGAAAAAATTTGTTCCTATGTAGGCATCACACCATCTGGTCCGGAAAAGGGCACCAACATTGAAAGATATGTTGGTAAGGTCTGAATTCAAACGTAAACAGATGGAAATTAACTGTGGTTCATTAGTGATATAGGAAAAGGGGAAAATAAAAATCTTCTGTCAGCACATTTCATAAACCATCATAAGCAATCACCTTCTAGATTAAAATGTATCACTAATCTGCAACAAATGGATATATTTAATGAATGATATGCCGCATAGATAAGGTTCTGTATGCATCTCCGCTGCTGCACCCTTGTCTATGGGGGGGGGGGGGCTGTAATCCATTACTTCCCGCAAACTATAATAATCAGTGACGTTTCTCTTTGAATTGATCCCCATTATTTTAGATGCCATAAAGCACACACAACCTGCTTTACTATCTATACATACAATACAGGAAGATAGTTTGTATCTCTATGACAGTTTTAAAAAAAATACAAGGAAACTACTACAACTTTTAAAAGGAATAAAACACGTTATTTCTCTTCTACAGATTTAAAACTAATCAATGCAGCTAAAATGGAATAAATATTGCATTCCTTTTAACAAATTTAGATTTTTTTTTTGGTTTCCAATTCCATTAGTACTAATTGAACTGAACAGATCTGCTGCTGATAGTAATAATAATGGAAATGTTTGTAATCTTAGTCTAAGGCAACCCGGTATCTTAGCTGTTGAATTGTCTTACAGGGAATGTGTTATGCATTTCTTTTTAATTTAATTCATTTAATTAAACCCTTAACGACATGCTACGTATAGTTACGTCGTTGCAGTTTTGTACTTAACGCAACAGCACATAACTGTACATGGCAGTGATGGCGAGAGCTCAGAAGCTGAGCCAGAGCCATCACCAGCGGGAGTCAGCTGCATATTACAGCTGACACACTGCTGTAATGGCAAGGACAAGAGCTAGCTCCGATCCCCGCCATTAACCCCTTATATGCCGCAGTCAAAAGCAACTGTGGCAACTAGGTGGTTTGTAGCTGATTGGCACACCCGCGACATGAATGCGGGTGTGCCGATGCTTGCTATGGCACCTGGAGGCCTAACACTGGCCTCCTGATCTGCTGTGCACCGAAGGCATGGCCTAAATGGCTTACTGTCAGTGCCAAATGTGCGACAGGAAGATGGTGCAGGCTCAGAAGCTAAAAAATAAATGGACAGAAAATGATGCAAACATAAAGTAGACATATGGGAAATGGTAACTAGTAACTATTTTGTGTGGAATTACTAACTGTGTTACAAGCAGATACATTTAAATTTAGAAAATTTGTCGTCCTCGTCTGCCGAGAACTGAAGAGAGAATGAGAGTGTGCGCGCATGCATGCGCTCTCATTCACTCTTCAGGTCTCGGCAGACAAGGACGTCAAGAATGTTTGATCTCGCAAGAGAGATCTCACAGCACAAGTCGCTCTGATACTGTCCGTAGCTGATTGGATAGTGTCAGAGCGTTTATTATCATGCCCCCTGTCATATACAATAAAAGAAACACCCCATCGACATTCCAGGGTGTTATTTAAATATCGGGCGCCAAATATAGCGGCACCGATATCTAAATAATGTAGTTTAAAGTGACACAAGTTTTGTGCAGCACTGCCTATTACATGGTGCACTCAACTGCGCAGGTATGAGATGGTGAAATGTTTTCTTTAACCCCTTCGCGACATTTGACGTATCCATACTGCAAAGTCGGGTAGCGGAAGTATGGAGTGGGTTCACGCAATGAGCTCGCTCCATACGATGCCGGTGTCGGCTGTATGTTACAGCCGACACTTCAGAGTAACTAGCGGCATCGCGATCCCGCTAGTTTAACCCGTTAAATGCTGCGGTCAATACTGACAGTAGCATTTAAATCGTCAGAAAGAGGGGGGCGACCCCTTCTAATAGCTCATCGCGCCCCCCGCAATGCAATCACGGTGGGGCGATGGTTGCTATGGCTGCCTGGGGGCTTAATGAACGCCCCCAGGTCCGCCATCTTTGTACACCTATGAAGCCTTGCCTCCGGCAGGGCTTAATATGTGCCTGTCAGAATCACGATATACTGCAATACATTAGTATTGCAGTATATCGTGCAAGTGATCTAACGATCGCTGGTTGAAGTCCCCTAGGGGGACTAATAAAAAAAAAGTACAAATTAGTTAAATAAAGTTTTTTTTGTGTAAAAAAAAAATGACAAAATTAAAAGTAAAAAAAAAACCCTTTTCCCATTTTCCCCCTAAAGCATAGTAAAAAAATAAATAAACATAATTGGTATCGCCGCGTCCGTAAAAGTCTGAACTATTACAATATATCATTATTTAACCCGCACGGTGAACGGCGTAAAAAAAAAAATTGTAAACGCCACAATCTCTATTTTTTGGTCACCTAATCTCCCACAAAAAATGAAAAAAAAAGTGATCAAACCGTCGCATGTACACCAAAATGGTATTATTAAAAACCACAGCTAATGCCGCAAAAAAGAAGCAATCGTACCACTTAATCGACGGAAAAATAAAAAACTTATAGCTCTCGGAATTTGGCGACGCAAAATATATTTTCTTTTTTACACTTAGGTTTTTACATGTAAAAGTAGTAAAATATAGAAAAAAATATGTATATTTTGAATCGCCATAATCGTATTGACCCACAGAATAAAGTTAACATGTTGTTTTAAATGCACAGTAAATTCCGTAAAAAAGGCGCGCAAAAAACCATAGAGGAATCGCTGTTTTTTTCATTTTCTACCCCACAAATATTTTTTTTCCCATTCCCTAGTACATTATATGGCAAAATAAATGGTACTACGAAAAACTACAACTCATCCGGCAAAAATCAAGCCCTCATAGGACTATATCGACGGAAAAATAAAGACGTTATGGCTTCTGGAATGTGGGGAGGAAAAAACGAAAATGAAAATCTGAAAAAGGGCTGCGACGGGAAGGGGTTAAGGGTATCCAATACAGTAATTGCTTCACTCTTCACTCTTCACAACATTAATACCTCCCAAACTTATCTTTTTGAGGTTCACGTATGGTGACATGTCCCATTGACATCAACAGTCATTAAAACAACCCACTATGCACCCTCACTCTTCTATGTTTAACACTGATCACTGCGGTACAGTCTGGCTGACGTTATACATATAATATTTCCAGTGCACTGTGCAATTCTTATCAAAAGGCAGTGGCACTGGTGGCTGAGAGAAAAGAAAGTCAGGAAGATTAGAGGAAGGAGCCAAACAGGAGTCCAAACCCACTATGAATAAGGCTCTGAACATAGCGGTGGAAATCTGGATGAAGAAGCAGTTGAGCAGGTTGACGGCAGGCAGAGAAAGTGAGCACAAGAGAAGGGTACTATTACTATTATGGACTGCATCATGTGACACATTGCACGGGTGGGGTGGGGGGGGGTTGCAGGTTCACCGTTTGCCCTATGACTAAAGTAAACCTGATCTGTAATTAACACCAATTTAAGGCAAACGATTCAGATTATGTTAAAATTACAAATACTATAGGGCACAAGCGAAATAAAATACAGGTATATGCAAATGAATGTGTGGCAAAAAGTACAATCAAAATGATTTTATGTTGTGTCAAAAATGTGGTGACAAATATACTGTACTTGCTAATGGACCTGCTCATTCATTTGCAATCCGGTAAACAGAATGCTTCCTTCATTCCTAGGCATGCATTTTTGCTATTTATTTTTTGTGAATGTACTACAAATCTGTATTACAACCGGTATATTTTTGGCTTTCATACTTGTTAGTCATGGTTGACTGAAGGGTCAACGGTTCTTTGTAGAGCAACAAAATGTGTTACAGAAAGTCTACGACTAATCTAACAGGGAAAAGGAAAATAACTTTATTACTGGCATGTGTATTGGATAGATACAGTACATCACCCTGGGACAATTTCCAAGCTGACCTATTTAACAAACCATGCAGCATGAACATCTATTTGCGCCTGTGGCCATGTGTGCATTTAATGTCTTAATGTTCTCATGGACTTTTTTAATGGCTTTTTGGCTATCTACCGACATTTTTATTATTGCTTTTGTTGTTTATGCCACTCTAAAACTGATGCTAGGTTACACTGGTGTTTACATGTATTTTTCTGTGATGACACAAAACATTTTTCTATTTTTAATTCAGCTGATTCTACTTAGGAGAAAAGCATCAGAATCTATTTGGTTTATAAACTGTTTATTTATTTATTTTTTACTTTGAGGTTAAGTCACAATGGAAATAAGCAATGAAAATAAGAAAAAGCTATTGCAAAAGTCAGAGAGGTTATGTTGATAATTCCTCCGAGTTTTGCTAAAAAGGTTTCTACTCTTTTTTTTTTGGGTTAAAACAAATGGATTGGAAATACTAAATGGTTTCAAAATTGGATACAGTAAAATCTATAAATTTGTAAACATGCACTGTATAATTCACTATATAATGTCAGTTGTTTGAATGGATATGGGAAGCCACCTCTTTATTTAGTTCTGTGACTATATTTAAAAAATCCAGAGATAGGACATGCTGTTATACATGTCACAAAACTTCAAGGTGACTTATTTTATCATTATTTTATTCAGTAGTGGGTATAATGTTCCTTGAAAGGCTATTCCCATCTTAGACACTTATGGCATATCCATGGGATGTGCCATAAATGTCTGACAGATGCAGGTCATCAGGGGGGACCGGGGTTGAGTGAACCTTGTTATGGAGATAGGTGTGGGTCCCAGAGTTGGGGCCTGAGTCTATAAGACATCTATGGCATATATATATTCCATACATGTCTTAAAGAGGCATGCCCCCTTTAACCACTTGGTGACATGTACATGTAAGTGGCAGCCGCCAAGGGGAAGTATAGAGTGGACTTAAGGGCTGAGCGCACTTCATACTGAGCGGGTGTCAGCTGCTTGTTACAGCTGACACCCTACTGCAACGGGAGAAATCGAAGACCACTCCAATTCAACCTGTTTAACCACTTAGATGGCAGAGTCAAAAGCGACCGCAGTATCTTAACCATTAGAAAACCATTAGAAAGTTGAGTGGCCCCCTCCGCCAGCCCGTCATCCTCCCCCATGACGCGATTGTGGGCTTGTCATGGCAGTGTCATAATTTGAGTTTTTTGCCCATTTCACCCCACAAAGGGTTTTTTTCAGTTCTCCAGTACATTATATAGTACATTAAATACAACTCATCCTGCAAAAAACAAGCCTGACTGAAAAATAAAAAAGTTATGACTTTTAGAATGCGGGGAGGAAAAGCGAAAATGAAAAAATTCAAATTGGCAGCATCTCCAAGGGGTTCCTTATTTTCTAGAAAACAGCAGTGGCACTACTGAAGACCTTCCATTTTATGAGGGCCAGCACATTCCTGTGACTTTCTGCAGTCAACCTTTGTCATCTTCCTCTTCCTTGGCTTCTGTCTTTACTCTTCCTGCTTCAGGTGCCTGTAACGTTGGCGGCAGTCCCCGCAGCCGGGTCTCGTACCTCCTATGGTGGCCTGCCTCTCTTCCAAGTCACTTCTGTTATCATCCGTTCATGGCCGCATTGTCCCTAGTGCTTGTCCACCAGCCATCTCTAAAAGGGCCAGCACACGCGAAATTCAAAAGTCACCCAACCAATCCCCGTTGCCACCAAGACTATTTAAGTCACCTGCACTATCCACCTGGGGCCTAAACAACATTGCAACAACCTAGTTGTATCCTGTGAAGGTTCCTGTGTGCACCTGATTCCAGTCAGCTATTGCTATTTGTTGTCAGCCTGTGTCCGGTTATCCATTACCAACCTATATCCAGTCTGTTATTGCTATCTGTGGTCAGCCTGTGTCCCGTTATCCATTACCAGTTTATATCCAGTCCACTATTGCTATTTGTGGTCAGTCTGTATCCGGTTAGCCATTACCAGCCTGTATCCAGTCCGCTATTCCTATCTGCTGTCAGCGGCAATCCAGTTACTTGCTAGCTGCCTGTGTCTAGCTACCTGGTACCTGCCTGTCTCCAGCGACCCGCTTCTTGCCTGTTTTCAGCTAGGGATTTCCAGGAAACATCTTTGTATGGCTTCTGCTTACTCTGTCTACCTAGGCGACCACTGCAGCCACCGCTAAGAATAATTGGTGGCATATAGATTTATACAGCTCAAACTGAGTTCAAAATGAGCTGCTTCAATCTGTATGTATGATTTCATTAGTGGTGGCTACAGGCAGCTAAAATATGATCAGAATAGGAATTAGCTGTATGGAATTTTAAGGAGAAGCAGAGAATTTGGTTCAAAATAGCCACAAAACCATAAACCATACATAGTAAACCATAAGCCATAAGAAAAAGGGTATTAGCCGCAATTGCAATGGACAGTACGATAAAGCTCACATATTATTTTTACAGCACAGCACATGGCAAAAAAAAACAAAACATCCAAGTAACGATGATAGATTTGCTGTTTTATTCCATTTAAGCTAACAATTTTTTTTTATAAAGGCTAATCAATAAATTGTATGAGCTACAAAATTGTGCCAATAAACACTACAACTCATCCCACAAAGAAAAATCTCATATGGCTATGATGAAAAATAAAAAAAGTCATATATCTCCGAATGCAGTGATACAAAAATGACTTTTTTTCCCGTCAAACATGCTTTTATTGTGCAAAAGTATTTAAAGTATTAAAACGTTAAAAAACTATAGATATTTGGTATCACCGCAATAGAAGTGAGTTATCAGGTTATTAATACCACAAAAAACAATGACAGAAGTGCTGTTTGGTTTTCTTTTTTATTTATTTTTTATTTCCTCATTAGCCCTGTAAATCCAAGTGCTTAGAAAAATAGACTCCAGTCTTATGACGAATTTCCTTCCCTGTTGCTAAAATGTATTTTACTATTGTGAAATGTCTGATCTAAAATGGAATTTTGCCAATCGTGTATGCCGCAAGCTAGGTAATGAGGTGTTCTGCTTTTTAGCTGGCATGTTTTCTCTCTCCTTTTATCCAGTCACTGATAAATCTGAGCTCTGCTTTGTTTTCTATTGTTGTTTTATTGATGTTTTTTTTTTTCATTTCTCCTGAATTTTTTTTATAAAAAGTTAATCAATAAATTATATGTACCCCAAAGTAGTGCCAATAAAAATTTGGCCTGCAAAACAGAAGTCATCATATAGCTTTGTCGATGGCAACATAAAAATGTTCTGGCTCTTTGAATGAAGTGATGAAAAAAATCGCTCAGTCCTGGAGGCTCAAAATAGACTAGTTCTTAAGGAGTTAATATAGAATTGAAGATTAAAGGGGTTTTCCCACGAGGGACGTTTATGACATATCCACAGGATATGTCATAAATGTCAGATAGATGAGGGTCCCACCTCTGGTCCCACCCTAAACCCCATTCTAGCTTTGTTTGATCTCGCTGCCTCCCGGCCACTTCCTGGTTATATGGGCGGGTGTTGTGAAAACAGCGTAGCCCGCTGAGCTACGCTGTTTCCATAACTCACATAGTAGTGAATGGCAGTTACGGAAAGAGCATAGCATGCAAGCTACGCTGTTTCCGTAACTACCATTCAGTTCTATGGGACCTACGGAAACAGCGTAGCTCAGCGACCATATAACCTTTTTCATGGTCGGAATTCACCTGATTCAGCCGCAACACAGAGCGGCTGAATCCCCGTTCTGGAGATAGGTGCGGGTCTCAGAGGTGGGACCCGCATCTTTCTGACAGATATGTGGATATATCCTGTGGATATGTAATAAATGTGTCTCATGGGAAAACCCCTTTAAATTAGGTATATCAGACATCGTGTTTTTCTGGAAACTCTTTACCATCCTTATACTTACTTCCATTTTGTATTTTATGTCTTTCCTATCAAGAATTAATTTCAACGAGCCATGCTATAACACTGTTTGTTTTGTATAAAATTTGAGTGAAATAAGAATTATAGAGTCAAAGCATTAAAATGTATGTGAACTGTTAATCAGTAAGTTCTATATTAGATAAAAATTTTCTAGTGAAGTCTCCACTCTATTCTGCTTTTTGAAAAGACAAAAAAATATATGACATGAATCCTAGGATAGATCTCAACCCTATCTTGCCACTAATCAGGATGATTATATTACTAAATCACTGTGTAGTGCTAAGCTTAATAAGCATTACTTTCCTTTATTGGTTAATTAAACATTTTGAGAGATCTCTTTTTCTAAGACAAGCACAATCAATGTTAAACTGTCATCTCATTGTCTCTATTGCATGTGGATACTTGATTAGTTAATGTAGTACTTACAGTAATTGGAGGTAGAATGAAAGTGTCAGGTGTTCAGAAAGGTCCAAAAAGGTCCTTGAACTTTGAAACCTTTCAGCATTTCTAATAAAACGGATAAATTGCACAAAGAACATATTTAAAATTACTTGGTTAGAATGACAATGAAAAGCATGACCAACTTAAAAGTGAAATGAGAAGTTTAGGAGATGTCATTCAGTAGAAGCTGCTAACATACGGAAGGTGCATATAATGTTCCGGCTGTCCAGGCCATTGCCAGTTCATATTCAAATACAAAAATAATGTAAAGGCGGCAACACTATTCAACTTACAATTGCATTTTAAAAGGAACGTCCATATTTTACAGCACATATTTATCCATATAAAACATAAAATTCACATACAATGCCTAAAAAATTGTCTTCTGCCAAATATAATATACATTGTATACTCATGAATGGACACTGTGGTCACAAAAATTGTGGCAGCTGCCGAACCTGGAGGGTGCCATTTAGACTTTGGAGTGTGATGCAGTCTTCTCAGTCTACAGAAGGGAATGCACACACCCATTTGCCAGGAGTCAAAAGGACGGGACAAGGGGGAGGTAACCGCCTAGGGCGCCATTAAACCTTAGACATGGAGGGTGCAAGTTAACAACAATGAATGTCTGTACTTTTTTTCTGCATCTGCTCACCCCCGTTGCTATGGGGCTAGGAAAGACTGGGCCCCATAGCAAACTTTTGACTGGGGCCCCTCCTCCCCTGGGTGTCACACAACCCCCGCTTGTAGATAGTGCCTTTTTTACAGCCTCCCCTGTAGATAACGCCATACAGCCCCCTATAGATAGCGCCATACAGCCCCCTGTAGATAACGCCATACATCCCCCTGTAGATAACGCCATACAGCCCCCTCTGTAGATAACGCCATACAGCCCCCACTGTAGAGAATGCCATACAGCCACACTGTAGATAATGCCATACAGCCCCCTTTGTAGATATCTACAGAGGGGTCTGTATGGCGTTATCTACAAAGGGGGCTGTATGGCGTTCTCTACAGTGGGGACTCTGTATGGCGTTATCTACAGGGGGATGTATGGCGCTATCTACAGAGGGGCTGTATGGCGCTATCTACAGAGGGGGCTGTATGGCGCTATCTACAGCAGGTGCTGTATGGCGTTATCTACAAGGGGGGCTGTATGGCGTTATCTACAGGGGGGGCTGTATGGCGTTATCTACAGGGGGGCTGTATGGCGTTATTTACAGGGGGGCTGTATGGCGTTATCTACAGGGGGATGTATGGCACTATCTACAGGGGGGTCTGTATGGCGTTATCTACAGGGGGGTCTGTATGGCATTATCTACAGGGGGGTCTGTATGGCGTTATCTACAGGGGGGGTCTGTATGGCGTTATCTACAGGGGGGTCTGTATGGCGTTATCTACAGGGGGAGTCTGTATGGCGTTATCTACAGGGGGGGTCTGTATGGCGTTATCTACAGGGGGGTCTGTATGGCATTATCTACAGGGTGGTCTGTATGGCGTTATCTACAGAGGGGGCTGTATGGCGTTCCCTACAGGGGGGTCTGTATGGCGTTATCTACAGAGGGGGCTGTATGGCGTTATCTACAGAGGGGGCTGTATGGCGCTAATGCTATACAGCCCCCCTGTAGAGAACGCCATACAGCCCCCTTGTAGAGAATGCCATACAGCCCCCATTGTAGGGAACGCCATACTGCCCCCACCTGTAGGGAACGCCATGCAGCCCCCCTGTAGGGAACGCCATACAGCCCCCCCTCTAGGGAAAGCCATACAGCGTCCCCTCCTCTAGGGAACGCCATACAGCCCCCCCCCCCTGTAGGGAACGCCATACAGCGTCCCCCCTCACAAAAAAATGTGACCTACAGTGTGTCCTACAAAAGACATGTATCCCCTATCCACAGGATAGTGGATACATGTGTGATCGCTGGCAGCGATAAGGAGAACGGGGGACCGAAGGTCCCCTGAAGTTCTCCATGACTAACCTCTGACTTCCGGCAGCTGCGCAGCTCAATAAAAATGAAAGGAAATTAATGGAGCGCCGGTCGTGCTTTTGCGCATGCGTGACCAGCGCTCCATTAATTTCTGCGGAGCTGCCGACACAGACCCCGGAAGTCCGAGGTTTGTGATGGAGAACTTCAGGGGACTTTCGGTCCCCCGTTCTCCCTATCGCTGCCAGCGATCACACATGTATCCCCTATCCTGTGGATAGGGGATACATGTCTTTTGTTTAATGGCAGAGCGGGGAGATACCTCCCTGCTCTGCCGTAGTGTTCAGTGGCATCCCGCTGTAGCAGCCATAGCGGCTGGTAGCGGAGCCTCCGGCCATGGTGGGGGCCCGTGCCAGCGGGCGACACGGGCCCCCTCATGCCGCGGGCCCCGTAGCAGCTGCTATGGCTGCTATGGCGGTAGTTACGCCACTGGGTTTAGTGAGCATGTGTTTCATATGATTTAATACAATTGAGCTGTAAAAATGTAAAATATTATTTTTTTCCAATAATATGTAGATTTTACTCAAGATTTTTAATTTCCACAAGGAATTCAAGAGAAAAAGCACCCAAAAAATTGTTAGGAAATTTATCCTGAGCACAGCAGGTTGTTAAATTTACAGCTGGTTCACGGGATCGGGGAGGAGCGGTATCCAGGACCGATCCCTCTGCACTCAATTGTATCTGTGTCCTTAGGAAGCAGATACAATTCAGCAGTCCTTCATGCCAAGATGAGCCAAGGAATCTTTCAGTTTCCTGTCCCTTCATTCGGCGCTTTTGCCGCCTGCGTCATTCCGCAATCTACAGTGGGCTCTATGTGGGGTATTATCTTCCGGGGGGCTCTATGTGGGGCACTATTCACAGGGGGAATTCTGAATTGCACTAAATAAAGGGTGCTCTGTGTAGGAAACTATCTAAAAAGGGCCCCCGTGACTGGCACTATGAACAGGGGGCATTGTGTGTGGTGCTTTATTTACAGTGGGCACATTATATAGTAATATTATATTCAGGGGCACAGTGGATGGTGCTATCATATTCAGGGTCAAAGTGTGTGGCTCCATGAGGATTTTGTCTTAGTTTATACATGAGGAAATGTTGGAAAAGTTAGGAGCTGAAGACATTTGAGTGGAAAACTCTGCAGAGATGACTCATGGCTGGGATGAGTCATTATGGGGGTCTGGAACAGATAGAGAAGGAAAGAGAAAAATTATGACATGAATCTGAGAATATGTCACCTCTGAGTCACTGAATGTAAATCTTTATTCTTACACTGATTAATCAGTACTGTATCTACTTTATGAGTTAAAGCGGTATGATGGGTAGTATCATCCTTTTTTGTTAAATCCTTACTAGGCCTTACTGGAAGTTTAGTTTTACGCCATACAAACATATAGCAGGGGTGAAACTGAATTTTCAAATGATCTCTGTACTAAACTATATTTGTGCTAGTGCTGTATATATGTACTGGGCTTTGTTCTGGTGCTGTATATATGTACTGAGCTTGGTTCTAGTGCTCTATATATTTACTGAGCTTGGTTACAGTGCTGTATATATGTGCTGAGCTTGATTTTGGTGTTGTATATGTGTACTGAACTTTGTTCTGGTGCTGTCTATATGTACTGAGCTTGGTTGTGGTGCATTATTTCTGTATTGAGCTTTGTTCCAGTACTGTATCTATGTACTCTGTTTTGTTCTCGTGCTGTGTTTATGTACTGAGCTTCGGTCTGGTGCTGTATTTATGTACTGAGTAGAGATGAGCGAACCGGGACAACCAAACCCGGTTTCGGTCCGAACATCAGGAAAAGTTCAGTTCGCAGCGAATCCGAACTTCACCGGGTTCGGCCGAACACGTTTTGACCGAACCCGGTCAAAAATATTATACGAATCGGCAGCCACTTGTCTCTATCAATCACTGATAGAGAAAAGAGGCTGCTGATTAAAAATAAAATAAAAAGCATTTCATACGTACCCGGTCGTTGTCTTGGTGAAGAGTCCCTCTTCTTCCTCCAGTCCGACCTTCTTTCCTGACGCGGCAGCCTGTGATTGGCTGCAGAGGCCGCTGCAGCCTGTGATTGGCTGCAGAAGCCGCGGCAGCCTGTGATTGGCTGCAGCGGTCACATGGGCTCTAACGTCATCCAGGAATGTCGGGCCGGATGTCGAGAGGGACGCATCACCAAGGCAACGGCCGGGAGATGGGACTGGAGGAAGCAGAAAGTTCTCGGTAAGTATGAACGTCTTTTTTTTTTTACAGGTTACTCTATATTCTGATCGGAATTCACTGTCCAGGGTGCTGAAACAGTTACTGCCGATCATTTAACTGCGCAGCTCAATAAAAATGAAAGGAGCGCTGGTCACGCATGCGCACAAGCACGACCGGCGCTCCATTAATTTCTGCGGAGCTGCCGACACAGACCCCGGAAGTCCGAGGTTTGTGATGGAGAACTTCAGGGGACTTTCGGTCCCCCGTTCTCCCTATCGCTGCCAGCGATCACACATGTATCCCCTATCCTGTGGATAGGGGATACATGTCTTTTGTTTAATGGCAGAGCGGGGAGATACCGCCCTGCTCTGCCGTAGTGTTCAGTGGCGTCCCGCTGTAGCAGCCATAGCGGCTGGTAGCGGAGCCTCCGGCCATGGTGGGGGCCCGTGCCAGCGGGCGACACGGGCCCCTTCATGCCGCGGGCCCCATAGCAGCCGCTACGGCTGCTACGGCGGTAGTTACGCCACTGGGTATAGTGAGCATGTGTTTCATATGATTTAATACAATTGAGCTGTAAAAATAAAAAATATTTTTTTTTCCAATAATATGTAGATTTTTCTCAAGATTTTTAATTTCCACAAGGAATTCAAGAGAAAAAGCACCCAAAAAATTGTTAGGAAATTTATCCTGAGCACAGCAGGTTGTTAAATTTACAGCTGGTTCACGGGATCGGGAAGGAGCGGTATCCAGAACCTATCCCTCTGCACTCAATTGTATCTGTGTCCTTAGGAAGCGGATACAATTGAGCAGTCCTTCATGCCAAGATGAGCCAAGGGATCTTTCAGTTTTTGTCCCTTCATTCGGCGCTTTTGCCGCCTGCGTCATTCCGCAATCTACAGTGGGCTCTATGTGGGGTATTATCTTCCGGGGGGCTCTATGTGGGGCACTATTCACAGGGGGAATTGTGAATGGCACTAAATAAAGGGTGCTCTGTGTAGGACACTATCTAAAAAGGGCCCCCGTGACTGGCACTATCAACAGGGGGCATTGTGTGTGGTGCTTTATTTACAGTGGGCACATTATATAGTACTATTATATTCAGGGGCACAGTGGATGGTGCTATCATATTCAGGGTCAAAGTGTGTGGCACCATGAGGATTTTGTCTTAGTTTATACATGAGGAAATGTTGGAAAAGTTAGGAGCTGAAGACATTTGAGTGGAAAACTCTGCAGAGATGACTTATGGCTGGGATGAGTCATTATGGGGGTCTGGAACAGATAGAGAAGGAAAGAGAAAAATTATGACATGAATCTGAGAATATGTCACCTCTGAGTCACTGAATGTAAATCTTTATTCTTACACTGATTAATCAGTACTGTATCTACTTTATGAGTTAAAGCGGTATGATGGGTAGTATCATCCTTTTTTGTGAAATCCTTACTAGGCCTTACTGGAAGCTTAGTTTTATGCCATACAAACTTATATAGCAGGGGTGAAACTGAATTTTCAAATGATCTCTGTACTAAACTATATTTGTGCTAGTGCTGTATATATGTACTGGGCTTGGTTCTAGTGCTCTATATATTTACTGAGCTTGGTTACACTGCTGTATATATGTGCTGAGCTTGATTTTGGTGTTGTATATGTGTACTGAACTTCGCTCTGGTGCTGTCTATATGTACTGAGCTTTGTTCTGGTGCATTATTTCTGTATTGAGCTTTGTTCCAGTACTGTATCTATGTACTCTGTTTTGTTCTCGTGCTGTGTTTATGTACTGAGCTTCGGTCTGGTGCTGTATTTATGTACTGAGTAGAGATGAGCGAACCGGGACAACCGAACCCGGTTTTGGTCCGAACATCGGGAAAAGTTCGGTTCGCAGCGAATCCGAACTTCACCGGGTTCGGCCAAACACGTTTTAACCGAACCCGGTCAAAAATATTATACGAATCGGCAGCCACTTGTCTCTATCAATCACTGATAGAGAAAAGAGGCTGCTGATTAAAAATAAAATAAAAAGCATTTCATATGTACCCGGTCGTTGTCTTGGTGAAGAGTCCCTCTTCTTCCTCCAGTCCGACCTTCTTTCCTGACGCGGCAGCCTGTGATTGGCTGCAGAGGCCGCTGCAGCCTGTGATTGGCTGCTGAAGCCGCGGCAGCCTGTGATTGGCTGCAGCGGTCACATGGGCTCTAACGTCATCAAGGAATGTCGGGCCGGATGTCGAGAGGGACGCGTCACCAAGGCAACGGCCGGGAGACCGGACTGGAGGAAGCAGAAAGTTCTCGGTAAATATGAACGTCGTTTTTTTTACAGATTACTCTATATTCTGATCGGAATTCACTGTCCAGGGTGCTGAAACAGTTACTGCCGATCAGTTAACTCTTTCAGCACCCTGGACAGTGACTATTTACTGACGTCGCCTAGCAACGCTGCCGTAATGACGGGTGCACACATGTAGCCACCCGTCATTACGGGGCCTCATGCACACGACCGTAAAAACACCCGTTATTACGGGTCGTAATTACGACCCGAAATAGCGGGCCCATAGACTTCTGTTAGCCACGGGTACCTTCCCGTTTTCTCATGGGAAGGTGCCCGTGCCGTTAAAAAGATAGAACATGTTCTATTTTTTTTATTTTACGGGCCGTGCTCCTATACTTTATAATGGGAGCACGGCTCGGAAAAACGACCGGCTGCCCGTGGCCGGCCGTGCCCGGCCGTGCTCATCTCCTGAAATACTCTGTGCTGCCTTAAACTCGGTGGACAGGTCAGGATCTGCACTGTAGCGCAGCCTTATATAGTGGATCGAGCGGGTTCCCTAGCAGCATTTAAAAGAAACAGGATCCTGACCTGTCCACAGAGTTTAAGGCAGCACAGAGTATTTCAGGAGATGAGCACGGCCGGCCACAAGCAGCCGGTCGTTTTTCCAAGCCGTGCTCCCATAATGCACACGACCGTAAAAACACCCGTTATTGCGGGTCGTAATTACGACCCGCAATAACGGGCTCATAGACTTCTGTTACCCACGGGTACCTTCCCGTTTTCTCACGGGAAGGTGCCCGTGCCGTTAAAAAGATAGAACATGTTCTATTTTTTTTATTTTACGGGCCGTGCTCCTATACTTTATAATGGGAGCACGGCTCGGAAAAATGACCGGCTGCCCGTGGCTGGCCGTGCCCGGCCGTGCTCATCTCCTGAAATACTCTGTGCTGCCTTAAACTCTGTGGACAGGTCAGGATCCTGTTTCTTTTAAATGCTGCTGGGGAACCCGCTCGATCCACTATATAAGGCTGCGCTACAGTGCTTGGGAATAAGTGACTGGGGCAGAAGAGGATGGAGGCGCAGCCTTATATAGTGGATCGAGCGAGTTCCCCAGCAGCATTTAAAAGAAACAGGATCCTGACCTGTCCACAGAGTTTAAGGCAGCACAGAGTATTTCAGGAGATGAGCGTGCAGATCTTGTGCGGGGTGGTGACTTGCCAATCATGTGAAGGTGTTATTGAGGACAGGAGTGGAGGATAGGTAACAGACTGAGAGCTACGTAATGGTAAGAGCAGAGTTCACAGCAGCACAGAATCTGCACGCTCCTCTCCTGAAATACTCTGTGCTGCTGTGAACTCTGCTCTTACCATTACGTAGCTCTCAGTCTGTTACCTCTCCTCCACTCCTGTCCTCAATAACACCTTCACATGATTGGCAAGTCACCACCCCGCACAAGATCTGCACGCTCATCTCCTGAAATACTCTGTGCTGCCTTAAACTCTGTGGACAGGTCAGGATCCTGTTTCTTTTAAATGCTGCTGGGGAACCCGCTCGATCCACTATATAAGGCTGCGCCTCCATCCTCTTCTGCCCCAGTCACTTATTCCCAAGCACTGTAGCGCAGCCTTATATAGTGGATCGAGCGGGTTCCCCAGCAGCATTTAAAAGAAACAGGATCCTGACCTGTCCACAGAGTTTAAGGCAGCACAGAGTATTTCAGGAGATGAGCACGGCCGGGCACGGCCGGCCACGGGCAGCCGGTCATTTTTCCGAGCCGTGCTCCCATTATAAAGTATAGGAGCACGGCCCGTAAAATAAAAAAAATAGAACATGTTCTATCTTTTTAACGGCACGGGCACCTTCCCGTGAGAAAACGGGAAGGTACCCGTGGGTAACAGAAGTCTATGAGCCCGTTATTGCGGGTCGTAATTACGACCCGCAATAACGGGTGTTTTTACGGTCGTGTGCATTATGGGAGCACGGCTTGGAAAAACGACCGGCTGCCTGTGGCCGGCCGTGCTCATCTCCTGAAATACTCTGTGCTGCCTTAAACTCTGTGGACAGGTCAGCATCCTGTTTCTTTTAAATGCTGCTAGGGAACCCGCTCGATCCACTATATAAGGCTGCGCTACAGTGCAGCATTTAAAAGAAACAGGATCCTGACCTGTCCACAGAGTTTAAGGCAGCACAGAGTATTTCAGGAGATGAGCGTGCAGATTCAGTGCTACTGTGAACTCTGCTCTTACCATTACGTAGCTCTCAGTCTGTTACCTCTCCTCCACTACTGTCCTCAATAACACCTTCATGATTGGCAAGTCACCACGTAACGGTAAGAGCAGAGTTCACAGCAGCACAGAGTATTTCAGGAGATGAGCGTGCGGATCTTGTGCGCGGTGGTGACTTGCCAATCATGTGAAGGTGTTCTTGAGGACAGGAGTGGAGGAGAGGTAACAGACTGAGAGCTACGTAATGGTAAGAGCAGAGTTCACAGCAGCACAGAATATTTCAGGAGAGGAGCGTGCAGATTCTGTGCGGCTGTGAACTCTGCTCTTACCATTACGTAGCTCAGTCTGTTACCTCTCCTCCACTCCTGTCCTCAATAACACCTTCACATGATTGGCAAGTCACCACCCCGCACAAGATCCGCACGCTCATCCCCTGAAATACTCTGTGCTGCTGTGAACTCTGCTCTTACCATTACGTGGTGACTTGCCAATCATGTGAAGGTGTTCTTGAGGACAGGAATGGAGGAGAGGTAACAGACTGAGAGCTACGTAATGGTAAGAGCAGAGTTCACAGCAGCACAGAATATTTCAGGAGAGGAGCATGCAGATTCTGTGCTGTTGTGAACTCTGCTTTACCATTACGTAGCTCAGTCTGTTGCCAATCATGTGAAGGTGTTATGTTATTGAGGACAGGAGTGGAGGAGAGGTAAGTCACCACCCCGCACAAGATCCGCACGCTCACCTCCTGAAATACTCTGTGCTACTGTGAACTCTGCTCTTACCATTACGTGGTGACTTGCCAATCATGTGAAGGTGTTATTGAGGACAGGAGTGGAGGAGAGGTAACAGACTGAGAGCTACATAATGGTAAGAGCAGAGTTCACAGCAGCACAGAATCTGCACGCTCCTCTCCTGAAATACTCTGTGCTGCTGTGAACTCTGCTCTTACCATTACGTAGCTCTCAGTCTGTTACCTCTCCTCCACTCCTGTCCTCAATAACACCTTCACATTATTGGCAAGTCACCACCCCGCACAAGATCTGCATGCTCATCTCCTGAAATACTCTGTGCTGTTGTGAACTCTGCTCTTACCATTACGTGGTGACTTGCCAATCATGTGAAGGTGTTATTGAGGACAGGAGTGGAGGAGAGGTAACAGACTGAGAGCTACGTAATGGTAAGAGCAGAGTTCACAGCAGCACAGAATATTTCAGGAGAGGAGCGTGTGATTGGCTGCAGAGGCCGCTGCAACCTGTGATTGGCTGCAGGGGCCGCGGCAGCCTGTGATTGGCTGCAGAAGCCGCGGCAGCCTGTGATTGGCTGCAGAGGCCGCGGCAGCCTGTGATTGGCTGCAGAGGCGGTCACATGACATGCGTGACCGCCACTACAGCCTGTGATTGGCTGCAGCGAGCGGCGACATGGATGAAACGTCATCGCTGGGGGCCGGACAGGAGGAATGTAAGTATGAACGTATTTTTTTATTTTTTTTATTACATTAAAATTGTTTTTTCCGCGCGCCGAGCATGGTACTGTCAAGGTTGCTGAAAGAGTTAGTGAAGCCCATTAACTCTTTCAGCACCCTGGACAGTACCATGCTCGGCGCACGGAAATTACAGGTTCGGTCAGAACTAGTTCGGTCCGAATCGAACTTTTTCGTGAAATTCGGCGAACTAGCCGAACCGAACTTTTCATAAGTTCACTCATCTCTAGTACTGAGCATAGTTCTAGTACTGTATATATATGTACTGACCTTTATTCTGGCACTGTATTTATGTACTGAGCTTGGTTCTTGTGCTGCATTTATGTATTGAGCTTGGCTCTGGTATCATATATATGTACTTGGCTTTGTTCTGGCGTTGTATATATGCACTGAGTTTGGTATCCGTGCATTAGCCGGGAGAATTGTCGGACTGCTTTACACCCTTCTCACAGTATAACTAAATGGGCTGAACATGCCTCTGAATGTGGACATATAGGTCTATAAGTAATGGGTGATTTTAATATAATAACTGTGGATAGGAATGTATGCTTATGTAATTATATACATAGTGTGGCAATCCAGTTAAACTTTTTGGACATGGAGACACACATGCTTGGAAAGTTTCTAGGATAATACTGCTACATAGCAAAATATTTATTCATATGGTGTATTTGGAATATTGTAATTTTTTGGGATTATTCGAATAATTTTCCATGGGGCGACAATGGACCCCCCAGGCATGTATAGCTTTGTTGAAAAGTTAGAAAACCTGCTGTTAAAAATATGAATCCCACCCCTGTGTAGTCAAAAACTGCTGTTTTGGCACATGGCATGGCTCAGAAGGGAATGAGCTCTATTTGGCTTTTGGAGCGCAGATTTGCTGGTTTTCTGATGCAATATCGCATTTGCAAAGCCCCTGAGGTACCAGTACAGTGGAAACTGTAAAGTGGAAAGTGCACCCATTTTGGAAACTACAACCCTACCAGCTTTAACCCGTTCCGGCAAATGGGCGTTACTGTATGTCCTTTTTAGCCGTAGAAAAAAATGGGCATACAGTAACACCTCGAGGTGAAGCGGGCACGGGAGCTGTGCTCGCTTCATCTTCAGCTGGTGTCGGCTGTATAATATACAGCCGACATCCCAATGCAACGGCGTCGATCACAGTTATCTCCGATTGCCGCAGTTTAACCACTTAAATGCTGCTGTCAATAGCAACAGCGCCATTTAAGTGATTGACACAGAGAGAGGGGGCTCCCTCTGTAACCCGTTGACCCCCCTACAAAAAATTGCGGGGTGCCGATGGTTGCTATGACAACCAGGAAGCCTAGAAACGGCTTCCTGGTTGCCAGGTACGGAAGCCTGTTAGGTCCTGCCCAAGGCAGGACATAATAGGCTTAACTGTCAGTTGTAAAATGACAGTTACAATACACTGCACTACACAAGTAGTGCAGTGTATTGTTCTGGGGATCAGATAAAAAAAATGTTTTAGATAAATAAATAAATAAAAGTTTTATGAAATAAAAACAATAATCGCCCTCTTTCCCTGATCAAGTTCTTTATAATTATAAAAAAATAAAAAAAACTATGCATAATAGGTATTGCCGCGTTCGTATCGGCCTGACCTATAAAAATATAATTTTATTTATCCCGCACTGTGAACACCGTAAAAAAAAACAAAAAAAAAACAATGGCAGAATTTACTTTTTTGGTCACGTTGTTTCCAAAAAAATGGAATAAAAAGTGATCAAAAAGTCCCAAAATGGTACCAATAAAAACCAGTTTGTCACGCAAAAAAAAAGCCCTCACACAGTTCCGTCGACAAAAATATAAAAAAGTTATGGCTCTCAGGATATGGTGACTAAAACATTATTATTATTTAGAAAAAAAGTGTTTTTATTGCATAAAAGTAGTAAAACATATAAAACAATATAAATTTAGTATTGCCATAATCGTATCGAACTGCAGAATAAAGTAAACATGTTCTTTATACTGCACAGAGAACGGCGTTAAAAATTTATTTAAAAAAAGTTAGAGAATTTCTGTTTTTTGCTTTCCTCGCCTCCCAAAAAATTAAATAAAAACTGATCAAAAAAATTGCATGTACCTCAAAATGATACTAATAAAAACTACAGCTCATCACATGAATATCAAGCACTCACACAGCTCGTCAACGGAAAAATAAAAAGTAATGACTCTCGGAACGCAATAATGCAAAACGACTGCCCAGACTAATTTATATGTGCAGCAGTTCTTCACCTAAAACCCCACGTCTTCATTTGCTATCCCCCACTGGTAGACCCTGTAAATGCAGTGTAAAGTGTGACATTTTGGGGTCTGTGCTACATATGGGCTAGTGAAGAAGTCAAAGATTAGGCAATGCTGGAGTGCGGATATTTTGTACAATACCACAGACACCCTTCAGAAGTGCGACTCCTGCACCGAAAACTCTGGCCTGTGCATAAAGGATTGGTTCAAAGCGTACGTCTCTATCCATGAATAATTAATTTTCTTATTAATTTACCCCATTATTAAATCATCCTATTATGACCTGATGCACTCCGCCCAGCTTACATATACCCTGATGCACTTTGCCCAGCTTACATATACCCTGATGTACTCCGCTCACCTTACATATACCCTGATGTACTCTGCTCAGTTTACATATACCCTGATGTACACTGCACAGCTTACATATACCCTGATGTACTCTGCTCAGCTTACATATACTCTGATATTCTCCTCACAGCTTACATATACACTGATGTACTCCGCACAGTTTACATATACCCTGATGTACTCCGCACAGCTTACAAATACCTTGATGTACTCCTCACAGCCTACATATACCCTGATGTACTCCGCCCAGCTTACATATACCCTAATGCACTCCGCCCAGTTTACATATACCGTGATATACTCCTCACAGTTTACATATATACTGATGTACTCCACCCAGCTAACATATACCCTGATATACTCCTCACAGATTACATATACCCTGATGTACTCAGCCCATCTTACGTATACCCTGATGCACTCTGCCCAGTTTACATATACCCTGATGCACTCCGCCCAGATTACATATAACCTGATATAATCCTCACAGTTTACATATACACTGATGTACTCTGCTCAGCTTACATATACCTTGATATACTCCTCACAGTTTACATATACCCTGATGCACTCCACCCAGTTTACATATACCCTGATGTACTCCGCACAGATTACATATACCCAAATGTACAGCTTACATATGCCCCCACATTATAAACTGATACACCAGTAAAACACTAAACAAAACTACTACCAAACAAAATCTGTGGAAAATGGCAATTTTTAATCTGTATCATCTACTGTGTACTAATTTCTGAAAAACCTTTGGGGTCAAAATGGTCACTACACTTCTAGATGAATTCCTTGAGGTGTGTAGTTTCCTAAATGGGGTCACTTCTTGGGGATTTTCACTGTACTGGTACCTCAGCGCAATACAACATGGTGCCAAAAAACAATTTTGTGAAATCTCCACTCTAAAAATGAAATTGCGCTTTTTCCCTTTAGACCTTTGCCATGTGTCCAAATAGCAGTTTACAACCACATATGGGGTATTTCCCTACTCAGGAGAAATTGTGTAACAAATTTTGGGGTGTCTTTTCTCCTGTATTCCTCGTGGAATTGAAAAATTATGAGCTAAATCTACGTTATTGAAAAAAATACATCTTTCATTTTCACGACCCAATTCTAATAAAATCTATAAAACACCTGAGGGATCAAAATTCTCACTACACCTCTAATTTCATTATTTGAGGGGGTAAAGTCTCCATAATGGGATCACACCTGGGGAATTTCTACTGTACTGGTACATCAGGGCCTTTGCAAATGCGACATGGCCCCCAGAAACCAATTCAGCAGAATCTGAGCTGAAAAATCCAAATGGCACTCCTTCCCTTTTGAGCCCTGCCGTGGGTCCAAACAGCAGTTTATTACCACATATGGGGTATTGCCATAATTGGGAGAAATTGCTTTGCAAATGTTTAAGTGCCTTTTCTCCTTTATTCCTTATAAAAAGTTGAAAATTCTATGTTTTTTCAGAAAAAAAGTAGATTTTCATCTTCACAGACTAATTCCAATAAATTCAGCAAAAAAACTGTGGGGTCAAAATGCTAACTATACCACTAGAAAATTCCTTGAGGGGTGTAGTTTCCAAAATGGGTTCACTTTTGGGGGTTTCCACTGATTAGGTCCCTTCAGTGCGTTGCAAACGCGACATGGCACCGAACACCATTCCAGTAAAATCTGCGATCCAAAATCCAAATGGCGCTCCTTCCATTCTGAGCACTGCCATGGGTCTAAACAGCAGTTTATTACCACATATGGGGTATTTACATAATTGGGAGAAATTGCTTTACAAATGTTGGGGTGCTTTTTTTTCCTTTATTCCTTGCAAAAATTAGAAAAATGTTTTTCCAGAAAAAAAGTTGATTTTTATTTTCACAGACTAATTCAAATAAATTTTGCAAAAAACCTGATAGGTTAAAATACTAACTAAACCCCTAGATAAATTCCCTGAGGGGTGTAGTTTCAAAAATGTGGTCACTTTTGGGGGGTTTCCACTCTTTTGGCACCACAAGACCTCTTCAATCCTGACATTGTGCCTAAAATATATTCTAATAAAAAGGAGGCCCCAAAATCCACTAGGTGCTCCTTTGCTCAGTCCATTACCATACTAGGGCCACATGTGGGATATTTCTAAAAACTGCAAAATCTGGGCAATAAATATAGGGATGCTTTTCTTGGGTAAAACCTTATGTGTTACAGAAAAATTGTATTACAAATGAATTTTGGCAAAAAAAAATGAAATTTGTAAATTTCACCCCTACTTTGCTTCAATTCCTGTGAGATGCCTAAAGAGTTAAAACAATTTCTGAATGCTGTTTTGAATACTTTGAGGGGTGCAGTTTTCAAAAAGGGGTGTTTTATGGGGGTTTCTAATATATGGTCCCCTTAAAGTCACTTCAGAACTGAACTCGTCCCTGAAAATATAGCCTTTTGAAATTTTCTTCTTTTGCTGCTAAAGTTCTAAGCCTCTTAACGTTCTAGAAAAATAAAAGGACGTTCAAAACATGATGCAAACGTAAAGTAGACATATACGGTAATTGTTAATTAGTAACTATTTTGTGTGGTATTACTACCTGTTTTACAAGCAGATATATTTAAAATTAGAAAAATCATAATTTCTTCAAAAGTTCTCAAAATTTTGGTGTTTTTCACAAATAAGCAATGAATTTATCAACCAAATAACATAAAGCAAAATATGTCACGAGAAAACAGTCTACAAATTGTTTGAATAGGTAAAAGCATTCCAAAGTTATTACCACATAAAGTGACACATGTCAGATTGGAAAAAATGGGGCTGGTCCTGAAGGCCAAAATGAGCTTGGTCTTGTAGGGGGGGTTAAAGGCTATGTACATGTTTGAAATAATTAATTTTTAAATAAAAATGTCTGTCAGTGTGTTTGGTGCAACTTTCTTACTTTTTGAGATACAGCTGCTTTGTATTTTGTATATAGAGGAGCTGTATCGTGCGATGAGACCTGAATCCGTCAGGTCACGCAGGATCCACCTGTTATCGATCACATCTAAGTTATGAACTTAGATGTGATTGGTAACAGTTTGATCCTGCATGTCAAAGACACGCAGGACCCGTTGTCTCTGAACCCATCAGTCCTGCGGACCTGACGGATACTGGTTTCAGTGCTGGATATAGCTGTTCTGTATACAGTATACAAAGCAGCTTTATCTCATAAAGTCAAAATAATTTTTAATAAGAAAGTATTTAGAAAGTTGCAGGAAACACACTGATAGACATTTGTATATTTTTTCGTTAAAACAGTAAAAGAATCAAAGTTTGCAGAATTAAAACAATACCCTGACCTATGTACTAAAATCTGCGGAACCCACACATATTAGAAGTGGGATGAACAGTTTATATTAGAACTTTGATTAAACTCAATATGCCAAATAAACTGGATTGAAAGCATTTTTTTTATGAATAATGTGCGCCATAACTTATTCTTCTAGTTCATTTATTAGATTTAAAAAATTCATAAAGTCTGTTCATTCATATAACATTTAAAACATTTTCTGGGAATTATTATATATTACAAAACCTATTGACTTAATACAATGAGAATATTATGACCTAACACTTACTATTACAGAATGTAAAACCAATTTAATGGAGGAGTACTATAGTATAGTGTTCAAAAAAAGATTGCAAAAAACTACTTTATTATGTTGGAAAATTGTCAAAAATAATAATAATTATATGGAAATTACATAAATCGCGGGATTTCCATCTGGAAAAATGGGACAGAAAATGTTACTGTTTGTTAGACCTATAACTGTTTGTACATATATTGAGGCTTTGAATACCCCCATTAAAGTCTATGTACACCATTGATGGCTTTTTTTTTTTAATAATAATAAATAGGTAACTTCCTAATTAGTTTTTATTAAAAATTAATTTATTTTGGAGATACAGCTTACGCGTTTCGAACTTCTGGGGTTCTTAATCATAGCTCGATAACCTACTTTTAGGTTCACATATTTATACCCTGTATTCCAAGTCAGGTGATATGCTGTGGGTAGGGTTAAAAATTAGTCATTTCACATATTTACTGAATTTTCTGACAACATCGGTATAACATTTCATTTCTAAATACATTAATATGTGTTTACTGTTAGAAATGCATTAATTGTTATGAGGGTGATTCATTCATTTAACTTATAACAAAATTCTAACAATGGTTTAGACATGACTTGAGAAACATCTTGAGATCCCAGACTAGCTCAGGTGTGTTAACTCCATGATGTCACGTAAGGAGTGTGAAGGCCGTGTAAGCTGTGTTATCATTTGACAGATGTCAAGTATGTAAAAATGGTTATTGTTACATTAAAAAATTTTGTAATGGTGAAGTTCCACATAGTTACAACCCAAAAAATCACCAAATATATGTATTTGCCAATGTTTGTAAAAAATATATATCAACAGCTTATCAGCTGTTCGTTCTGTCTAGTCCGTGGTGCTGAAGGACAGCACAATGAAATTTGTCCGAAAAGGACTGTTGCGTGGTGCTGAAAAACAGCTCCTGTATTGTAAACTCTGTGTGCAAACATAAAAAAAACAGCATGTAATTTCAAAGGGAAATACTATTGAGATTATTATTATTTATCTTGCCTCTGGAGAAAACATTACACTACAGAATTGGGAAACAACTTCAGTATTGTGACTCAAGATGCCATTGAAAAAGAGGTTAGGCAGAATTGTGCAGTCATATTTAAGCTTTTAGGCAATACTTCATTTTTATGGACATTTTATAAGCTATCTCTGGTTGTTTCTTATTTGCTCGTTATTTCACCAGATTACAATTTAATATATTGGAATATATATATATATATATATATATATATATATATATATATATATATATATATAAATTAATAGATATACATAAGGTCGTTTCTGTAATTCATTCCTTTCGGAAACTGCGTATCTAACTTTAAAATCCATAGTGCTTCCCTATTGAGGAGCAGCTTCCTCCAATCCCCACCTCTTTTGGGATTATGTACTCTTTCCAAACCACAAACTTACAATGTGCTAGTGTCACGTTGATGAATCTCTATGAAGTGCTTTGCCGCTCATGACACATTCATTTTATTAGTTTTTTTTTATATCGGCCAGGTGTTTAGCTGCTCTTTTTTTGAAAGCTCTAATAGTGCATCCTACATACTCTAGGTTACATTTTTCACAGTATAAAACATATACTATATGAGTGGTGTTACAATTTATAAAAGTTTTTATGGGAAAGAGTGTTTTATTGGCTGAAAAAATTAAGTTGTTGGTATTGGACATAATGCCACACATGGCGCATCTTGTGCAACCACATTTATATGAGCCAGTGCAAGTTAACCATGAGCCTTTGTTATGTGTGGTCCTTGGAAAGAGACTAGGGGAAATACGATTCCCTATTGTGATGTAATTTCCTGCCACAAAATTACAACCTACTTTTAAGATATTTTTTAGACTATAATCTTTATCCAAAATGGGGAGGTAATGCTTTATAATGGCCACTATTTCCCAATAGTCACTACTAAAGGGGGTAGAAAAAGTTAAATTTCTGACAGATTTCACATTTGAATATTTATGTTTTCGTTCAGGATATAAATATTGAAATCTGGATTTAGCATTAGCAATGTTTTTTGCTCGATCAAGCTTTTGTTTGGCATAATCTCGTGCTGTTAATCTGGTGTCAATAGTGTTGCATTCAGTCAGGAAGGCATGATGTTGGGTACATATTCTCTTGGCACATACATATTCTCCAATGGGTAAGTTGTCAATTACATGCTTAGGATGTGCACTAGCTGCGTGCAAGACCGAATTTGTTGGATTACGATAAAGGCCACTAAAAATACATGATTTAAAAGAATCTCCAGTTAATGTCATGTCCAAGAAAGAAATCGCTACAGGGTCTGTGTTTTAAGTAAATATCAAATTATTGTCATTAATATTCACATATTCTACAAATTTATGTATAGATGTGTTAGAACCAGACCATATGATCAAAATACTGTCTATGTAACAACCATAGTAGTAGATATCTTTAACATATGGATTCAAATTGTTGTAGATGTGGTGTTCCTCTCACCATGAAACATAGATATTAGCTAGGGAAGGCGAAAATGTTGCCCCCATTGAACAGCCTAGACATTGTAAGTAGAAAAAGTTGTCAAACAAGAAGTAATTATGTTTTAAAAGGTAACTTGTGACATCAACAATGTATTCCTTTAATTCCTCTTTATAGCTAGTGTATTAGTTTAATTGATTACTAAGTGCTGAGATGGCTTTGTCATGGGGGATCGAGGAATACAAGGCCGTAATGTCACAAGTCACCCAACTAAAGTTGGTGTTCCATTTTAAATTATCCATTATTTTGGGTATTTCTGTACTGTCTTTAATATAACTTGGGGATCTTTTCACAAGAGGTTCTAATTTACTGTCCAACCACTCTCCTAGTCTTTCATTTAGTGAACCAATGCTTGAAACTATAGGTCTTAAAGGAGGGGGAAATTTGTCTTTATGTACTTTAGGAAGGACGTAAAAAATGGGAATGATGGGAAAATCCCTGTTAAGATATTTAACTTCCTTTTCAGTTAAGACACCTAGGTTAAGACCTTCTTGAAGAATGTCATTACATTTTGTCTTGAAAATATTAGTCGGGTCTGTATGTAATTTTCTATATGTATGTGTATCATTCAAAAGTGTCATTACTCCTTTATTATATAAACCAGAATCTAGAACAACCACAGAACCACCCTTATCTGAACTTTTAACAATAATATTAGCAAATTCGCTTAATTCCTTTAATGCTGTGTTCTCCCCTTTAGTAAGGTTGGGAACAATTTTATTTTTATATAAGGATTTAAGAGCTTCTTTCACTACTGATTGGAAACCATCCATAGCACTTGATCTGGAAGATAATGGATAAAAAGAAGGGTTAGATAAAAAATGTATGTTACTAGGAGAGCATAATAGTCCACTAGAATCTGAATCCTCCATAAGTAGCGATCGGAAGTTCATAATAGTCATTTGTTCCTCAAAATTTAAATTCTCAAAATCATTATCTTGTAAGTGACTTGTGGTGAATAGAGAATTTGTTTCCTGGGAAGGATTCTCCTCTTTGTCCAAAAAATATTTCCTTACTGTAAGCATTCATACAAATTTGTCTACATCCAGGTGTGTTTGATAAAGATCAAAAATTTTTGCACGTACGTCATGTAGACCTTTCTTAAGGACTTTGAGATAGTTTGAGTCCAGAATAGAGATGAGCGAACTTATAAAAAGTTCGGTTCGGCTAGTTCGCCGAATTTCACAAAAAAGTTCGATTCGGACCGAACTAGTTCGGACCGAACCTGTCACTTCCGTGCGCCGAGCATGCTACTGTCCAGGGTGCTGATAGAGTTAATAGGCTGCACTAACTCTTTCAGCAACCTTGACAGTACATGCTCGGCTTGAGGAAAATACAATTTAAATGTAATAAAAAAATAAAAATTATACGTTCGTACTTACTTTCCTCCAGTCCGGCCTCCAGCGATGACGTTTCATCCCTTTCGCCGCTGCAGCCAATCACAGGCTGTAGTGGCGGTCACTTACATCAGGCTGACGCTTCATCCCACGTGACCGCCTCTGCAGCCAATCACAGGCTGCAGCGGCGACATGGATGAAACGTCATCGCTGGAGGCCGGACTGGAGGAAAGTAAGTATGAACATATTATATTTTTTTTTGGCATGTAAGTATGTTGTCATGTATGTATGTATGTATATATGTGCATGTATGTTTGCATGTATGTTGGCATGTATGTATATATGTGCATGTGTGTATGTATATTTGCATGTATATATTTGCATGTATGTATGTATGTTTGCATGTATGTATGTTTGCATGAATGTATGTTTGCATGTATGTATGTTTGCATGAATGTATGTTTGCATGTATGTATGTTGTCATGTATGTATGTATGTATGTTGTCATGTATGTATGTATATATGTGCATGTATGTTTGCATGTATGTTGGCATGTATGTATATATGTGCATGTTTGTATGTATATTTGCATGTATGTATATTTGCATGTATATATTTGCATGTATGTATGTATGTTTGCATTTATGTATGTATGTATGTTGTCATGTATGTATGTTGTCATGTATGTATGTATATATGTGCATGTATGTTTGCATGTATGTTGGCATGTATGTATATATGTGCATGTTTGTATGTATATTTGCATGTATGTATATTTGCATGTATGTATGTTTGCATGTGTGTATGTTTGCATGTATGTATGTATGTATGTATGTTGGCATGTATGTATATATGTGCATGTATATTTGCATGTATACATTTGCATGTATGTATGTATGTTTGCATGAATGTATGTTTGTATGTATGTATGTATGTATGTTTGCATTTTATGTATGTTTGCATGTATGTATGTATATATGTGCATGTATGTTTGCATGTATGTATATATGTGCATGTTTGTATGTATATTTGCATGTATATATTTGCATGTATGTATGTATGTTTGCATTTATGTATGTTTGCATGAATGTATATTTGCATGTATGTATGTATGTATGTATGTTGTCATGTATGTATGTTGTCATGTATGTATGTATATATGTGCATGTATGTTGGCATGTATGTATATATGTGCATGTTTGTATGTATATTTGCATGTATATATTTGCATGTATGTATGTATTTTTGCATGTATGTATGATTGTTGTCATGTGTGTATGTATGTTTGCATGTTTTTATTTTTGCATGTATGTTTGCATGTATGTTTATATATATGTGCATGTATGTAATTATGTTTGCATGTATATTTGTGCATGCTTGTATATATGTATGTATCTTTGCATGTTTGTATGTATGTATGTTTTCATGTGTGTGTGTGTATGCATGTATGTATGATAGTTTGCATGTATGTATGTATATATGTGTGTATGTTTGCATGTATATATGTGCATGCTTGTATATATGTATGTATGTTTGTATATATGTATGTATGTTTGCATGTATGTTTGTTTGTATATATGTCTGTATGGCCATGTATGATAGTGTCTGCTGGCGCCCTGTATCTAAGTCAACTTCGCGGCAGGCTTCTATACATGGTATAACAGTCAGTATCACACATTAAACTGAATCTACGACGAGCCTACGACATGTTTTATTTTATTTCATTTTATTTATTTTTTTACAGGTTTGGTGTTTGGACTATGTCGGTTTCGAGGACTACTTCGATGACGGTTTTTTTTTATACAATAAAATGGTTAATGAGGGTTGTGTTGGGGGTGCTTTATTTCAATAAAATATTTTATCTATATCTTTGTCTTTTTCTTTTCAAATTTTATTACTACCACTTTAGTAATGGCCGCTGTCTGAGTGACAACATCCATTACTAAGGCGAGGCTTAGTGTTAGCCGGTGCAGAGGCTAACACTAACCACCATTATTACCCCGGTACCCACCACCACCAGGGGTGCCGGGAAGAGCCAGGTACGATCCAGTACCCGACCATCTGTTGTGATGGTCGGGCTCTGGGGCGGCCCCAGGCTGGTATTATGAGGCTGGGAAGGGCCAAAAACAGTGGACCTTCCCACCCTTGTAATGCTAGGCTGCTGCTGCTGTGTTGTATCTGGCTGGTTATAAAAATGGGGGGGACCCCACGTCATTTTTTTAAATTATTTATTTATTTTTAATATTTTTTTAAAAAGACATGGGGTTCCACCCAATTTATCATAACCAGCCACATACAACACAGTGTTATTAGCCTGGGAATGGACAAAACCAGTGGCCCTTCCCACCCATGTAATGCCAGAATGCTGCGGCCTTGTATATGGCTGGTTATTAAAAATGTTGGGGACCCAACGTCTATTGTTAAATTTGTTAAATTCAAAAAAAAAAACGACGTGGGGGTCCCCCCCATTTTTATAACCAGCCCGATACAACACAGCAGCATCAGCCTAGCATTACAAGGGGGTGAAGGTCCACTGTTTTTGGCCCTTCCCAGCCTCATAATACCAGCCTACGGCCGCCACAGTACCCGACCATCACAACAGATGGTCGGGTACTGGATCGTACCAAGATCTTCCCGGCACCCCTGGCGGTGGTGGGTACCGGGGTAATAATGGGTGGTTAGTGCTAGCCTCTGCACCGGCTAACACTAAGTACCGCCTTAATAATGGACGCTGTCAATCAGCCAACTGCCATTATCTAGGCACTAATAAAGTTTAAAAAAAAACATAAAGACAATTCTTTTTTATTGAAATAAGAAATCCCCAACAAAACCCTCGTTAACCATTTTATTAAAATTTGAAAAAACGTAGATCTACGCAGTAGTCCAACGAATCGAAGATGTAGTCCAATCGGTACATCAAAATCTGCAACAACATAAAAAAACAGTTATCAATGTGAACAATAACAATACTTCTACTCACCTACACACATATATACACGCACACACACACACACACACAACCATACACAAACACACACATATACACAAACACACATATAAACAAACACACCCATATATACACAAACACACACATAAACACACACCCATATACACAAACACACACATATACAAAAACACACACACACACAAACATCTACACACAAACATATACACAAATACACCCATATATACACACACATATACACAAACACATATACACAAACACACCCATATATATATACACAAACACACACAAACACACACCCATACACAAACACACAAACATCTACACACAAACATATACACATACACCCATATATACACACACATATACACAAACATATACACAAACACATATACACAAACACACCCATATATACACAAACACACATAAACACACATATACACAAACACACATATAAAAACAAAAACAGACAAAGACACATACCCAAACACACACACTGTTTCTTTTAAATGCTGCTGGTGAACCCGCTCGATCCACTATATAAGGCTGCGCTATAGTGCAGCATTTAAAAGAAACAGGATCCTGACCTGTCCATAGAGTTTAAGGCAGCACAGAGTATTTCAGGAGATGAGCGTGCAGATTCAGTGCTGCTGTGAACTCTGCTCTTACCATTACGTAGTTCTCAGTCTGTTACCTCTCCTCCACTCCTGTCCTCAAGAACACCTTCACATGATTGGCAAGTCACCACGTAATGGTAAGAGCAGAGTTCACAGCAGCACAGAGTATTTCAGGAGATGAGCGTGCGGATCTTGTGCGGGGTGGTGACTTGCCAATCTTGTGAAGGTGTTATTGAGGACAGGAGTGGAGGAGAGGTAACAGACTGAGCTACGTAATGGTAAGAGCAGAGTTCACAGCAGCACAGAATCTGCACGCTCCTCTCCTGAAATATTCTGTGCTGCTGTGAACTCTGCTCTTACCATTACGTAGCTCTCAGTCTGTTACCTCTCCTCCACTCCTGTCCTCAAGAACACCTTCACATGATTGGCAAGTCACCACCGCGCACAAGATCCGCACACTCATCTCCTGAAATACTCTGTGTTGCTGTGAACTCTGCTCTTACCGTTACGTGGTGACTTGCCAATCATGAAGGTGTTATTGAGGACAGTAGTGGAGGAGAGGTAACAGACTGAGAGCTCCGTAATGGTAAGAGCAGAGTTCACAGCAGCACTGAATCTGCACGCTCATCTCCTGAAATACTCTGTGCTGCCTTAAACTCTGTGGACAGGTCAGGATCCTGTTTCTTTTAAATGCTGCACTGTAGCGCAGCCTTATATAGTGGATCGAGCGGGTTCCCTAGCAGCATTTAAAAGAAACAGGATCCTGACCTGTCCACAGAGTTTAAGGCAGCACAGAGTATTTCAGGAGATGAGCACGGCCGGCCACAAGCAGCCGGTCGTTTTTCCAAGCCGTGCTCCCATTATGCACACGACCGTAAAAACACCCGTTATTGCGGGTCGTAATTACGACCCGCAATAACGGGCTCATAGACTTCTGTTACCCATGGGTACCTTCCCGTTTTCTCACGGGAAGGTGCCCGTGCCGTTAAAAAAATAGAACATGTTCTATTTTTCTATTTTACGGGCCGTGCTGCTATAATTAGGGTATGTTCACACGACAGGTCCGTAACGGCTGAAATTACGGGGATGTTTCCGCCTGAAAACATCCCCGTAATTTCAGCCGTAACGGCATGTGCAGGCGCTTGAACGCCGCGTCCATCACGGACGTAATTGGCGCTGCTATTCATTGGAGTCAATGAATAACGGCTCCAATTACGGCCAAAGAAGTGACCGGTCACTTCTTTGACGCGGGCGTCTATTTACGCGCCGTCATTTGACAGCGGCGCGTAAATATACGCCTCGTGTGAACAGACAAACGTCTGCCCATTGCTTTCAATGGGCAGATGTTTATCAGCGCTATCAAGGCGCTATTTTCGGGCGTAATTCTGGGCAAAAACGCCCGAATTACGTCCGTAATTAGTGCGTGTGAACACAGTGTATGTTCACACGCACTAATTACGGACGTAATTCGGGCGTTTTTGCCCCGAATTACGTCCGAAAATAGCGCCTCGATAGCGCTGACAAACATCTGCCCATTGAATGCAATGGGCAGACATTTGTCTGTTCACACGAGGCGTATATTTACGCGCCGCTGTCAAATGACAGCGCGTAAATAGACGCCTGCGTCAAAGAAGTGACCTGTCACTTCTTTGGCCGTAATTGGAGCCGTTATTCATTGACTCCAATGAATAGCAGCGCCAATTACGTCCGTAATGTATGCGGCGTTCAAGCGCCTGCACATGCCGTAACGGCTGAAATTACGGGGATGTTTTCAGGCGGAAACATCCCCGTAATTTCAGCTGTAACGGACGCTGTCGTGTGAACATACCCTTATAATGACAGCACGACTCGCAAAAGCACGGCTCGCATTATGAGTCGTAATTACGAGCACGGCCCGTAAAATAAAAAAATAGAACCCGCTATTTCGGGTCGTAATTACGACCCGTAATAACGGGTGTTTTTACGGTCGTGTGCATGAGGCCCCGTAATGACGGGTGGCTACATGTTTTCACCCGTCATTACGGCAGCGTTGCTAGGCGACGTCAGTAAATAGTCACTCTCCAGGGTGTTGAAAGCGTTAACTGATCGGCAGTAACTGTTTCAGCACCCTGGACAGTGACTACCGATCACAATATAGAGTACCTGTAAAAAAAAAAAGACGTTCATACTTACCGGGAACTCCCTGCTTCCTTCAGTCCGGTCTCCTGGCCGTTGCCTTGGTGACGCGTCCCTCGCAACATCCGGCCCGACATTCCTTGATGACGATGCAGCCCATGTGAGCGCTGCAGCCAATCACGGGCTGCAGAGGCCTCTGCAGCCAATCAAAGGGTTCAGAGGCCTCTGCAGCCAATCACAGGCTGCCGCGTCAGGAAAGAAGGTCGGACTGGAGGAAGAAGAGGGACTCGTCCGCAAGACAACGACCAGGTACGTATGAAATGCTTTTTATTTTATTTTTAATCAGCAGCCTCTTTTCTCTATCAGTGATTGATAGAGATAAGTGGCTGCCGATTTGTATAATATTTTTGACCGGGTTCGGTCAAAACGGGTTCGGCCGAACCCGGTGAAGTTCGGATTCGCTGCGAACCGAACTTTTCCGGAAGTTCGGACCGAAACCGGGTTCGGTTGTCCCGGTTCGCTCATCTCTAGTCCAGAATGTGAGCTGACAGGTTGATAACCGTATATTCTGTGTTCATCGGAAAACTTTCCCTCCCAGTGTCATCCTTGATGTTATGTGAAGAAGAAACCTCTTTCTTTAAGTCAATTTGAGAAAAATTATTATCTCTGTTTTATTTTGGCATATCTCCTGGATCTTCTGGTGCGTTTCTGTACCGGCTTGGTTCTAAAAAATAAACAGTATATAGAAGTAGTGGAAAAAGGGAGGATCCTATGAGGCGCTGCTGCGTGGCTGTTGCAGGAACTCAACGTTGATAGACAAAGAGGTATATATAAATAGATGTTTATTGAAAACATTAATAATAATGGCTACGCGTTTCAACGCTGTACTAGCGTCTTCCTCAGGCCGTCTAGTACAGCGTTGAAACGCGTAGCCATTATTATTAATGTTTTCAATAAACATCTATTTATATATACCTCTTTGTCTATCAACGTTGAGTTCCTGCAACAGCCACGCAGCAGCGCCTCATAGGATCCTCCCTTTTTCCACTACTTCTATATGCTCTAACTAGCGGTGACCACTCGTTTGCCGGTTTGGATCCTGGCAGCAGCACCTGTGGACTTATCCTTTGTTTTTACCAAGCACTAACGTGGTGAGCATAACAGACCACGTCTAATACTCCTTTTAAACCCTATTGACCTGCACCATGTGGCGCCGTGCTTTTTGCTTTTCTGTTCATTTAAAAAATAAACAGTGGAAGGTCCACTCAAATCATGCGGATGTACCGTTGTTCTGGGATGCATATTAGATTTTTGTGTGCTCCTGGCCATTTGCTCTGAATTGCTATCAGAATCAGATACTATGTCAGTGGAATCGTATTTAGAAGAAGGAAAAATTCACTCTGTTGATATGCCTTTTAGTTCTGTTATCATTATTGCGTTTTTTCAAGATAGGATGTAACCCAGCAGTTTGCTTGCAGTTTTTTCTCCAGGTGTAAACAATACCATCGTGATAGTCCTTAACATGTCTCTCAAATTTGGTGCGTTTGACTCTAGTTATGGCATCCTCAAGTGATATAATACTTTCTTTTACTTTCTTGTTTAATTCCTCATATTTTGATAATTGGTTGAGAGTGGATAGACAAGTTCGAGTTTCTTTTATAGAAATTTCCACTTCTTGTAGTTTGCGGTTTTCATGCATGATAATTATTTTCAGTAATTTGATTGAAGCTTCACTTAGAATTTCATTCCACTCTGAAATTTTGAAATGAAATATTTTCATTGTAAATTGTGGTTGGTATTTTCTGAATATGCAGTCCCCTTGGGATCATATTTTCGTCCACATATGATTGAAGTGTGGTACTGTCCCACCATATTCGTATTTGCTGACAGAGATCCTTCTCTAGATCATGCATTAGCTTAATCAAATTGTGATTAGTATCATTATCCGGCACATGGTGTTCGGAAAAAAGAGCTGCAGCTCTCGTGAGTCTCCCAAGACTGTTGATCTCAATGTTGTCATGGTTAATTTGTGAACCTATAGATTTTATAGGTTTGAATCTGTCATGATGTTATATATTTCAGTCTAAATAAACTGATTTGGATGTTTTATACTTAATCCAATATGACCATATGGTAGTATATAATGTGAGACGTTGTGGAGTATTTGAAAGTATATTTTAAAAAAGCACTTTTTGAAAAAACACTTTCTTAAATCAGTGGTAGGGAGCGGTAACCTATGTAAATGTCGACTCATGATTTGTAGAAAAATAGAAAGAGGTAATTACACAGGTTCGCTCACCACATTTCCACTGCGTTAGTTCATGCGTTAGTTGTTTCCATGTCTTGGGTATTGCAGGTGCTCGAAAATACTCCAAGAAGAATCCTGAGTCGACGGCAGGTATACAAGGCAATTGAAGATGACAAAAAAACGGTGTATCCAGCACTCTGGTAAAAAAAAATCGGCTTTATTCGGTCATTTAAAAAAACAATTAAAATGGAAATCCCAGGACTACACGTTTACACGTGTACACGTTTAGGCTTACACGTTTCGAACTTCTGGGGTTCTTAATCATAGCTCGGTAACATACTATACAGCCCCCCACCTCCCACTTGTAGACAGCGTCCCCTTAACAAATTAAACAAATACGTTATACTCACGAGGTCTCGTTCCCAGGATGAACGGAGCTGCTTTACAACACCGATGGAATTCTTGCGTAGGCCAGCGTGATCCGGTGACGTCATCACGCCGGCCTACGCAGGGATCCTGCCCCTGCACCTGGTAGGCTGCAGGCCGAACGGCCTTTAGCCTAGTAAATGGCAGAGCAGGGAGTCACCTCTGCCATAGTGTTCAATACTATATTTAACCTAAGGACGCATATACTATTGAATGTGGCGTCGCTACCGCTGTAGCAGCCATAGCGGCTGCTACAGCGGTAGTTACGCCGATAGCAGAGAAGGAGCACCCGAGTGCTTCGGAAACACAAGCAGGAGAAGAGTGCTGGTGCAGGCGCAGGCCCCACACCCCAAAGGTTTGCCCTGTCTATAGGTTATACTTCACAAAAACGAAGAACCTATAGAATTAAAGTATTGTCCTTGAGGAGATCCAGCTAGTCAAGAGTCCTTAGGGCAGGGTTCCCTGGAAAAATTATGCAAAAAAGCACTTCTCAAGGAGGAAACTGTCTCACTGGTGAGACCTATAGGTGGTTGTTCTGTAGGTTTATGTTCAATGCTTCAAAAGCCTTGAAACATATGGCATCTCACACAGCCAACCAAAATAACTCTTTACTGGGGAGGATCAATAAGCCCAAAAAAGTGCTGCCTAAGGATGGTTATCTCTGGTTTGGCTGATAAATTGAGTCAGGGCTTTTAAAGGGTTGGATACGGATTTATAGCGTAGCCACCTTTAGGTGGCACTAGAGAGACAATTTTCTAGGAGATCTTTTTTTGCATAGGTTAAGTTTCTGATGCATTGAGTATGATGAATCATTATAAACGAGCATTGGGAATTTAATAATCTTTTCATTAGGAATGGATGTATGAATGATCTCATACTTATTTCTTAGGATTCAGGGATGTATGTTGATATATACCACTAGGCCATGTAATGCTTTTTTTATGCCAGGTATTGTAACTAAATTCAGAAAAACAGACATTTCACTTGTACAAGGGGTCCGAAATTTTTTCCTCAACTGCAATTTACTACTTTGCTTTTATTCATTTGTTTGTTCAATTTACCATATCTAATTCTAAATTAGGATAGATAAATATGTGTTATCCAAGCTCCAAGTCAGAACAGAATTGCTTTATCTAATCCACTAAACAAAAAGGTAAAATGAATCTAAAACAAGCCAGTGATCTTGCCTCTGAAATAACAAATCTCTAAATACATGTATTTTTCTCAGCAGAATCAAATTTCCCTCACTTTGGCAAGTAAATCGCAAATTTACTTGCTGTAGGAGGGAAAATTATATCTGAGGAAATAACACTGTCATTTGTACAATGGCATAAGCAACTAAGTTATCTATCTATCACATACAAATATCCAGACAGTCATCTTGATATGAACAAAAGAAAAAATGGGTATTTCTAGAGTACACTTATATAGCCCTTATTTTTAAAATGAGGTCATTAATCTTTGTCTTTAAAGGACATAGATTCCTATCTGTCCCTTTCTGAAAAATAATGTGTAGAGCCCAATTTTAATCTTATATTCAAATATGTCTCAGGTCAATGCTAAATCACACATTTCAGGTATATTCTACCCAAGCAAGTCTTTAAAATTGAAACTATGCATATTTTCATAAATATTAAAATGTAACTACTAGGGTCATTAAACATGCCAGGGCTGTTAATTCTTTGAATATGGTCTAACAAATGCAAGTTTCCAAGATGCTCTGCATACTTAAGGTCCTTGACACCATATGCAATAACCACGACTGCTGCATGTTACCGGGCTATACCGCAGAAGATGACAAAAAGACGCCCCCTTCCTGACATTACTGAATGCTCTGTAGCTATTGGCTGAAGCTGCACCAGACTCACTTCCTGTTCTGCCTGCACTTTGCATAAAAAACAGTTCATATTGAGGTGTCTTCCGGTGCAAATGTTTTGTCAAACTGTAAAATAATTATTAGAAACAAAAAGTCAGAACAAAATAATAAATACAAAGTATAAAAATTAAACTTCAACTGCTATACCAATGTGGACGCTTGAGGCCCTAACGGAAATAATATAACAGTATAGTTAAATATATCAAGTCCTGGTAAACCAGTGTCATGGAGCAACCTGACCTGCACACAACTTCTTTTAGGTTAAAAAATGTAAATCCATATCAATACATTTAGGCAATTTAGGAAGGACACAATAACTTTGAACAGATGCCTTCTTAGTATCTAATATAGCTATATAAACAAACCAGTGCAGCCCTTTATTTACCTTCAAAAGCAGGGCAGAGGATTTGTTATTCAGTTGTCCTTTGAGCACTCCTACTGCCTATCTTACGCCCCATTTTCCACAGCCGTGCTGACATATTATACGTCACATTTGCATATGAATAGCTATAACGTTGTCCTGCTTCAGTCATGAACCTTTGTATATAGTACCTGCATGACAAATGTGACAAAGCCATTCATATGCAAATGTAATTTGTAGGAATCGATGGACCATTATGTAACTATTTAAGGAAATCTGAGGTCTAATGAGTTTTTCTACATTGCTGTGGCCTCACCTAAAGGCTCTTTAAAATGGGACAATGATAGGTTGAATGAGCACTCGTACAAAGGCTTGTTCCCGATCATTGCCCTGTGTAAACAGGGCAAACATTAGTCGATTATTGAGCAAATGCTCGTTCATCGGTTGATTCCATTTTTGAAGCGAACCAAAAAATGTGCAGCCAACACGATGCATATGCAGAGGAACGAACGATCGCAGTAACGATCGTTCGTCCCCATACAATACTGTCGATTGCTCCTTGTAAATGGAGCAAACAAGCACCTATTGACATACTGAATCGTAGATCAGCGCTCGTTTGCACAGCCAGTATTTGGCCTCATTTCTTTAAAGTCTGGTTACTATGAAGAGCTGCACCACGTTATGTGTGGAAAGCAGTAGACGTGCTGTCTGCAGACATTACAAATCATTTAGGGGGATATTTATTAAGACTGGCGTTTCATATGCCAGTTTTAATCCTATGTGCGTTAGGGTAGTTAGCTTCTATTAGGAGACAGGATCAGCTTTTATGACCTCATTGCACTTCTCGTTGAATTAAATGTGGGACACAACAACATGGGTACCAGTAAGAGGCACACGCTAGGTAGGAAAAGTGTCAACTTTCCCACAGACATTAGCTATTCAGTTTGTACAGAAGAAGTAAGAAGAAAAACAGTAACATTTCCATGGTCCCAGGAGAAAAAAAAAACAACAACAATTAGCCAGAACCAAGGTCCTGGGCCTGGAAAATAAAAGGGGACACGATATGTGTCCCCCTAATGAATAAGGGATTTTCAATAAGTACAAAAATCCAATATTCTCATTAATATCACTGGGGACACAACATTATGGGACGTCTTAAAACAGTAGCAGAAGCTGGGCCCAAGAAAAGAGCCGTGCAAACTGAGTGTCCTGCTTCCGCTGAAGACCAGAAACGTGTCAGAGGGACAATCTGTTTAAATTTGAATTAGCTGCTGTTCAGACCTGTTAATTGTTGATACTGGTAGCTACCAGTTCAGATAGTGAATTACAATTTAATGCAGTAATAGGACAACTCAATACAATTGCCGTTATAGTTATCGAGCTTCATTAGGAATATCATTGATAATACATGTCTTCATATTTCACTATGGAGTGGCAAGTGTCTATGGTTGGTCCATGAATTATCTAGGTAGCTGTGAAGTAATAAGCAGGGATAATACCCCATATGCCACTTATTAGTCTGGACAGCAAGTGTCCTAGGGGGAGCTATACTGGGGGAGTCACTTGTTGAGAAGGATCTGGGTGTACTTGTAGAATCATAAACTAAATAACAGCATGCAATGTCAATCAGCTGCTTCAAAGTCCAGCAAGATATTGTTGTGTATTAAAAGGGGCATGGACAGGGATATAATATTACCAACAAAGCATTAGTGAGGCCTCATCTAGAATATGCAGTTCAGTTCTGGGCTCCAGTTTATAGAAAGGATGCCCTGGAGTTGTAAAAAATACAAAGAAGAGCAACGAAGCGAATAAGGGGCATAGAGAATCTAAGTTATGAGGAAAGATTAAAATAATGAAACCTATTCAGGCAGGGGGTGCATGATATTAATATATACTTATATAAATATATTGATAGCACATACAATAAATATGGTGAAATCCTGTTCCATGTAAAACCCCCTAAAAAAAACAGGGGGCACTCCCTCCATCTGGAGAAAAAAAGGTTCAACCTGCAGAGGTGACAAGCCATCTTTACTGTAAGAACTGTGAAGCAATGGAATAGTGTACTGCAGGAGCTGGTCACAGTAGCTTCAGTATAATTCATTTTTTAAATAATTAACCTCTCCTCATTAAATTAATAGATGTTGAATGTCCTTCTTTTTGTAGTCTATTTAGCAGCCTAATGCACAGCAGATTGTAGCACTTTGCGACCCAAACTGGCATCAGAACAAAAAGCCAGGGAATTAATATGGTGAAATTTGGTGAAGGGTGCACCAAAGCCCAGGTACCAGCCTTACAAATCTGGGAGACTGAAGCTTGGTGCCCTACCACCCAGGGTGCACCTAAAGTTGAGGATGTAAGAGGCTGTAATTGATGTGTGCTGCTGCTGCCAAGACTCGATGCCGGTGATCGTACACGAGACCGCAGTGAATAGTGGTATAGGTGAGGAAAAAGATGGAGTCTTCGGAATAGGCTGTAAGTAACTCGAAAGGGAGGAACTTTTTCTTGGACCAATAGGCTTCCAAAATCACAGACCGAATCCACCGAGCAATGGTGGCCTTGGAAGTAACCAGGCCCTTGCATGGCTCTGCAGGAATCACAAAAAGATAATCAGAGCACCTAAAGGACTCATTTGCAGCAAGGTAGATGTGTACCTCTGTTACCACATTAAGGCCATAAAGGGCACGCTCACTCGGATGGAAAGAAGTGGGGCAGAATGCAGGGAGGATGATTTCCTCATTGATGTTAAATTCTGAGACGACTTTTAGGAGAAACTATGGGACTGGACAAAAGACTACCTTATCCTTATAGTACCTTGTTCAGGTAGGCGACGTGCCATGGAGTTGGTCTGGATCCTGAGCTGTTTGAGGGCTACCTTTAGATAGTCAATTCATATGTATATTCAGTGTATAAATCTGACCCTCTTAGATTGCTCTCTACCAATTCTAAGAACTAAGAAAAAGGAAAAATAGTAAGGGTATGTTCACACGCAGTAGCAAAATACATCTGAAATTACAGAGCTGTTTTCGCCTGAAAACAGCTCCTGATTTTCAGAATTTTTTAACAACTCGCGGTTTTTGCTGCGGATTTTACGGACGTTATTGGAGCTGTTTTTTAATGGAGTCAATGAAAAATGGCTCCAAAAACGTGACATGCACTTCTTTGACGTGGGCGTCTTTTTACGCGCTGTCTTTTGACAGTGACGCGTAAAATTATACTTCGTGGGAACAGAACATCGTAAAACCCATTGAAAGCAATGGGCAGATGTTTGTAGGCGTAATGGAGCCGTTTTTTCAGGCGTAATTCGAGGCGTAAAACGCCCGAATTACATCTGAAAACAGTGCGTGTGAACATACCCTCAGGGTATGTTCACACACAGTGAGCAAAAACGTCTGAAAATACGGAGCTGTTTTCAGGCGAAAACAGCTCCTGATTTTCAGACGTTTTTGTAGCAACTCATGTTTTTCACTGCTGTTTTTCAATGGAGTCAATGAAAAACACCTCCAAAAACGTCCCAAGAAGAGTCCTACACTTCCTTTGATGAGCCAGAATTTTGCGCGCCGTATTTTGACAGTGACGCGTAAAATAAAGGCTCATGGGAACAGAACATCATAATTCCCATTGAAAGCAATAGGCAGATGTTTGTAGGCGTATTAGGGGCGTTTTTTCAGGCGTAATTCGAGGCGTAAAACGCATGAATTACGTCTGAAAACGCTGAGTGTGAACATACCCTTAGGGTATGTTCACACGGCAACGCCAATTACATCTGAAATTACAGAGCTGTTTTCATGCGAAAACAGCTCCTGAATTTCAGACGTTTTGACAAGTGCACACGTTTTTAGCGACGTCTTTTACGGATGTAATTGGAGCTGCTTTCATTGGAGTCAATGAAAAACGGCTCCAATTACGTCGCAAGAAGTGACATGCACTTCTTTGAGGCGGGCGTCTTTTTACAGCGGCGCGTAAAAAAAAGCCAGTCTGCACAGAACACCGTAAGACCCATTGAATTCAATGGGCAGATGTTTGCCGTTTTTTTGGGCGTAATTCGAGGCGTAAAACGCCTGAATTACGTCCGTAAATAGGGCGTGTGAACATACCCTAATACTGGACCTGGACTATTATGTCTCTATACTGATAGATGAATACTGAGCTTACTTGACTATTATCTGCATAGCCAAATATTTTATTTATTTCTCTTTTATATTTTTGGAGCTCGTTTATAATTAGTAATTACTAAATCATCATCTTTACACTGTCAGTGTAGTTGTCCTGAACTGGTTGGGGAAACAATTGAATCTAAGCTCAGAGATGCAAAAGGGTTAGGTGACCGGCAGTAAAAGAAGTGCAGTGCAAAGGACTAACTGGTGTCCCGGCACCCACAGGGGGTTGACTAAGCTAAAATCAGGGAGAAAACCAACCCATAGCTAAAGGGAAAAAAACAAAAACAGCAGACCTAAGAAGCAGGTCATGTCTGCCACATACAGACACTAAGCTAAAACGGAATAGCCATTGTCTGTGGGAAGGGTATGCCCTGCCTGGGCCAAGGCAACATTTTTTCCAATGTAGTGTCAGCCTCCTAGTGGCAAGGGCCTATACCCTTGGTGCTGTGCCCCCGATGATATTAAGAGAAAACTGTGTAAAACTGAGTTACAATTGGACCAAACATATTGTAACGTCTATGGCCGCAGCCCGTTGTTCTGACTTACCCTCCGCTCGTTACTGTGAAGTTTCGGCTGTAACAGCCGACAACAGCATCGTATGGCGCGTGTTCACTCCTTGAGCCCATTCCATACGTCAAATGTCGGGAAGGGGTTAAGGCCTTTTTAGGTCTGGTCATTAAGGGGTTACTAATATAATATAAAAATAACACACTAATAAATGAAACATATATATATATATATATATATATATATATATATATATATATATATATACATGAAACACAGAGATATAGCCACATAAAACACATACATACAAATTTTCTTTCCTAGAAAAATCTTTACTGAAACTTAAACAATGTGGCTAATACGAAAAAGTTTTGTATAAACACAGTGAATCCATATACTGTGCTGTCAATTTGAATTCATATAATTTATTTTTATAGCAACATATATTATTCGACTTTGGCAGAGGATGATAACATGACAACTCACAAATATGGATGTGCCACTATTGATTATGTCACAATATCTTTCTTATAAGATTGTAATACCTTGGGCAGAAGTGCTTTTCTTCTGAAATTATTATGTAATATTTTGTTTATAGAAAAGAATGCATGTGTTTGATATGAAATAAATGTAATGTACTGATGAAATTGCATATTAGAGGCAAAGTAAAGAAACTGAAAGATTTGATTTAATAGGCTAGCTCAGTAGGTATCAAACATCATAATTGATTGCGAATTTCAGACATTTTCCTGCAGAGCAATAGCTTTTCTTTTTATTAGAGAAAACCTGAAGCAAGCTTCTATTAAAACTGAATTCACAGCATTTTCCTAATAAGAATAAACAAACCTCTTAGCAAAAGGTACTGCTTATCTGTGAAAAGAAAAAGATCACAGTAAGGCTTCGTTCACATCTGCGCTAGTGCTCCATTCCGTCAGAGCTTTCCGTCGGAACAGAGCCCTGACAGACCATAGGTTTCCGTTTCCATCACCGTTGATTTCAATGGTGATGGATCCGGTGCCAATAGCTTCCGTTTGTCTCCGTTGTGCAAGGGTTCTGTCGTTTAACGGAATCAATAGCGTAGTCGACTACAGCAATTATTGCAGGGCTTTTTTATTTTATTTTTTACGGCGTTCGCCGAGCGGGTTAAATAATGTAATAGCTTTATAGTTGGGGTCGTTACGGACGCTGGGATCCCAAATATGTATAACTTTTTTGCTTTTGTTTTTTTCATAATAAAGCATTTTGTAAGGGGAAAATTTTTTTATTTTTTTTTCTTACTTGGGATTTTTATTTATTTATTATAACATTTTATTAACCTTTTTTTCCTTTTTTATTAGTCCCACTAAGGTCACCTCACTATGCAATCATCTGATCGCTTTTATATTACTGCCTATCCGTATAAAATGGACAGGCATCTGTTAGGCCATGCCTCTGGCATGGCCTAACAGGCATTAACTAGAGGCAGACCTGGGGGCTTTTATTAGGCCCTCGGCTGCCATAGAAGGCACCAGCACACTGTGATCACATCGTAGGGTGCCGGTGGGGTCAGGGATGAACCTAGCCCCTCTGCTGCCTGAGGCGAACTATAAAAAGACGCCCCCCCCCCCTCCATCTATCCGAGTTTTCTCATTACTGGCTTTACACAACAAACACAGAATATATACACTACCGTTCAAAAGTTTAGCGTCACTTAGAAATTTCCTTATTTTTGCAAGAAAAGCACAGTTTTTTTCAATGAAGATAACATTAAATTAATCAGAAATACACTCTATACATTGTTAATGTGCTAAATGAATATTCTAGCTGCAAACGTCTGGATTTTAATGCAATATCTACATAGGTGTATAGAGGCCCATTTCCAGCAACCATCACTCCGGTGTTCTAATGGTACATTGTGGTTGGTAACTGTGTTAGAAGGCTAATGGATGATTAGAAAAGACTTGAAAACCCTTGTGCAATTATGTTAGCACCGCTGTAAACAGTTTTGCTGTTTAGAGGAGCTATAAAACTGACCTTCCTTTGAGCTAGTTGAGAATCTGGAGCATTACATTTGTGGGTTCGATTAAACTCTCAAAATGGCTAGAAAAAGAGAGCTTTCATGTGAAACTCGACAGTCTATTCTTGTTCTTAGAAATTAACGCTATTCCATGCGAGAAATTGCCAAGAAACTGAAGATTTCCTACAATGGTGTGTACTACTCCCTTCAGAGGACAGCACAAACAGACTCTAACCAGAGTAGAAAGAGAAGTGGGAGGCCCCGCTGCACAACTGAGCAACAAGACACAAGACAAGTACATTAGAGTCTCTAGTTTGAGAAATAGACGCCTCACAGGTTCTCAACTGGCAGCTTCATTAATTAGTACCCGCAAAACGCCAGTGTCAACGTCTACAGTGAAGAGGTAACTCCGGGATGCTGGCCTTCAGGGTAGAGTGGCAAAGAAAAAGCCATATCTGAGACTGGCTAATAAAAGGAAAAGATTAATATGGGCAAAAGCACACAGACATTAGACAGAGGAAGATTGGAAAAAAGTGTTATGGACAGACGAATCAAAGTTTGAGGTGTTTGGATCACACAGAAGAACATTTGTGAGACGCAGAACAACTGAAAAGATGCTGGAAGAGTGCCTGACGCCATCTGTCAAGCATGGTGGAGGTAATGTGATGGTCTGGGGTTGCTTTGGTGCTGGTAAAGTGGGAGATTTGTACAAGGTAAAAGGGATTTTGAATAAGGAAGGCTATCACTCCATTTTGCAACGCCATGCCATACCCTGTGGACAGTGCTTGATTGGAGCCAATTTCATCCTACAACAGGACAATGACCCAAAGCACACCTCCAAATTATGCAAGAACTATTTAGGGAAGAAGCAGGCAGCTGGTATTCTATCTGTAATGGAGTGGCCAGCGCAGTCACCAGATCTCAACCCCATAGAGCTGTTGTGGGAGCAGCTTGACCGTATGGTACGGAAGAAGTGCCCATCAAGCCAATCCAACTTGTGGGAGGGTCTTCTGGAAGCATGGGGTGAAATTTCTCCCGATTACCTCAGCAAATTAACAGCTAGAATGCCAAAGGTCTGCAATGCTGTAATTGCTGCAAATGGAGCATTCTTTGGCGAAAGCAAAGTTTGAAGGAGAAAATTATTATTTGAAATAAAAATCATTATTTCTCACCTTGTCAATGTCTTGACGATATTTTCTAGTCATTTTGAAACTCATTTAATAAATATAAGTGCGAGTTTTCATGGAAAACACAAAATTGTCTGGGTGACCCCAAACTTTTGAACGGTAGTGTACATTTTTTTTTTAAATAGGAAAACATTTGTTGTTTATTTGTTAAAGTGCTGTTTAATGTATAGAAAAGATTTAAAGAACTTTTTACTGTATTACTTTAGTATCATAGATCAGCAACGCAGCATTAACACTGAAAATGGTTTAACACATCTTCTATGCCCCCTTTTTATTACCTAATTGACTTATGATTTTTAACTGAGTTCAGTGGCCCGGCGTGGACGGCATGATGCAGTGACGTCATCAGCGTGCTCCCGATCTCTTGTAGACCTCAGGCCTAAACCAGGCTATGGCCTACAAGAGCAAGCGGCGGAGCAGGGGTTTCTATTGTGGCAATTTATTTATTTTTTCTAATTTTATACTGCTAACTTCTTTTTGATAGGTTCCGCTGGACCGTTTGGACTACGTCGTAGATTCATTGGACTACTTCAATGATCTACTTTAAAAAAGAAAAAAAAATTGTGAAAGAGGGTTGCATGGGGGAGTTTTGATTTCAATAAAAAAAATAAATTCTAGTTTCTGTTTTTTTTCATACTTTATTATGGCCTTAGGGCTGCTGTCTGATTGACAGTGTTCAATTCCTAAGGCTGGGGCTTTAGCCAGTAACAAGGCTATCACTAATCCCTATTATTACCTCGGTTCCCACTGCCGCCAGGGATACCGGGAAGAGTCAAGTACGATTCAGTACCTGACAATCTGAAACGACGGTTAGGCCGCAGGCTGCTATTATCAGGCTGGGAAGGGCCAAAAAACATGGCCCTTCTCACACTGGTGATGCTAGGCTGCAGCTGCTTTATTGTATCTGGCTAGTTATGAAAAATAGGGGGAACCCCACATGTCGCTAAAACTAAGCAGCAGAAGTGCTCAGGTGAGCGGTGTGCCGCTTCAATTCTGTTTGTCTTTCCTTGGAGCAGTGTACGGGCTCAATAGAAAGTCTATGAGTCCGTACACCGCTCACTCGGCTGGAATTCGATCATAAATGAAGCGGCACATCGCTCACCCGAGCACTTCTGCTGCTTCGTTTTAGCGATCGGTGGGGGCCTCAGTGCTCGGTCCCCCAACGATGAAAACTTCTGACATGTCACCATGACACGATAAAAGTTTAGTTATAGTTTAAAGGCTATGTACACCTTTAAAAACGTAGTTTATATATATATATATATATATATATATATATATATATATATATAAAAAGAAAATTTGCAGCACTCCAATATGAAAAAAATGGTGGTTTATTCACTCCAGATACAACAGCAACGTTTCAATCCTACAATAGGATCTTTATCAAGCCTAGTGACACATCTAATACTGCAAAAATATATAGAGTTGAGACCACTTTGCATAATTGGTCTCATTACAATATAATAAAGTGTTAAGTGCTAAAAAACTTGGTTAATACACGGTTTAAGGTATCATTATACATAATAAATATTATACAAAAAGTGCATATGTGCATATACAGTAGCGTGAACGGCAATATATAATACAAGAAACGTTAAAAACAGCTGATTAAAACATAATCATTTATGCCTCAGTGGTGTTGAGATACATCATCATGAACCCACTCACCAATCAGAACTTCAGATGTATCGGGTAGATCGTTAGCATGCAAAGCCATAGGCATACATAGTAGCAGTCAGCTGCACAACTCGTGATAATTAGAATGTAGTCAAAAGGTCCAGAATGCAAAAAAAGCATATACACTAATACATGCTCCTCGTGGTAAGTAATGGAGATATCAAAGAAATACTAAAGAGTAATGTTTACAGTATTATATTATTATAGCGGCTTATTATAAATGATCCACACGTGGGTACACAGATCTCTGTCCACTATCACGTGTCCAGAACGACCTAATTCCCAGGGTTTCCAGAACCACTTAGCAGCGTCTTCACGTGCACAGGATGTCCCGTCAACCTCAGCCGTGTAACGGACCAAAAGTGTCACATCAGCGACATCGTATCGCAATGAAGAATATATATTTTTAATACTATAATATCTCATCATCACTTAAAACCAAGAATAGGAAACTAGAAAAAACTCAGTTAAATAATATACATATTTTATTAATATAATAGGACCAAAAGAACATAACATAGCCATGCCAAGTATCAATTACACAGTAACTTTATTATTGAAAATAATAGAGGAGATTCCAAAGTTCTGTTGGGAGTGGTATTCAGATCTGAAAGAATACAGAAAATATGTAAAAATTAGTATTCATCAAACATTGACAAATAAATCATTATTAAAAGAATGTAAATATTAATGTGTCAATCATTATAGAGAAGAGAACATTAGAGAACCTAGAAGATGGAACAGAGACATGAAGGCATCATATGGCTATCCTATCTACAGCAAATTCTACATTGAGGCCAAAGGGTTTCAGTGTATTTAATAAGAATATCCACCTCAATTCTTTTTTATGTAGAGCCATATGTCGGTCACTGCCAAACTGTAATGGCGGGATATGATCCAAAATCATAAATGTTAGGTCCCTTTCATTATGACCATATTCCGAGAAATGCTTAGCTACAGGCAAGTCAAGTTTCTTTTTACGTATCGAGAAGCGATGATTATTTAAACGAGTTTTGAAGGCACAGGTGGTCTCCCCCACATATAGGAGGCCGCAGGGACACCATAGCACATAAATGACCCAGTCCGAGTCACAGGTGAAATTGTGTCTAATTTTGAACTGTTGACCAGTAACTGGATGTCTAAAGAATTCACCTCTACACATCAAAGAACAATTAACGCATCTATAGCACGGAATATTACCAGGTTTTAGAGGCTTAAGAATGGATTGTGACCCTTTCTTTTGTTCTGGCATTCTAGTTCTCACCAGTCTATGATGAAGATTTTGTGAACGTCTATAGGACATAAGCGGATTGTTGTTCAATTCATCAATGTGACCAAAGCTGTTACTGATTATTGGCCAATGTCTATTCACATCAGCTATTGATGGCCTATCCTGAGGATAGGCCATCAATGTTTAGGGACTGTACAACCCCTAAGCCTACGATGTAGCAGGCTTAGGGGGCCCATGAGACAGGATCACATATTGTGTGATCCTGTCTGCTGGGCCCTGTATCTAAGCCAATCACATGGTAGGCTTAGATACATGGCCCATGCGTGATCCTGTCTGCTGGGCCCTGTATCTAAGCCAATCACATGGTAGGCTTAGATACATGGCCCATGCGTGATCCTGTCTGATGGGCCCTGTATATAAGCCTACCACACTGTAGGTTTAGATACAGGGCCCCAGCACACAGTAATCTTATACTGTATAAGATTACTGTCTGCTGGACCCTGTATCTAAGCCTACGTTGTGGCAGGCTTAGATACAGGGTCCCACAGACAGTATCACACATGGGTCCTGTATCTAAGCCTAACACATGTGTTACTAATCGTTTTTTTTGTGTGTTTTCTTACAGGTTCGGTCGTTGGACTACGGCGGATTCCAGGACTACTTCGATGACGGCTTTTTTTTTATTAATAAAATGTTTAATGAGGGCTGTGTGGGGGTTTTTTATTTCAATAAAAAAAAAATTCTATGTCTTTGTGTTTTTTTTTTAACTATATTACTACCGCCTTAGTAATGGCCGCCGGCTGATTGACAGTATCCATTGCTAAGGCGGGGCTTAGTGTTAGCCGATGCAGAGGCTAACACTAACCCTCTTTATTACCCCGGTACCCACCGCCACCAGGGGTGCTGGGAAGAGCCGGGTACGATCCAGTACCTGACCATCTGTAGTGATGGTCGGCCACTGGGGTGGCCGCAGGCTGGTATTATCAGGAGGGGAAAGGCCAAAAACAGTGGCCCTTCCCACCCTGGTGATGCTAGGCTGCTGCTGCTTTATTGTATCTGGCTGGTTATGAAAAATGGGGGGGAACACACGTTATTTAACAAAAAAAAATTGGAAAGAACGATGTGGGGTCCCCCCCAATTTTCATAACCAGCCAGATACAACACAGCAGCAGCAGGCAGCATTACAAGGGTGGGAAGGGCCACTGTTTTTGGCCTTCCCCAGCCTAATACTACCAGCCTGCGGTCACCCCGGTGCCTGCCCGTCACTACAGATGGTCGGGTACTGGTTCGTACCCGGTTCTTCCCAGTACTCCTGGTGGCGGTGGGTACCGGGGTAATAATGGGGGTTAGTGTAGCCTCTGCACCGGCTAACATTAAGCCCCGCCTTAGTAATGGAGCTTGTCAATCAGCCAGCGGCCATTACTAAGGCGGTGATAATAAAGTTTAAAAAGATACAAGCACATAGAAAAAATATTTTATTGAAATAAAAAAACACAACCCTCATTAACCATTTTATTGAGAATAAAAAAAACGCCGTCATTCAAGTCCTCGAATCCGAAGTCCAACAACCGAACCTGTAAAAAAAACACAAACACACAAAAATAATCAGTAACACATAAAGAAGCAAAATTATTATTCTTACCTATCCTGGGTCCAGGGCTGGAGCCGCAATGTCAGCGAGCTGAGCCCTGTATCTAATCCAATCATGTGTGATACTGTCTGCTGAGCTGTGTATCTAATCCAATTATGTGTGATACTGTCTGCTGAGCTGTGTATCTAATCCAATCATGTGTGATACTGTCTGCTGGGCCCTATATCTAATCGTATCTTGTGTGATACTGTCTGCTGGGCCACTGTATCTAATCCAATCATGTGTGATACTGTCTGCTGGGCCCTATATCTAATCGTATCTTGTGTGATACTGTCTGCTGGGCCACTGTATCTAATCCTATCATGTGTGATACTGCCTTCTGAGCCACTGTATCTAATCCTATCATGTGTGGTACTGTCTGCTGAGCCACTGTATCTAATCCTATCATGTGTGGTACTGTCTGCTGAGCCACTGTATCTAATCCTATCATGTGTGATACTGTCTGCTGAGCCACTGTATCTAATCCTCTCATGTGTGATACTGTCTGCTGAGCCACTGTATCTAATCCTATCATGTGTGATACTGTCTGCTGGGCCACTGTATCTAATCCTATTATGTGTGATACTGCCTTCTGAGCCACTGTATCTAATCCTATCATGTGTGATACTGTCTGCTGAGCCACTGTATCTAATCCTATCCATAGTTTATAGGGTCGTAGTGCTATAGATATGCTGTCTCATATACACACTTTTTTTTGGGCGGACACATATGTATTGGGGCTATTTCCCTGACATTTTAAGCCCTGAGGGTATGTTCACACGGCAGCGTCTGTTAGGCTGGGTTCACACGTGGCGGAATTTCACTAAAATTCCGCTGCGGACACTCCGCAGCGTTAATCCGCAGCGGAGCCGTTTGTCCATTGACTTACACTTTAATTTAGCAGTGTTCGTTTAGACGAGGCGTAAAATTCCGCTGCGGAGCATAGGCTGCGGAGCGGAATTTGGTGTCCGCAGCATGCTCTGTCTGTTGCGGAGCAGTGGCGGACTCATGGCGGAATTTCTCCATTGACTTCAATGGAGATTCTAATTTCCGCAATGAAGTCCGCAGCTGTCATGCACATGTTATGTGTGCTGCGGATCCGTCTTGCTTTTTTAACTTGACATTTCTTCATTCTGGCTGGACCTATGTATTTCTAGGTCTACAGCCAGACTGAGGAAGTCAATGGGGCTCCCGTAATGACGGGAGCGTTGCTAGGAGACGTCAGTAAATAGTCACTGTCCAGGGTGCTGAAAGAGTTAAGCGATCGGCAGTAACTGTTTCTGCATCCTGGACAGTGACTACCGATCACAATATACAGTAACCTGTAAAAAAATATAAGTTCATACTTACCGAGAACTCCCTGCTTCTGTCTCCAGTCCGGCTTCCCAGGATGACGTTTCAGTCTAAGTGACGGCTGCAGCCAATCACAGGCCAATAACAGGCTGCAGCGGTCACATGGACTGCCGCGTCATCCAGGGAGGTCGGGCTGGATGCCGAAAGAGGGACGCGTCACCAAGACAACGGCCGGTAAGTATGAAAGTCGTTTACTTTCACTAGGGAAAGTGCTGTCCCTTCTCTCTATCCTGCACTGATAGAGAGAAGGGAAGCACTTTTCCCGCAGTCCGCAGCAGCTAGTCCGCATCAATTTACTGCACATTTTGTGCAGATCCGCAGCAGAATCTGCAACGCAGATTCTGTGCGGCATTGATGCGGACAGTTGCGGAGGAAATCCGCCACGTGTGGTCATGCCCATACGGCTGAAATTACGGTGCTGTTTTCAGGAGAAAACAGCACCGTAATTTCAGCCGTAATGGCATGTGCAGGCGTCTTTCGCTGCGTCCATTACGGACGTAATTGGAGCTGTTTTTCTATGGAGTCCATGGAAAACGGCTCCATTTACGTCTGAAGAAGTGACAGGCACTTCTTTGACGCGGGCGTCTTTTTTACGCTCCGCCTTTTGACAGCGGCGCATAAAAAAAAATGACTGTCGGCACAGAACATCGTAAGACCCATTCAAATGAATGGGCAGATGTTTGTCTATGCTATTGAGCCGCATTTTCGGACGTAATTCAATGCTAAAACGCCCGAATTACGTCCGTAAATAGGGTGTGTGAACCCAGCCTTAGTGACGCCCCTGGCTGCTAGTGCTGCATTGTTGGGTCACTTAGGAGACCCAGCGATGCAGCTGAAAGCTGCGGACCGTCGGCCATGAGAAGTTTGCGGGGGGGGGGGGGCCAGTAAGAATTTTTGCATCGGGGCCCATGAGCCTTTAGCTACGCTCCTGCATGGCCGTGTTATCTGGGGTAGTTGTAGACAACAACGCTACCCGACACTGTTATCAATGACCCGTAATATATCTGTATCAGTTGCTTGGCAACTTGTGATGCCGTTACACACATGATAAGACCAGTGGAACGCATTGACACGCATTACATCACTATGATGCGCTCGATGCGTCCTGCTGCTGAGCAACGATACACTTCCGCCTCTGGGGATTACACGGATGTACTACATCCTAATTATCACGAGTTGTGCAGCTGACTGCTACTATGTATGCCTATGGCTTTGCATGCTAACGATCTACCCGATACATCTGAAGTTCTGATTGGTGAGTGGGTTCATGATGATGTATCTCAACACCACTGAGGCATAAATGATTATGTTTTAATCAGCTGTTTTTAACGTTTCTTGTATTATATATTGCCGTTCACGCTACTGTATATGCACATATGCACTTTTTGTATCATATTTATTATGTATAATGATACCTTAAACCGTGTATTAACCAAGTTTTTTTAGCACTTAACACTTTATTATATTATAATGAGACCAATTATGCAAAGTGGTCTCAACCCTATATATAAAACAGATAAAAACAAGGACATTTATACAAAAACACCGAAAAAGGCCATACTTACAAATGGACACAGCCAGGTCAGAAACGCTGATGAAGGCGAGTGAGCAGGTGCTTTAAATAATAATAGCCACTCCCACTAGTCTTGAGGGGAGTGGTATGTGGTGCATGGGATGTGTAGTAAGAAATAATAAATGAATAGTGTATGTGCAAGTGTAATAATGTAAGTGAAATATAGGGGGCAGTAATGAGTAAAGTGGCTAAAAAATAAATGAATAATGGGATGCAAGTGTGTGAAACATGGAGGGAAAGTGTGTAAGTCATGAGGCGCAACGTGTGTAGACAGGTAGAAGCCTATTTGTGATGCCTTGATAATTCATAGAGCGGGCTACCCTGCTTGCTAGGCCAAACAACAACACACCATGCTCTCCCAGCATCAAAGACCCGGCTGTGTCCAAAAGAAGCGAATATAAGTAATAATGAAAAATACCTGGGGTATTAGTGATCATTTTGGACAAAAGGACGCAAGCTCGCAATCCACGACAAGGATCCCCAGACTTGCGAGTCCCTATCTCCCTAATTGGAGCGAAAAGCTCCTGATGTACAGACAAAACAGCATCAGCGTTTCTGACCTGGCTGTGTCCATTTGTAAGTATGGCCTTTTTCTGTATTTTTTTTTCAACCCTATATATGTTTGCAGTATTAGATGTGTCACTAGGCTTGATAAAGATCCTATTGTAGGATTGAAACGTTGCTGTTGTATCTGGAGTGAATAAACCACCATTTTTTTCATATTGGAGTGCTGCAAATTTTCTTTTTCTATACCTTACATTCCGTCCGAGGATCGGGATGTTTTGCTGGACACCTGGTCAATAGTTTCTGTGTGAGTGCTGCTGCTTTCTCTTTTGCTATATATATATATATATATATATATATATATATATATATATATACACTACCGTTCAAAAGTTTGGGGTCACCCAGACAATTTTGTGTTTTCCATGAAAACTCACACTTATATTTATCAAATGAGTTGCAAAATGAGTAGAAAATATAGTCAAGACATTGACAAGGTTAGAAATGATGATTTTTATTTCAAATAATAATTTTCTCCTTCAAACTTTGCTTTCGTCAAAGAATGCTCCATTTGCAGCAATTACAGCATTGCAGACCTTTGGCATTCTAGCTGTTAATTTGCTGAGGTAATCGGGAGAAATTTCACCCCATGCTTCCAGAAGACCCTCCCACAAGTTGGATTGGCTTGATGGGCACTTCTTGCGTACCATACGGTCAAGCTGCTCCCACAACAGCTCTATGGGGTTGAGATCTGGTGACTGCGCTGGCCATTCCATTACGGATAGAATACCAGCTGCCTGCTTCTTCCCTAAATAGTTCTTGCATAATTTGGAGGTGTGCTTTGGGTCATTGTCCTGTTGTAGGATGAAATTGGCTCCAATCAAGCACTGTCCACAGGGTATGGCATGGCGTTGCAAAATGGAGTGATAGCCTTCCTTATTCAAAATCCCTTTTACCTTGTACAAATCTCCCACTTTACCAGCACTAAAGCAACCCCAGACCATCACATTACCTCCATCATGCTTGACAGATGGCGTCAGGCACTCTTCCAGCATCTTTTCAGTTGTTCTGCGTCTCACAAATGTTCTTCTGTGTGGTCCAAACACCTCAAACTGTGATTCGTCTGTCCATAACACTTTTTTCCAATCTTCCTCTGTCCAATGTCTGTGTGCTTTTGCCCATATTAATCTTTTCCTTTTATTAGCCAGTCTCAGATATGGCTTTTTCTTTGCCACTCTGCCCTGAAGGCCAGCATCCCGGAGTCGCCACTTCACTGTAGACGTTGACACTGGCGTTTTGCGGGTACTATTTAATGAAGCTGCCATTAGAACACTGGAGTGATGATTGCTGGAAATGGGCCTCTATACACCTATGTAGATATTGCATTAAAAACCAGACGTTTGCAACTAGAATAGTCATTTAGCACATTAACAATGTATAGAGTGTATTTCTGATTAATTTAATGTTATCTTCATTGAAAAAAAACTGTGCTTTTCTTTCAAAAATAAGAAAATTTCTAAGTGACCCTAAACTTTTGAACAGTAGTGTATATATATACATAAATCTATCAATGCTATTGGTGCAAGTTTTAATTACTTTTTATTGAAAATTATTGTTACTTTTTGAGATACAGCTGCTTTGTATCCTGTATAGTGCTGAGACCTCAATCCATTAGGTCGCCTATTATCGATCACATCTAAGTTATGAACTTAGATGTGATCGGTAACAGCTCTATCCTGCAGGACCCACTGACATTGAATCAGCCAGTCCCGCTGACCTGACAGATACAGGATTCAGCGCTATATATATTATTTTAATTAGCGGGGGCAGGTTTATGGTTTATGGTGAAGGATTAGGGCCTGTTCACATCAGCGTTGGCTTTCGTTCCGGGGTTCCATCTGAGGTTTCCATCGGGTGAACCTCGCAACGGAAAGTAAAAGTGAAACCACAGCTTCCGTTTCAGTCACCATTGATATCAATGGTGATGGAAACATTGCTAATGGTGAAGGATTAGGGCCTGTTCACATCAGTGTTGGCTTTCCGTTCCGGGCTTCCGTCTGAGGTTTCCGTCGAGTGAACCTTGCAACGGAAAGTGAAAGTGAAACCATAGCTTCCGTTTCAATCACCATTGAATTGATAACATAATGGTTTCTGTTCGTCACAATTCCGTCAGGTTTCCGTTTTTCCAACGGTCGACTGCCCTAATGGTGACGGAAACGGAAGCTGTGGTTTCAGTTTGACTTTCCATTGCGGGGTTACCTCCGACGGAATCCCGGAACGGAAAGCCAACGCTGATGTGAACAGGCCCTTATACATCGCTCAGCTTCCTGCCCCTACTAATTTAAAAGGGGTCGGCCAACGCTGGCAGTCCGGGAGTATACTGCAAGGGGGGGGTTGGGCGTTTTACTGACAGCAGAGAGCTCTATAGGGGGAATTATCCCCCCCATAGAGTCCTGACTAGTTACTATACTGCAAGGTTAGGGGGGTCTGAGCATCTGACTGACTGCTCTAAAGGGGGGGCAGAATCCCCCCCTATAGAGCCCTCTGTAAGTCAGACGCTCAGACGAGACCCCCCCCCACCCCACTAATCCTTCCATTATAGTGATGTGAGGGCTCTATGGGGTGGATTATTCCAGCCCCATAGAGTCCTTTGCTGTCGGTAAAATGCCCAGACCCCCCCTTGCAGTATACTCACAGGTCCCGGTCCCAGCAAGGCAGAAACGTACCTCGTGCGTCTCGTCATCTCTCGTCGCTCGACCGCTCCTCCTGCAGACTTGCTCCTCTCTGGCGGCATGTGCTGCGTACAGCATCAGAGAGGAGGAGGAATGTTACAGACGCGCCCATCATGCGGCACGTCTGCTATGTGTGTCAGCATGGCCCCTCCCCCAGGTCCAGTCTGTCCCTGGCTGAAAATGCAACCCACCCCCCCCCCCCCCGTTTTCGGGTAGGTGGTGCCGCCTCAGGCTGTCGGCTGACCTCGCCTCATGGCAGGGGCGGCACTGGATGGGGTGTGAGATCAAGCCCCCTCCCTCCAAAATGACTCAGATGCGGTGCTCACTATTGAGCGCCGCATCTGAGTGGTTAAACGAGCAGGATCGATACTGACATAGATCTCGCCCATTCGGGCAGGTCTGCTCCCAGTCCTCAGCTACCGGAGGTAGCTGAGTGCAGGGAGATTCAACTGTTCCCCGCTTTGCATCGGAATAAGGCCCGTTAGTGGCCGCCGTAAAAACATATATGGGCGGTCACTAATGGGTTAAGGTCAACTATTAGGTATCCATAAGAGCAATGAAGCAGATGTGCCAGTCCTCTAGAACTTGTGAATTGGTTAAGAGAATGTCACCAGAATTGTAAAATCTATATATTCTCTTTAATCCCTTTAGGACCAGACCATTTTTATTTTATTTTCGTTTTGTCCTCCCCGCCTTCCAAGGGCCATAACTTTCTTATTTTTCCATCGACATTGCTTTTTGTGTGAGGAGTTTTCATTTTTACTGGCACCATTTTTTAGATGATATAATGTACTGAAAAATGGAAAAAAAAATTCAGTAAATCAAAACTGTGTAAATCAAAACTGTAAGTGTGATCTTGGCCTTAGACCAGAATCACACACAGTTTTGATGCAGTGTTTGTGTCAGTTTTTGGCTGAGTTTTTTTAACCAAACACAGAGGTGGACACAAAAGAAGGAGATGCCTCAGTCTTTTCTTTATACTTTTCCTACCTGTCGAATTCACTTCTCCCCTTGGTTTAAAAAACCGACCAAAAACTGCCACAAAAACTGTATCAAATCTCTGTGTGTGATCCTGTCCTAATGCTTATACTTGCAACATTACAAAAACGGATCAGATCCATTTAGTAGGTTTGCATTACCTAACCGCTTCCCACCCACTCCATATAAATGAACATGCTCCCTTTGATGACACTGCATTGCGGCATGCAGTGTCATCACCAGCAGAAAAAAATGGGACATAGATAACATCAAAACCACAAAAAAGGCCATACTTACTAGGTGGGTGGGTGAAAACCCGTTCCCAGCAGGACGCAGACAGGTCAAAAAATACTGCAGAAGGAGGGTGCATTAAATAGTGATAGCCACTTCCACTAGTCTTGAGGGGAGTGGCGAACTAAGTGCTCAAATGAGTGTCAGTGTTAGTGTAGTGCTGGGAACGGGTTTTCACCCACCCACCCACCCACCTAGTAAGAATGGCCTTTTTTGTGGTTTTGATGCAGTGCCATCAGAGGGGGACAGCAGGGAATACATTGATCATGTGCTAATCCGAGCCCTAATAGTTCAAAACAAATTAATAATTACAGTAAATTGCAATAGTAATAATAATAATAATTTAAAAAAATAACATCAAAATAAAAGAATTAAAAAAATTACTTTCATGTTTCTGGTGCTTTGTATAAGGACTTTTCTACTGAATACTCACTGCCTGGCCTTTTTTTGTGACTGCTCACCTTAACCCACACAGTATGCAAATTCTGCATTTATGAAACTGTTTACTATTGTGAATCATAAAACCATGCACTTTTGCATAAATCTGAACTCATTTTTAAAATACAGTTATAAAAAACTGAATAGAACATATTTTATGTGGTCTAGTAATGTTTTTGTAGCCGTTTTTTCTCCAGATTAAAATAATCTCAATGACATATTTTAGTTGCGGCTTGAAATATTGTTATATATGCAAGAGCAAAATACCATATCTGTAATTACTTTCGTGTATCACATACGAGTAAGGATTTGTTACATTATCTCTACGGCATGTTGTTTGTTTTGTGCGTGTCTGTCTATCGCATGGAGTTAATCAGTTACATTGAGCCACTAACAATTAGGTTCAAAACATGTCACTGAAACAATGTAGTCAATTGTGAAAACAAACTATTCTCAAGAGACAGCAATCGGTCCAGTCCTTAATGTCCCTTTCTGGTTAAAGGTTTATTAAAGGACCCACTATACAAAAACAGAATGTCTACTGTTGTGTATCTGTCGAGTAGCTAATTTTTTAGTTACCTTGGTAACTAAAACCAACGTTTCCTTTCTTGTTATAAATGAGAAACTCTTAAGTCATGAGTAGATAGTGAATGTGTAGGAGAATAATCAATACATATTGAGATATGGCAAATATTGATTCTATGGGCACAACATTGATGTGTCCTTGCTATTTCAACATTTCATTTAATTTATTCGGAATTCCCAATTTTATCTACAAGTTAAGAGTTTAAAATGCATCCATTTAAATTAGGATCATATGGATATTTATCCGTAGCTCAAATGATCCTATTTCTAGCAGGACTATAAATGTATATTAATATTTATTAAGCTGCCTGAAATACAACAAATAAAATCAATATAAAAATACCCTTCAATACTATATGTTTTTAAAAGTAGATACAAATTTTACATTTTAAAGAATATTCAGTAACCCTTTAAAGAGATTGCAGCATAAAATATAGAATAAAATATAATTTTTTCAGATAATACTAAACTGTGTATAGTAATTAGCAAATATAGGACAGTATTATGGATTTGGATAAGTTGGAGACTTGGGTAGGAAAGTGGCAAATGAGGTTTAACACATGAATTAACAAATGAATTTAAGATTACGCACTTGGGAAGGGAAAATACATACTAAAAGGGTAAAACTGACATGGAAAAGAACTAAGGCCCCCTGCACACACTGAAGATTTTGTTGCAGAAATTTCTGCAACTGAAAATCTGTTCTATTCATCTAAATATGGTTGTTTCTGCTGTGTACGGATTTTACCGGCGCAATTGAGATAGCAAATAGAATATACTGCAGATGAACTCTCTTGAAGAGGCAGAATTCTTAAACATTACACATGCAATAACACAGTCTCTTATTAAAGGGACTGGCGCAGGGCAAATACTGTGCCCATTTTCAAAAAAGGCTCTATATCTTTCCCGGGTAATTATAGACCAGTAAGTTTAACATGCATCATGGGAAGAATGTTAGAGAGGCTTTTAAGAAACTATATACAAGAGTATGTGACAAAACGTAGAAAGTTTGAAGCCTTAATTATTAACACGCCACAAACAATTGTCCAACAGCTCAAGTCATCCACCAGCTTTTCTTGGTCCACTTCAAGCATAAAATATTTGAGGTTGCACATTCCCCCAAACCATAATAAACTATTGCCACCCACTGCTTCTAAATAGATTCCCAGCTGTCTCATTTGAAAATTCCATATGTACCATGGTTAGGAAAGCAAAAATCGACTCAAAAGCTATATTCTGCCGCAAGTCCTGTTTGTGCTTTCGACAGTCCCAATCTGGTTACCAAAATACATTTTAAGCATCTTTTCTCAAAATGTATCTGGGGAACTCGCATCTAAGAATATTCCATGATCATTTGATACATAGTAATATGTTGGTGCTATGTAAGTAACAAAAATAAATAGTAAACAATATGTCAGTCTTTACCTGAGGTCTTTATTATAGAGCTAACCACTTTGCTAGATGGCTGTTCTTGGTACACACAAAAGATGTCCCACCCCATGTCCATAGTAAAAAAACACCTATAGTCAAATATTCCAACGAAATATTCTTTGTATAGCATCACTATTAAGGGCAGTGTGAATGTATGGCAAAATGTTTTTCTAAATACTTGCTCAAACAAGGGCCCCTTACCCATTAATGCAGCCAAGTGTTCCTATCTTCCTATCTCATAGTCACCCTTCTGTGGCAATAATGTCCTAGTGTAATAAAACACTGATCCGTGGTTCCAAATATCACATTTTTCTGCGGAGATGCTACTAGGAGAGGAATAGGTTTAGCAACACCCCTGTGCAACATTTCAGGGAACCTCCCCCTTTCTCAAGCAGCGTCTCCACAGGAAAATAAATTATATGGAACCACGGATCGTGTTTTATTAGACTAGAACATTATTCCCACAGTAGGGTGACTTTGAGATTAGTCTTTTTTCATATGTTTTGCTGTCCATATAACTAAGTATAAAATATAAGGAAGAAAATGAAACATAAGGAATGTCTACCGTGCACTTATTTGATGATACTAAATAATAACTTGCGTACTGATTATATATACTGTATTTTACACAGAATTGAGAGTTGTTATATTAATCTTGGAATCACATCCTATGATTGATACAGAGTACATAGTGTTCTGTCAGAATCTGATTTGTGGTTTATTCTTTAAATCTTATGTTGAGTTTCAGTGTAACATGCTACGACTTAGGTTGCCGCTCGAAACGTGTAAGCAGTGATTTTAAACCTTTCCATATGCTGTCTTTTATTGGAGTGAGATAAAATAACGTTTATACATTGTTTGGATACATGGAGTGCCAGACAAATTCATTGTGAACCTAAGGGATAAGTATGGACGCTTTATCTATAGTCTAATTTGTGGAGCGAAACACAATCTAAATAGGCTTATACAAGGGAGTTGTGTTAACTAATTGTCTGTTTTGGTTTGTTGGAGTCAAGATTGTGTAGTGAAGAGCAAAACTTATGAACTCTTATTCTATGTCTTTTGTGTTGGAAAACGACTACTGCTCTGTTGTTAGTTTAGAAATAAAGGACTTTTCTCTTTGCTTTTTCAAATACAAGACATATTTTTTGACCCTTTATCCAGTTGTGCAAAATGTTTATATTTACAATATATCTTTTGAGGGCCTTCGCCGCTTTGACATTCAGGAGATGTTTGTTTCTTAGTTTTAGAAGGTCAGGTTGCACATTCTGTACCACAGATTTTTTGCTTAGGTTTTCTAAAACAAAGATCTGATTGAGAAGACATTTGTTCTGACCTAGATTTTTAGACCCTAGAGCCTAGTGTGATAAGCTCTTTGATACAAGATTTGTGCGCTTCCAAAACAGTAGGTAAGGGGGTCTCCGGAATGCTTTTGAAGCCAAAGTATTCTTTATTTTGCCCTCTAGAAAATTAATATGACTTGGATCATCCAGTAAGGTTTCATTCTGAGACCAAGACCAAAATTTTTGTGGGAGAGAGCGTATTGAGAAAGTCATCAATACCGGGGCATGGTCAGATTCTAAAATTGAGCCTATTTCCGTTGATCTAACCCCAGAGAGATGGTCATCTTGCCTCCAGTGGGTTCATTACTTGCAATATGATAAACCTGCGGGAAAAGAGGTAAACAGGAGGAAAGGAAAGAAAAAAGTAAAGTATAGATTCACTTAGTAGGATGTTGAGAGAGAGATGTCCAGCTACTCTGCCACGTCTTCATAATGGAACAATGCCAAGAGGAGTGATAGTCAAGTCTTGGAGCACCCTTGATCCTGTAGCATGTGTTTCGGCGATTTTGCCATTATGCAGATATGCAGCCAAGGGGGGGACATCTATCTGCTGAATTTTGAGTCTGTCCCAAAGTTTGGCCAAATCATCATATTGTTTGATTATGACCTGTTTTTCATTTTTCAGGACCGAAAGTCTATTCAGGTGTAACCACCTAAAAGGATTATGCTGGATTAATTTACTTGGTAGTGGAAGAGTACTAGTTTCTCACATATATCTTATTTTCTCAACATCAGTGAGCATGCTTACAGCTTCTCCGGCAAGGTTAGCTGTGGGCTACCCAGAAACATTTGGGACAGGGCCCAGGTAGTAAAATATTTGGAAGTCAATCTCCCTAAGAATAAATATATAGGCCAAAGTTTGTACTAGTTGTGTCCAACTAGAAGAAAAATTAGAGCTACACTCTTGTAGGAAGGTTCAGAAATCTTGAGTACCTTTTGTACAGCAGGCAGGTGTCTAGGAGATAGAGAGGGTAACATTACACTTATTCAGCAGCCTTTGGATGCTGATTCTGGGCAATCTGGGTCTAAGGAGTTTCTGATATAAAGAAGTCTTCCCCTTGGCTTCTGGTGGTAGCCACAAATGTGAGGTCTCATGGAGTCATGGGTCTCATGGAGCAGTGGGGCATGAAATCCAGTCCGCAACTTTTGCTCCACTATAGGCTGCTCTATATGACCCGAACATTGTCATCCTGGCTGCTCCTCTCTAGCTCAAAAGGGCAGGTACTATAAAGAGCAGCTTTCCAGGTAGGTAGCTCCTATAATACAGTGCCTGCAAAGGCCAACAGCGTCCGCGATATGGCTACTGCCAGAAAAACTGCCAGAGGCTGCGCACACCTGTATGGCCTTCCAGGATTCTCTGCCAAAATACAGTCCACCCACACAAATTGAGTTCAGCGACGTCTGGGAGACCAGGTCAGGTTGAAGCAGGGGATTTAGGAAGCAGTTAGGGAGTTATCCCACTGTGGATTGCTGCAGATGTTATTACTTTTTATGCACTAGAGTCTAGTGTTTCAAACTCTTTATAGGAAATCTAAGAAATCCTCTTATTTATTATTATAAATAAAGTTTCACTACCCCAGACCTCAATCTACTGCATTTGCATATTACAGTACGTAGAAAAATAATAATGGTGTAACTGGTAATCACTTGCACTTCCCACTGGGGTGTCGCTTGTGAAATTCTCCTTTATTCTACTCCTCCTCATAAGCAAGAAATCTTTGGGACATATTTATCAATATGTTTATACCAATTTTCTTCTGTAAATACAACCTAAAAAAATCAATTCAAGCCAAACACCATATGTATAAAGTCCCTGTGCTGTTTTTTAAGACAAGAACAAATGTTTCTTTAAAATTTTGTGGGGCTTAGGAGCCAAAACTCATTACAGTTTTCCTCAATAGGGCTTTAGGGAAGAGACTGGCAAAATGAATTGACAACTTGGGGTACCATTCCCCTTGTCACTGTAGAATGTTGATACATACTATGACACTATCCAATTAATGCTGACAGTGTCAGAGTAGGGACACACCGCATAACAAGGGTAACACCCAGTTGTCAATACAGAATTCTTACAAAAAAAAGCTACAGGATTGTTATTTTATGGTGAGAAAAGTAGTAGTAGTAGTAGCAGTAGTAGTAGTAGTAGTAGTAGCAGTAGCAGTAGCAGTAGCAGTAGTAGTAGTAGTAGTAGTAGTAGTAGTAGTAGTAGTAGAAGTATCAGTAGTAATATAGTAGTAGTATATATTAGTTTAAGACTACCACATTGCACATTGACTTGTTTCTAAAGACAATTTCTATACTGGTTAATCATTAGTATTCAGTACAGAAGCCCATAAAAGTTTGTACTATTCCCCTTTCTTTTAGTGCAGGTGCATACATTGGTACAACAGAATGTGAAATAGAGTAATAACACCAAATGGCATATTGATTTGGCAAATTTTTTGATTCAGCTCTTTTCCTGATATTTTTTTTTTTGTTCCATTGCACCACACTTTATTGTTCATCTTTGTATAAAGGATGTTATTCAGAATATGATACATGAATGGCCAACAGCAAATTTAGATTTAATAAAGCGTAATAAAGCATGCCTGGCTTGTTAAAATAATTGCTTTCTTCAATGTGTCTCTAGATTTTCATGGTCGTTTTACTCAGGTCAGTAGCAGAATGTCAATAATATAAAAACCCATTATCTGAAAATTACAATTAAATTTAATATGTTTAATCACTGTTAAAATCCCAAGAATTGTGTTAAGTTCACTTTTTCCAAATATTCAATTATGTTTTGTAGATTGACTCATTTTATGTGAATTGACATTTTGGCAACGAAGAGTATATCACAATAATATTTCAGTGTAGAGCTTTTGGTAGAGAACAACACAGGGATAGCTAGATATCCATTCAGCTTGAACAGACAGATTGACAATGGATAAAACAAATTTACTGTATGTGTACTAGAATGTGGACTACAAATAGCGAGTCATACCATTTATTGTATTATGATAATAATGATGACGATGATGATTTTATAATATTATTCAGTCTTTTATGCAGCAAGGGAAATATAATATTTTATATTTTCTTAAACAATTGTGCCTCCAAATATCTAATGCACAGCAAACGCATGTTATGAAAAAAATATATGGTGTATATTTGGATTTGTTATATAATACCCAAAAATGTATTCTACCTTTACAGAGATAAAAAGAAAACAAAGAAAAGAAAGTAAGACTGTTTTGCTTAGTTATGTGAGATGTGATGTTGACAAAAGGAAGCATTATAAATTAAACCAGTGCTTCTCAAACTGTGAGGTGGGCCTCAATAATGAGACATTGCCCTGTTCTTGTTGACGTGCGAAATACCTCCCAATTCTCCCTGATTTAGAAGATAATCCCATTCTTCCCGGACATGACAGATCGCTTCATCCAGGGAGACATTTTCCTGTGAAAATCAATACAAAGAAGCAAGAAGTTAGAAGTGTGTGGGAGCATATAATTCATCAGAAAAGGTGGGGTGTGGAATGGTAGGTGTTGTGCACTGGAACACTGCAAATGGCATTGGGCACTAAAAAATTAACAGCTATTAAAACGTATTTATTGTATTTTGTGATATACACAGGACTGGGATGAAGGGAAAAGCGGAGTAGGTGACCACCTAGGAAAAGACCTCCGCACAGAGGGGGAGTCGCAATTTTATTGAAAAATATATTGCAGCATTGCACCGCTTGACATTGTAATCAATGAGCTCTTCCATCAGTCTTAGTGAGGGAGGCGCTCATTGGTACAGGAGTGGTGAGCACAGATGGCATAACTTACCACTTCTTGCTTCTCGATCCTCTGCTCCAGATGGCACCTCCACTGTCCAGCATCAGAATCTAGTTTGCGCTCTGGCTGCAGCTGCTATACTGGGTCATGATATCATCCAGTGTCAGGACATAGTATGCACTTGGGGCGGGGCGGCGCGGCCCCAGTATTTCCTTACCAAGTATAACTGCAGGACAAAGTGCACGCTACATACTTCTGCTTGATGGTGTCAGTACCAAGTGTGCCACAGGTGGCACCCAGAGCAAAAGAGGAGTGAGGAGATGTGAGTAATTTAAGGCTTTTTATGGGGGGAGGGGTCTGGTCTGAGGTCTGAATTTAGGGGTCTGAATTAACTTGATTAACTTATGGGTCTGGCCTGGTGTCTGAATTTATTTGTATGTCTGGTATAAAGTCTAAATACATTTTGGGGTCTGATCTTCAATTATAGGGTTATTTCCAGCTCCTTTTTAAACATTCCAGGTATGCCCTGTGATATGGATATGAAGCCTTGTACAGCTCAGAGTCCACTGACTCCAAGGACCATAGTGCAGGACCAAAACATGATGCAGACCTATTGGCGAAAAATCTGGTGACGCACTTCAAGATATTGTGGAAAGCCTTCGAAGAATAGTGGAGGCTCTTATAGCTGCAAAATGGGGCACATAGTTTAAGAATGCGACCAACTAACTCATATACTTGTGATGTCAGGTATCTACATTCTTTTGGCCATATACTGTATTATTATGTTAACATAAATATATATCATGTCAATTGTGTTGATTATACTTCTAAATTTATTTGGCAGGGGCGTACCTAGGGGGGGCAGGCGGGGCTTTTTCCCCCGGGTGCAACTAAGAGGGAATGTGGGGGGCGCCAGGGCCACACCATCCATGACGGCGGCCTGCTGCCTCTCTGATGGGGCGGCGGCACTACTGAAACCATCCGGCGCCACCCTCTCCTGCACTATAGGTGATGAATGGCCGGGTACGTTCCGTGCTCGGCCATTCAGCGCCTTTCAACGACTCAAGAGGCGGGATTACTTCTTTGCACCGCTTGCATCATTGGAAGGCACTGATTGACAGGGCAAGTCATAGTGCCCTGCCAATCAGCGCCTTTCATAGATGCAAGCAGCGCCATGACGTCATCGCGCCGCTTGAGGCTATGAAAGGCGCTGATTGGCAGGGCAGAATGACTTGCCCTGTCAATCAGCGACTTTCAACTATGCTGCGTCATTCAACCCCAGCAGAGGAGAGCAGGTCTGCATTGCCACCGGACGGCACGAAAACGGGATTAAGGTGAGTATGTAAAGTTTTTTTTTAATCCTAATAATGAGTGACATTGCCTACAGGGGGGGGGTTTATGTACAGGGGTCGGCTCTATCTACAGGGGGGCTATATACAGGGGTGGGCTATATGTTGAGCACTATAGGGGAAGCTTTATGTGAGGCACTATATTACAGTGGGGGCTATATACAGGTGTGGGCTATATGTGGAGCACTATAGGAGAGCTATATGTGAGGCACTATATACAGGGGTGGGCTATATGTGGAGAAATATTTATAGGGAGAGATATATATGCAGGGCACTCTTTACAGGGGTGGGCTATATCTACAGGGGGTATATACAGGGGTGGGCTATATATGGAGCACTTTTTATAGGGGGAGATATATGTAGGGCACTATCTGTAGGGGTGGGCTATATGTTGGACACTATATACAGGGGTGGGCTATATGTGGAGCACTATCTACAGGGGGCTATATGTGGAGCACTATCTACAGGGGGGCTATATGTGGGGCACTATCTACAAGGGGGATTACATGTGAGCACTATTTTCAGAGGGGGCACTATATACAGGGGGGGCTATATGTAGGGCACTATCTACAGGCATGGCTATATGTGGGCACTATCTACAGGGGTGGCTATATGTGGGACACTCTACAGGGGGCTGTATATGGGGCACTATCTACAGGGGCTCTATGGAGGTCACTATCTACAGGGGGATCTATGTAGGGCACCATCTACAGGAGGCTCTATGGGGGGCACTATCTACAGGGGGCGCGGTGTGTGTTTGTGGGACACAGTGTATGATGCTATTATAATTAGAGTTGCAGTGTATGGCGGAATTATATTTAGGGGCACAGTGTCTGGCACCATAAGAACTTTATCTTTGTTTATAGGTGCAGAAATGTTTAAAAAGTAAGAAGCTGAAGACATCTGAGTTGCAAACTGCAGATATGGGCTGTGGCCAGCAGAAGTCATCATAGAGGTCTGGACCGGATAAAGAAGAAAAGAGAATAAGAACAACCAGAATCTGACGTCACCCGTGAGTTAGCAGGGGTTGCACTAAATTGAACTGTATTTGTGCTGGTGTTGTATTTATGTACTGAGCTTGGTTCTGGTACTGTATACATGTACTGAGCTTTGTTCTGGTGCAGTATATATGTACTGAGCTTGCTTCTGGCACTGTATATATGTACTGAGCTTGGTTCTGGCACTGTATATATGTACTGAGCTTACTTTTGGCACTGTAAATATGTACTAATCTTGCTTCTGATGCTGTATATATGCACTGAGCTTGTTCTGGTGCTGTATATATGTACTGAGCTTGGTTCTGGTACTGTATTTCTGTATTTAACTTTGTTCTGGTGCAGTATATATGTACTGATTTTAAAGCTGGTCAAATAGACCACACCTTTACTTTTGATGCTGTTCTTTTTATGAAATATTTCCATTTTCATAGTCTAATATTTTTATTTCTGGGTCTCTTATTTTTGCAAAGGTGTGAATATTTGTTCTCTTACCATATCCATATCCATTGCGTAAAAGGAACAGTGAGGGATGAAAAATATGCAACTAACTGTGATAAATTTATCCACCTAAACTCTCAGTTACGAACAAACATCTGTTTTTAGGAAAGGTCTTTCTTACGTACCCACCACTTCCTTTGACACATTTAATTGGATGAAATACATCAATTTGTTCACCAGAAAACTAAAGTGGCATAAATGGTTTAAAACAAAAGATAAAAAGAGTGAGAAGAACTAGGCCTCACCATGGCAGAGCTACAGTATGTGAAAGACTTGGCAGATCTTAAATGCATTAATGAACGAGCAAGATGGGAGGGTCACTTTACCTCCTGTAGACCTAAGAGCACGAAGATGCCCCCATTTGGTGAAATGTCAGTGATTGATGTATTTCAAAACCTAGTCATTAGAGATTTGACAGAACTGGACACTAGAAGGAGCACCTCAAATCTGACGAGAAATTAAAATCATGCCCTCTTATCCCTGGAAAAGGATGATAGCATAATAATTAAAGCATCTGATAAGGGTGGGAACATCGTAATCTTGGACAGGGCGAATTAGATTGAAATGTGTGATAATATCCTAAAAGACCGGGACAATTATGCAATTCTCAAAGAAGACCCAATGCTGGGAGATGGTGACATCTCTGAAAAACGGAGCAATTCAGTCCACAGGAATTGACCTGCTGCGGTCTGAAAAATACACACCGCTTGTCAATTTCTGCTCAGACATTTAATGCAGCATATGGATGAGATTTGTTAAACTACTGCTGCTACTGTATTCTGCTGCGTATTTTCCGTACGGAATTCCGCTACTTGTGGTGGACAAGCCCTTATACTGTATACCTTGTGATAGGCTTAGATACAGAGTCCAACAGACAGTATCACACATGGGCCCTGTATCTAAGCCTACCACATTTGTTACTAATGTGTTTTTGTTTTGTTTCTGTTTTTTTACAGGTCTGGTCATTGGACTACTTCGGACTCAAGGACTACTTCGATGATGGCTTTTTCTATTCTCAATAAAATGGTTAACGAGAGTTGTGTGTTTTTTTTTTATTTCAATAAAACATTTTTCTGCATACTTGGATTTTCTTTAAACTTTATTTCTACCTCCTTAGTAATGGACGATGGCTGATTGACAGTGTCCATTACTAAGGTGTAGCTTAGTGTTAGCCGGTACAGAGGCTAACAATAACCCCCATTATTACCCCACCACTAAGTGTACTGGGAAGAACTGGGCCCTATACCTAATCCTATCATGTGTGATACTGTCTGCAAAGACAATGTATCTAATCCAATCCATAGCTATAGGGTCGTAGTGCTATAAATATGCTACCTCATATATACACAAATACATACACATATACACACACATATACATACACGCACACACATTTTTTGGGGGGGACATATGTATTTCCCCTGACGTTTTAAGACCTTAGCGACGTCCCTGGCTGCTAGTGCTGAATCATTGTGTCACTTAGGAGACCCAGCGATGCAGCTGAAAGCTGCGGGCCATCGGCCATGTGAAGAAGTTTTGGGGGGCCCAAGAAGGTACTGTTGCTTCAGGGCCCGTGAGCCTTTAGCTACGCCCCTGCATACAACGTTTCTCTGTCTGGCTATTAACACCGCATAAACATCAGTTACAGTATGTTAGGCTCAGGCAAAAAAAAAAAAAGTGGTCAGACACATCTAATACATGTGAGAAACGTGTATTTGTAGATTGTAAGCCCTCGCAGCAGGCGGGGTCCTGTTTCTTTCTGTAGCAATCTGTCATTCATAAAAGCTCATGTTTATTGCACTTGTTGTTTTTATTGTCTTTTGCAATGTATGTATACCTTTATTCAGTGGCGGATTAAGTAGACCATAGGCTCTGAGCTGTTACCCAAAGTTGGACCCCACTTCTCCACCGCCGCCCTGTAACTATTGTTAAAACTTCCTTTTTGTCCAGACATTAACAAATGGGTGTTACTACTCCCCTTGTCAAAAGGCTGTGTCACCACATACTGACAGTCTCCAACCATCGCTGACAGTATCGCACTGTGTAGGGACACATTCTCCTGACAAGGGGAATAGTAACACTTATTTGTCTATCAGTCCTGGACTGCACAAAGATTTTTTGTGAATACAAGGATTTCCTATAATAAACATGTCAGGAGAGATGACAGATTGTCTATAAAGCTAGTGACTCACAGGTGACGACGTAGTTTTTTTCCTCTTTTCTACTCCATCCGGTCCAGACTTCATGACGACTTTTCCCGGCCATGACCCATTTCTGCAGAATTTGTCACTCAGATGTCTTTGGCTCCTCACTTTTCCAACATTTCCACACCTATAAACAAAGATAAAATTATTATGGTGCCACACACTGTGCCCCTAAATATAATAGCACCAAACACTGTGCCCCTGAATAAAATAGTACCAAACGCTGGGCCCCTAAATATTATAGCACCATAGACTGCTCCCTTGAATATAATTCTGTCAAACACTGTAGAGTAAAGCACCACATACACACAGCCCCTGTAGATAGCACCACACACAACCCCCTGTAGATAGCGCTACACACAGACCCCTGTAGATAGAGCCACACACAGCCCCCTGTAGATAGCGCTACACACTGACCCCTGTAAATAGCGCTACACAGCCCTCCCCTCTGTAAATAGCATCACATAGCCCTCCCCCTCTTGTATATAGTGCTACACAGCAATCCCCCTTAGATATAGTGATACACAGTGCTCCCCCTTCTATATAGTGCTATACAGCAATCCCCCCTTGTATATAGTGCCACATAGCGCCAGCCCCCTTGTATATAGTGCTACACAGCACCTCCCCCCTTGGACCTGCAGCTCTTGTAATTGCTCAGTATAATGTCCCCCATAGCTGCCCCCACAGTATATTGCCACCCATAGCTGCCCCATACAGTATAATGCCCCCATAGCTGCTACACAGTATAATGCCCTCCATAGCTGCCTCTACACAGTATAATGTTCCCCTTAGCTGTCCTACACAGTATAATGCCCCCATAGCTGCCACATAGTATAATGCCCTCCATAGCTGCCTCTACACAGTATAATGTTCCCCTTAGCTGTCCTACACAGTATAATGTTCCCCTTAGCTGTCCTATACAGTATAATACCCTCCATAGCTGCCCCATACAGTATAATGTTCCCCTTAGCTGTCCTATACAGTATAATGCCACCATATGTACGTACCTAATAAAAAAATAACATAATTACTTACCTATCCCCGTTCCCACGACGGGTGGGGGATGCTTCTCCTCCTCTGCACTGTCCCGTGAGTGACTCGGTGCAAACAGGCGCGATGACGTCACTACATCGCGCCTGCCTGCGCCGAGCCGCTCACGGCAGAGTGAATGCCGGAGCGAGGCTCCAGCATTCAACCCAATTGAATCTGTGTCCTGCGGACGCAGGTTCCGTTGGAAGCGGGACCAGCGCGGTCCACACCAGCAGTTAGTAGCGCTAGAGCGCGGCATAGTTTTTTAAGATTATGTGCGGTTCGGGCCGCCCGAAACGCCCATATGATAATCCGCCATTGCCTTTATTTCAGGTGTATAGAGCCCTGAAATTATTGGTGCTTTAAATAAAATAATAATAATAATATACTCAGAGCTTTGGTAGTATGACTCTCACCACTGCCTCACCCATTATATATCAATTTCCCCCAAACTGGCACATTGCATTAAATAGACTACAATACAGTGAAACAACATGACCTGCCTAAGTAGAGTCGTGTGTTAACCTTAGACCATACTATACCACCACCCCCACTTTAGTAAAGACACATGACACCGAGGTTGGATGTGAAATGGCCACAGCAGCCGTTTATTAATTTCACAGTTTTATAAAAACAATTTAAATCCGAAACATTCGGATAACTAGTTAGGAATCCACCAGAGAATTCCTCCTAATAATTCACATGACCCAACATGGGTCAGAATCGTAAATAACAATTTAACGTTAACGTTAACCCGAGCAGAGGAAGTCCTTGAAGCCCCTTCAGATATTCCTTTTTAAAGAACACACCGAATTAGCCATCTGCAAACCACCAATTACCTCCAGCCGTAAACCAGCTCGGAAGCACCGTTCACCTCTGCAGATGGCTCCAACCACTAGAAGTCCACTTCAAGGGGATAACACCCGATGAAGCCCTCAAGTGATATACCGACCACTAGAAGTCCACTTCAAAGGGATAACACCCGATGAAGCCTTCAAGTGATATACCTTCTACCAGAAGACCACTTCAAAGGGATAACACCCGATGAAGTCTTCAACCATGTACCTTTTTTGGGGGACGCATACCCCCGATGCGACCCCCCCACCATTTTGTACTGACTGGCCTCAAGGACTCCCCCCGCCAGCTGCCATGACAACAGAACCTACTCCGGAAAAAAGAAAAACATGTTAAATAAGCACACAAATAACAACGCAACGCTCATAGACGGACGTACATAAGACCTAAGGAGTAACAAACCAAGGGCGGGAGGGTGGGAGCTTACTGTTTCTGTGTTACTCCTCCCGCTGCTTCCGGCTTAATGCCGAGAAACAGCGGGAAGCTCAGTAACGGCCCCCCGTCCCCCTTAACTCCTCCCCGTCCCCCCTCCAACTCCCTCCAACTCTCCCTCACCTAATTAACCCTTTCCCTACCAGGACGGTCATGTCGGCTTCCCTTAATCCCTGCAGGCTGCGTCCAGCCTCTTCTTGACCTGCCTAAGTAGAGTCGTGTGTTAACCTTAGACCATACTATCCCACCACCCCCACTTTAGTAAAGACACATGACACCGAGGTTGGATGTGAAATGGCCACAGCAGCCGTTTATTAATTTCACAGTTTTATAAAAACAATTTAAATCCGAAACATTCGGATAACTAGTTAGGAATCCACCAGAGAATTCCTCCTAATAATTCACATGACCCAACATGGGTCAGAATCGTAAATAACAATTTAACGTTAACGTTAACCCGAGCAGAGGAAGTCCTTGAAGCCCCTTCAGATATTCCTTTTTAAAGAACACACCGAATTAGCCATCTGCAAACCACCAATTACCTCCAGCCGTAAAACAGCTCGGAAGCACCGTTCACCTCTGCAGATGGCTCCAACCACTAGAAGTCCACTTCAAGGGGATAACACCCGATGAAGCCCTCAAGTGATATACCGACCACTAGAAGTCCACTTCAAAGGGATAACACCCGATGAAGCCTTCAAGTGATATACCTTCTACCAGAAGACCACTTCAAAGGGATAACACCCGATGAAGTCTTCAACCATGTACCTTTTTTGGGGGACGCATACCCCCGATGGGACCCCCCCACCATTTTGTACTGACTGGCCTCAAGGACTCCCCCCGCACAGCGAAACAGGCCTTGACCACCTTAAGCCTGTGAGTTCCTCCACACCACCACCGCCCTTTCTATGCCTTCTGCTATCGCCAAGCTCCAAAGATCAATGCCAACCTCGGTCAGATGAACCCCGTCACTCCTCCAGAAATTCCCCACTCCTGACTCCAAATCCCTATGCCTCACGCAAATGCCCCCGTTTCTTGCCACAAAACGGGACACCGCCCGGTTAACTTTAATGCGAGCCTTATTGACTCTCTCCACAGATCTAGCTAACCGCCAATGCTTTCTTGGGACTATGTCCGACCACACTATCACCAACTTGGGATAAGATACCCACAAACACAACATATCATGTTTGATATCCCGCACCAACTCACGAAAGGGGCGGACTCCTAAGTCATTCCCACCCACGTGCAACACTAAGACCTCCGGAACCCTATCAAGCCGCGCATATGTCTGGAATTCCGCCAACACCCTGCTCCATGACATACCTCTAAAACCCAGCCAATGCACAACCGCGTCCTGTCGCGGAATGCGCAACTGGCGACCATCCGGGCGGACGTCCGCCCTCAAAGCCCCCCAGTGCACGTACGAATGACCCATCAACCACACCAAACACGGAGGCGAATCTGAAACGGAAAACACAATTAGGCACCACCATATAACATTTGTAAAGCGTAAACAACAAAATCATAACATATGGGGGCGGACATAGGACTTAAACCTTTTAGACTCCCAACGACCAATACGCCTCACCCCCTCATCATCCAACCCCCAGCGCCCCGCTTCCGTTGCTGCGCCAATCCTGAAGGAACGAGACGAATATGAGCCTGCCGCAACACCAACCGCCGTCAAACATTTTTTAAATACAGCTCCAAACTGAAACCTGGACAAAAACGACCCGTCCACATGACGTAACAAAGGCAAATCTGGAGACCCCCTGTTTTTCGTAAAACCCCGCAAGCACTCTACTGGGCACATGACCGACCCCGGGTGAGCGAACAAAACTATCAGTTTACCCTTCCCTACTTGGTCAGTTTTAGATCGACGCAACCATACCTCCAGCCGATCTGCAAAAAGGCTCACCTCCCCAGATCTCAGCCCCCCTGCCTGTTTAGCACTTGGCGACACCAACTCACCTATTCTAAATGCTCCAAAGAACGCTAACGAAAAAGCCAACCGAAACAAATCCATCTCATCTGAAGAACGACATACCGATGCTAATGAACCGCCCAACGAGCTAAGCAAAGCAAACGACACCGGCCTTCTACTATCCGCCTCCACCCTACCTCGGCGCAACCCCTTCAAAGCCTGCGATACCAGAAATTCCTTCGATACATCCCGAAAGCCCCGCAACTTAAACCCAAACGCCACCGCAGATATGAACCGGTTCACCTTCGCTACTGAAAACCCCGCCTCCCAGGCGTCCCCTAACCAGTACAAAAGTGCCACCAACCTGTCTCTATCCATATTGACGTCACCCAACTCTCTTACCCACTCCTCCCACTGCCTCCAACAAGCAGCATAAGCACTCCACGTCGTGCGCGCCAAAGACCTTTGTAACAGCTGCTCTACGGGACCGATACCAGATCCCAAAGATGCTCCGGACAAGCCAAACCGAGACGTTCCGCTCCCGGTGCCAATTGCCGAAACCGGTCCCACTGCGAGCGAGAAAGAGCATCAGCGATACAATTCCGTACACCCGGGACATGCACCGCCACCACCCATGCGTTCAACGACAAACACACCAACACTAAATGTCGCAACAATTGAACTACCGGAGGAGAGGACGCCGTGATGTTATTAATGGCAAGCACCACCCCCATGTTGTCGCAGTAAAAACGGACCTTCTTATCCCTGAGCCTGTCCCCCCAAATGGTAGCCGCCACCACGATGGGAAACAGCTCGAGCAGGGCCAGATTCCGCGTGAGTCCACTGGACACCCAGCTAGCCGGCCATTGACCCGCGCACCACGGACCTCCCCCGTAAGCTCCAAAACCACCCGCCCCAGCCGCATCCGTAAAAATATTCAAATCACTCGTATCCTGCGCTGGGGCCATCCATAGCGAGCGACCATTGTACTGGCCCAAGAAGTCATCCCAAACCTGAAGATCAGCTCGGTGCTCCTCCTTGAGCCGCACAAAATGATGCGGCGCACGCACTCCCGCCGTTGCCGCCGCCAACCTCCTACAGAACACCCTCCCCATCGGCATAATCCGGCAGGCGAAATTCAACTTCCCCAGCAGCGACTGAAGCTCCCTCAGCGTCATTTTCTTCATTCTACAAGCCCGTCGAACCTCCAGCCTCAAAGCACCCAACTTATCCGCCGGGAGACGACACTCCATTGCCACCGAGTCTATTTCGATTCCCAAGAAACAAATCGTCGCAACCGGGCCCTCCGTTTTTTCCGGCGCCAAAGGAATCCCAAAATCCCTCGCCACCTTCTGTAGTGCATGAAGCAAATTACCGCAAACCGGCGAACCCCCCGGGCCAACGCACAAAAAATCATCTAAGTAATGGATCAACGAGTCGACCCCGGATACTCCCCTCGTTACCCACTCCACGAAGCTACTAAACGCCTCGAAGTATGCACAAGAAAGGGAACACCCCATCGGAAGGCACCGATCCACGTAAAAAGCCCCATTCCAAAAACAACCCAACAGCCGTTGGCTTTCTGGATGGACCGGCAACAGCCTGAACGCCGCCTCGATGTCAGTTTTTGCTAGCAGCGCCCCCGGACCCGCAGCCCGCACTAACCCCACCGCCTTATCGAATGAGGTATAAACTACGGAGCACAACTCGTGATCAATCCCGTCATTTACAGACGAACCCTTGGGATACGATAAATGTTGAATCAAACGAAATTTTCCGGGCTCGCGTTTAGGGACAATACCCAACGGGGACACAACTAAATCTTTTACCGGCGACTCAACAAACGGCCCCGACATGCGGCCCAACGAAACTTCTTTTAACAACTTTTCCGACACGACTTTCGCATGCAAGTAAGCCGATTTTAAATTCCTCCGCGTAACCGGAACCTCATAAGGAGGCGGAGGAATAACAAAACCAACACGAAACCCTTCATAAAGCAACTTAGCCGCCGCCCTATCCGGATACTCATTTAGATAAGGGGCCATCCTTTCCACCCTCACCGGCGACACCCCCTTGACCAGCCGCGTGCTGGTTCCCTGACCTCTTTTTTCGCAGACATTTTGCCGCCCCGTGTGATGCACCATTACACTCGGAACACACATGCTTGAACTTGCACGTGGCCCCGAACTTGCACTGACCTTCATTAAATTGCCAGCAAAACCCCGCCTTTCCCCCGCCGCTTTGTCCAACCTGACTAGACTGGCCTCCCTGGCCGGCGCTCCCGAGAAAGGACTGCCTAACCGGAGCCGTAACCCGTAACCAGAGAGCAATATCCTTCTGGTCCCACCGAATCGCCGGCCGAACCGCCTTCCGCTGACTGAATTGCTCATCGTATCGCAGCCACGCCTGACCCCCATACGCCCTATGAGCCTCCCCAATGGCATCAAAATAACAAAACAACGCCGAACAATTTTCCGGCGCCTTTTCCCCTATCACACTGGCCAATATGGCGAACGCCTGCGACCAATTAACGAACGTCTGCGGGATAAGCCTATACCGCCGCCGTTCCTCCTCGTCCTTTTTACTCTCATCCCGCTTGCTCTTATCCAAATTAAATTTAGCCAGCGGCAAGAGAGAAAAAATTTCAACATATTCGTCCTTCCAGATCCGATCACGCACCTCCTGCTTTAAATGCGCCCCCAACGGACCCTCAAAACAAACATACACCTCCCCCCGAGCACGATCATCCATACGCACTCGATCGCCATCCTTTTGTGCCTCGGTCTGTACCGACACCGCGACCGCCTCTCTAACCGCCATCACGGGACGCGCCTGTAACGATCCCACGTCCCTGGGGCCTTCCCAAACTACCGCAGGGGACACTTCCGTTACTACCGGCGCCGCGGCCCTGTCTAGGCGCCCCACCAGCTCCCGTAAGCAACCCACTAAGTCTGCCAAACCCGCTCCGTCGCGTCCGCCCGCGCCACTACCGGCCCCCGATGCAATGCTAGCAGCCCCCCCGCCGACACCTGACATAAAAATCGCTGGATAAGACAATGATGGAGTTATACACTCACCGGGCTGCACAGGCGCTGTGTTCCCGTCAGCCGGACCATCCTGACCTCGACGATACACGTCCAGTTCACCTTCCTCCAGCTCTTCTCTCGCCGACGACTGTCCATCCCAACGACATCTGTGGAACGGGGATGAGGACGCGCTGACCGATGGGCCGGCAACCTGCCGCCCGACCGCCGGGACCCAAACTTCCGACCGGACCTGTTGCCTCGACGTCGCTGCAGATCTAGGCGTCCGTCTAGACGATCCTGACGAAGCCTGCCCCCTGGCCGGAACATCACTAGGCGGGGCGGCCGTACCTTGTCCTCCAAATCTTCCATCTGATGGGGGAGGGGTGACAGGGAGCCCAGCCTGCGACTCCCTGCTTACCGCCGGACCCCGTCGCGGCCTGGGATTCCTGCCAGGACGCAGGGCCTGAGAAGGGGCGGTCCTCCCAGCTGCCTGGCCTGCAGCGTCCGGGATCGGGCTCCCTCTGCGACGCCGTGTCCGCGGGACTGCCTCCGGACTGAGGCGCTCTGGAGGTCGGGACCGCCGAGAGGGACGGGTCGACCCGGCCTGCGTCGCCGTCACCCCCGGCAACGCTCTCTGCCTGCTCTGCGCAGGAGCGGTTGTTGCCGACTCCCCCCCCGCCGCCATAGCCATGCTTGTAAGGGGGCCGGGGGAGGGGAGCCTGTCCTGTGCAACAGACCCCGAACGCCGGGCCCGACGTGGCGAAACGGCGTCCGGGATCTTAGTTATTGCATCCACGGTCTCCTCTAGCCATCCGGGACCGTGGTGCACAGCAGCGGTACGCAGCCGCTCTAACATTAAAGACTCTGCCATCCTGAGAAGCACGGGCAACGGGGAGCTTACTGTTTCTGTGTTACTCCTCCCGCTGCTTCCGGCTTAATGCCGAGAAACAGCGGGAAGCTCAGTAACGGCCCCCCGTCCCCCTTAACTCCTCCCCGTCCCCCCTCCAACTCCCTCCAACTCTCCCTCACCTAATTAACCCTTTCCCTACCAGGACGGTCATGTCGGCTTCCCTTAATCCCTGCAGGCTGCGTCCAGCCTCTTCTGGGAGAATGCAGGATGCGGTAAAGTGGTTTTCTCTTAAGGACTGTTCCTCTATGTTCTTGGAAGGGCAAGCATATTTGGAAAAGATTATAAGGGATTGTGGTGTTTCATAATGTGTGAAATCTGACTATGGAGGTATTATTCTAAAAAGGGCCTCAACTCAGGAAATGGAAGCCCTAAAGCTTTGAACCAAAGCCACTGTAGAAAATAATATAGTGCGTAAAACTTTATTAGTTCCAAGTCAAAATAATTGCAATGTATATGTAACGTTTATGGCCACGGTCCGTCGTTTGGTCGTTAACCTCAACGGCCGTGGCCATGGACAGCTTACCTCATTGCAGCGTTGTCCACCTGTCAGGCGCTGGCACTCACTTCCAGATTCTGAGTGTCTCCGGCGGGCGCGCGCGCCCGCGCATGCACGCCTTAAAGGGCCAGTGCGCACATTTTTGCAGTAACTCTGCAATCTGGCCCAGGATGCCCTGGGCTATAAAAAGGGCTCTGCCCCCTTGCTCTTTGCCAGAGCGTTTTTCGTTACCCATTGTTTGTCGTGCTTATGGTCTCCCAGTGTCTTCCAGCTTCCCAGTGTACCTTGCTCCTGTATCCCATATCCTGTTTCCTTGCTACCTAGTGCTATTTCCGTGCAGTGCTATTTCCGTGCTGTGCTATTTGCCATGCTGTGCTACTGCCTAGGCTGATCTGCTACGCCTCACCTGACGACTTCCCGCCGCCTGGTCCTGGACGTGCCTGCCTTGCTACTGCCTACGATTTTCTCAGGTACCCTCGCTGAACTAATTGAACTGTATACTTACCTGTTTGGCCAGCTGCCATCCCGCTATACGGTACGGCCTAGTGGGTCCACACCCCGCATCGTGACGGTATATATACTAAAGGTTGTAGAGAAGCAACCGATTCGGACAGTGCACAGATACTATCTGCATTTGCATAGTAGAAAAACAAGGGCATTGGCTCTCCTAATAAGTTTCTACAGGAAAGTCACCCTAAGTGCAAAATTCGAGAAGCCATCCTGAATTGTGCGAGCCGGCGCCTAATTCTTAAAATGAAAAGTTCCTACTACTGGGATAATGAAGGGGCTGCCTAATCCAATGCATTTGGCCATGAAGATATGGGTCAATATATAACATGACCAAACACAGTCTGTACAAGCGCAGTTGTTTGTCTGACTGGTTATGTTTTAAAGGGAACCAGACAGCAAGTTCATACTGCTCTTAGCACGGGCAGCATGAAATAGAGACAGGTGCCCTGATTACAGTGATCTATATTTTACTCTGAAACATTATGACCTTTCAGAGAAAACTGTTTTCAAAAATGCTGGGGTCGGGGAGAAGTGTCCAATACGTGGATCCCATTTGGCTTCTGCCTGCCTGGATTGACAGGACTCTCCTTATATACCAGTAACCACGGACGCATGAACCTGCTGACAGGTTTCCTTTAAACACTTTTTTATTGTCTACAGTGAGTTCAGTGAAATTCTTTTCTAGAAGCATTGCAAAAAATCATTGTATGCCTCTGTATGAAATTGGAGGCAAATACAGCTAGAGACGGACCACATAGACTTCCGTACAGAGTTGTAATAAACCTGTGTGCATGAGCCCTAAACCTGCATATTTTCGATTTATAACACTCATTTCTACCTCGGCCAAGTATATTTGACTAAAACAGTACTTACCTAGATGGGATATGACTGATTATAACCTAGCTTCATCTGCGTATTTCAATCAATTGGACAATGTTTTTATTGTTTAGTATTATATTTTCCTATATTATCATTTACAATTCATTCTGTAATGTATCATTACCTGGATTTCATTTTATTTAGTTTCTACCTATTTTCACCACAGCACCTGTGTGATGTCAAGAATGAAAGAGCCCTCAAGAGTAACAAATATTTATTCATGTGGGACTACGCAACGCTCATAGCAAACATTCATCACATGAGGATGAGTACCATTTACTTCATGTATTACTTTTCGATCATCTTCGCTATATCCTGAATTTTTTTCATTAATGTCAATGTGTATATGTGCTTTGTTTCAACACAGTCTACATTGTTTATTCCTCTGTACATATCTGTGAAATAACACAATATTACAGCTAGCATTTTATCCCCTCCAGTTCTGCTTTTATTGCTTTCATTTTATCCGTTTTTATTGTTAAATTTTCATATATTTGAGAAGCCTTCTGGGGATAGGTCTACCTAGTTAAATAAACAACTGCTCCCCTTTTGTGTCATTTGCTTTCATTATTTATATATAAGTAATGACCTTTGCTTTCCATCCTTCATCTTTAAAGGGATTTCAACATCAATGACATTTATGGTATATCAAATCGATATGCCATAAATGTCATTCATGGAAAAACCGCCGTAAATAATGTCTTCATTTTCTCAATTACCTGTGTTATTTTCTCATTCCACTTCTATATTCTATTCATTTCATTCATAGAGGCACACGTCATCAAGCATAAAGTATAATCATTGGAAATAGGTTTCAGTATTTTGAATGTACTATATTTGCTTTGATCTTAAGTCTAGTGATGCGCTTTCCTCTTCCAGCTGTTTCTTGGTACAACTGGAAAAAAATGAATAAAAAAGTCTGATCTCTTCACTTTACATATACCCTGCAATCTCCATCCAGTGATACTAAATAGAAGTACTACTCAGCAACAACTTTACTCCTTACATCTTTTTTCATTGACACAATCTTCTATAGGTACTCCACCTCCTGAGCGAGACTGCTTATTAACCCCTTAATGTTGAATAACATACATGTATAGCAGGGTGTGTGCTTCCTTGCCGAATACCCTGCCATAAATGTATGTGATTCAGTTAAACTGTCCCCGCATGACCGATAACACGTGCTCACCAGCTTCGGACCAAGCATCTGTACTCCTGGCTGGTGATCGTTGTAATTGGTTTGTTTCTATGTGCTGACCAATCACAATGCAAGCTGTCATAGGAGTCTGGTTTTCTCAATCTCCCCGGATTCTCTAATTTGTGACTGTGGAGAGATCAGAACCGGTTCACATCGGAGCAGCAGTGACTCTGGGCTAAGGACATTAAAAATAAATAATACCGCAGAAGTGCCCCATTGCCACTCCACTCACCATCTTTTATCACTGCCCATTCCCTATCCCTGAATTTTGTCAGCAGTGACTCTTGTCAAGCTCAACTCCATAGCATTATCTTGGTATATTAAGGTTAGTTCCTTCAGTTAGTACATGAAATTCCTTATGTTAGCGCTAGGGTTAGAGATAGTTTAGAGGTTAGAGATAGTTAGTGTTTTAGGGACGGTTAGTTGGGCTAACATTTATAAAAAATTAATTTAAAAAAAAAGATTACCGTATAAATGATGTGATAACCACAGTTATAAGAAGTTACAACATAGCTGAACAGCTGTAAACTATCGAGGAGGCATTTACCTCAGAATCTTTGCAGTTTCTGCTCTCTTCCTCTTCTGATTCATTGAGTGATGAACCCTCCTGTAGATGCACTAAGGTTAAGGTATGAACTGTTTCCACCGCAAGCAACTTTAACTGGACTTCGTCCAGTAATTATCTGTGCCAGGTGCCACACTTTATAGCCACTACAGGCATTCATATAGACACAGAGAGACCAATGAGAAGGAATCAACAAAAAAGCCATGAGGCGTAAATATTTCAAAAATGCAAAAATGCTTTATTACAAAAGTCAGGCTGGAAAAACGCCCACAATATAAAAGACACACATACACAAGACATAAGTAAAAATGGTAGCCCAAGGAGGTAGATTGAATATCACACACACTTCAGTATATACAAATGGAGGTAAGTACAACATAAGGTACCTGGCATGAATAAAGAGAAACGTATATATCAAATGTGGAAATATAGAGAATGTCCTGCACAGTCTACATAGGACCTATATAGCATGACTAGCTAGCCACAAGTGAAGAAAAAGGCATGAAGGAAATACCAAAAAGACCAGTATACGTGTGTGTGCTGTCAAAATGACCTAATTTTCCGACGCACGTTTCACGTTAGCTTCTTCCGGGAGTGGTCACGAAACGTGCGTCGGAGGGTGAGGTAGTTTTGACAGGTCTTTTTGGTATTTCCTTCATGCCTTTTTCTTCACTTGTGGCTAGCTATTCATGCTTTTTTTTTCTGAAGAATTTATTAATATGATAGAATAAACTAATATTTATGCAGAACAGTTTATTATCGCCAACCTCAACTCATACTATAGATCAATAGAAAAAAATCCTAGCACTCAATGAAAAGGATGGGATGTAGAAATTATTTTTTTTAGACTCTTTATTCCAAGTAATTAGCATATTTTTGGCAGGCGATTTTAAGAGGACGTTTCGGCCTATCCAAGGCCTTTGTCACAATCGCTGTTATGATACAAAAAGAAAAGGTGGTATAACATACATTCTAAAATATAATCACTCACAGTGGTGTAGATATAGTAATGTCCAAACTATTAACATTAATATATAATTTAGAAGAAAATATACACAAAAGTAAAATATAGACGATAAATTACTGGCAGATATTGATTCTAAGATGATTAGGGCACGGCTTTGTCTGTTTTCAATGGTTTAAATGAATGTCGTCAATAAGTAAGGGTTTCATTACGAAAAACCAGAGAACCTAATGCAATTCAGGAGCTAAAGCAATATATATATATATATATATATATATATATATATATATGTATATATATATATATATATATATATATGTATATATATATATATATATATATATATATATAAATGGGGAAAATCAACAGGGACAATACACGTTAGGACAAGATAAAGGGAACAAACTGCCACAGCATGGACTAGAATACGTAAAAAAATAGTACAACTTTAAAAGGAAGGAGGGGTATTAAAAAAAATAAAAATACCCCTCAGGACCATAACATAATAGAGATAGTACAGAAGCAGAGGATAGGAGATATATACCTATATTGCGGTGGAGTCTAAAGTATAGTGGCGTCTGCCAGACGTTCTAGGGAAAGAGTGAGGCAAGTATTCCGTAGATACCGTACTCTGTAGATATAGGGCGGATGATTGAGGGCGGATGATTGCTCTAATTAATGTCAGGTGTCGATCAGTATGTTTTAAACCGATCTACGCATGCTCACCCGTCATGACGTTGGGCATCGGCGTAATGACGTAATTTATCGTCTATATTGTACTTTTGTGTATATTTTCTTCTAAATTATATATTAATGTTAATAGTTTGGACATTGTTATATCTACACCACTGTGAGTGATTGTATTTTAGAATCTATGTTATACCACCTTTCTTTTCTTTTTGTATTTTAACAGCGATTGTGACTAAGGCCTAGGATAGGCCGAAACGTCTTTTAAAAAAACTGTGTCAAAAATACGCAAATTACTTGAAATAAAGCACTTTGAAAAATGTATTTCTTTATCCCATACTTTTCATTGAGTGCTATTTTTTTTTTTTTTTTATTGATCTATAGTGTGGGTTTTCCAAACCCAAACCCTGACAGCACCAGCACATTTCATTCAGGAGTGCAGCCCATTATTCTTTCTAGATATCAACTCATACTATGTCAGGCCCTATTAGTGGATTCCTACCAACCTTGGGATCACTGCCTGCCCTGACCTCTACCTGTCTTACTGTGTAGCATGAACTTTGCCAGCCCTGACCTGATTTGTACAACCATCCTTCTGTATATTGATTCTGATACCTCGCTTCGGAAATAACATCTGCAAGCCATCAGCTGATACTAGTGCAGTCTACTGCTGGGACGTTACCACTGGGACAAGTGCATACCCCCCTGAGGAGCATTTTAATGTGAAGCCCTAGCCAAACACTACACTGTGCATTAACTGCTGCTTGTGCTATCAAAATGCTTGCTACACCCCTAGATGCATGACATCAGTAGTCCAACAAGAATCTATTTTTTGGTACCTCAGAGAATCTGCGAGCATGACAAGGTGCCTAAAAATCATCCAGTAAAAAAATTTGCAAGAAAAGGCTCATGGCACTTTTTCACTTCTGGGCCCCTCCATCTGCCTGAGCTGTAAAAAAAGGTCACATATGTGGTATTTATCAACACATAAGAAATAGCGCAATTAATTTGGACATGCTTTTCTCCATTCCATTAAATGACATGCTGAACAGTATATGACAAGAAATTTTCATTAATTTCTGAAAAAATCTGCAGGGTAAACATAACTACTATACACTTAGACAAATACATTAAAAAGTGTAGTTCTAAAAATGGATTACAATTGAAGACACTGAAATTACATATCTGTGCATTTTCTACTCTACCACCTGCTACGCAATTTATTTATTTTTTTAGAAATGAAGATGACATATGATGTATATTATATTATTTTGATTTAACTTTGAAAACGATTCTTATCACTGTTATATCTATTTATGTAAGGCTGGGTTCACACAACCTATTTTCAGGCGTAAACGAGGCGTATTATGCCTCGATTTACGCCTGAAAATACGGCTCCAATACGTCGGGAAACATCTGCCCATTCATTTGAATGGGTTTGCCGACGTACTGTGCCAATGACCTGTCATTTACGCGTCGTCGTTTGACAGCTGTCAAACGACGACGAGTAAATTGCCTGCCTCGTAAAAGAAGTGCAGGACTCTTCTTTGAAACGTAATTTGAGCCGTTTTTCATAGAATTCAATGAAGAACAGCTCAAGATTACAGGCGTCAATGACGCCTCACAAAATGCGAGGAGGAGCATTTACGTCTGAAACGACGGAGCTGTTTTCTCCTGAAAACAGTCTGTTATTTCAGACGTAAAAACCAGTTATCGTGTGCACATACCCTAAGGCTGGATTCACACAGGACGTAAATGTAGCAAAATTTTTGTGGTTAATTTCCGTGCGGAAAATCTGCAGCGTATTACAGTCCTAGCCATGTGAATAAGATTTGAACAAATCTCATCCACATGCTGCTGAACATTTTCCATGCAGAAATTAGAGGATGCAGTTTTTTTAAAACTGCAGAAAGCTCATTCTGTTCTGTATGTTTCCTGCGGTAAGTGTTTTACTACGGAAATACTGTGGAATTTGTGTGAAAAAATCTTCAGCATTTGTATCCCATGTGAATTCAGCCTAAGGGTAAGTTCACACAGGGCGGATACACTGCGTAAAGGTACACAGCGTATCTGCCCTGTTGTACACAGGGAATTCCGGCCTAAAAACCTCACCAAATCGTGGCGGTTTTTCACCCGGAATCAGGGTTGCCAACTGTCCGTTAATTCACGGACAGTCCGTGAAATGAGAGGACTATTGGCAACTGTCCGCTGTGTCTGGAAAAAAGAATGTCTCCGTGATTTCAAATTTTTTTTATTGTCCAAAGAGCTGTGCATGTGCAAGTTGTATGTGCCTGCATCACATGCAGGCTGCGTGATGACCTCATGAAGTACCTTGTGAGCCTTCCCAGCCTCCGTGCACCATGTCTGGTGTGTAGTACTAGCAGGGGCCTCCTGCCCGACAGAGAGAAGCAGGAGGAGAACAACGAAGAGCAAGAAATTTGACAGCAGAGAGAGAGTGGCTTGGCTGGGACCCGACAGGTGGCACAGGAGAATACACCGCGTTCCAAATTATTATGCAAATGTTATTTTTCGCTGATTTTCCAAAATAGTCGATGCAAATGACAGTCAGTATAATCTTCAAGCCATCGACCGTTGGAGTATAATGCAAATTTTATTGAACAAATCTCCTAATGATAACAGGTTTTTTTTAGAAGTAAAAAACTCAAAATGCACTATTTCAAATTATTATGCACAACAGAGATCAAAACATTTTAAAGGTTGTAAAGAGAACTAAAATAGTAATTTGTTGAATTTGCTTCATCAGGGGGTCATATTTACAGAAATTAAAAGCTCTTTCAATCAAAAAAAACTTAACAGGCCAAGTTACATGTTAACATAGGACCCCTTCTTTGATATTACCTTCACAATTCTTGCATCTATTGAATTTGTGAGTATTTGGACAGTTTCTGCTTGAATATCTTTGCAGGATGTCAGAATAGCCTCCCAGAGCTTCTGTTTTGATGTGAACTGCCTCCCACCCTCATAGATATTTTGCTTGAGGATGCTCCAAAGGTTCTCAATAGGGTTGAAGTCAGGGGAACATGGGGGCCACACCATGAGTTTCTCTCCTTTTTTGCCCATAGCAGCCAATGACACAGAGGTATTCTTTGCAGCATGAGATGGTGCATTGTCATGCATGAAGATAATTTTGCTACGGAAGGCACGGTTCTTCTTTTTGTACCACGGAAGAAAGTGGTAGGTCATAAACTCTACGTAATTTACAGAGGTCATTTTCACACCATCAGGGACCCTAAAGGGGCCTACCAGCTCTCTCCCCATGTTTCCAGCCCAAAACATGACTCCGCCACCTCCTTGCTGACGTTGCAGCCTTGTTGGGACATGGTGACCATTCACCAACCATCCACTACTCCATCCATCTGGACCATCCAGGGTTGCACGGCACTCATCAGTAAACAACACGGTTTGAAAATTAGTCTTCATATATTTCTGAGCCCACTGCAATCGTTTCTGCTTGTGAGCATTGTTTAGGGGTGGCCGAATAATAGCTTTATGCACACTTGCAAACCTCTGGAGAATCCTGCACCTTGAGGGTCGCGGGACTCCAGAGGCACCAGCGGCTTCAAATACCTGTTTGCTGCTTTGCAATGGCATTTTAGCAGCTGCTCTCCTAATCCTATTAATTTGTCTGGCAGAAACCTTCCTCATTATGCCTTTATCTGAACGAACCCGTCTGTGCTCTGAATCAGCCACAAATCTTTTCACAGTATGATGATGACGCTTACGTTTTCTTGAAATATCCAATGTTTTCATACCTTGTCCAAGGTATTGCACTATTTCACGCCTTTCGGCAGCAGAGAGATCCTTTTTCTTTCCCATATTGCATGAAACCTGTGGCCTGCTTAATAATGTGGAACTAATTATCACAGGTGTCTGAGATTGATTACAATGATCCAAAGAGCCCTAAGACACAATACCATCCATGAGTTTAATTGAAAAACTAATAATTAAATGTTTATGACACGTAAATCCAATGTGCATAATAATTTGGAACACGGTGTATATGCAGAGCGGGACTGCTGGGCGCCTGTTACTTCAGCTGGTACTGCTGATGTGTGAAGCCCCTGGCCAGCGGCCTGCTCTGCATCTAATTCACTGCCCAGCAGCTATACAGGTCAGCAGCACCCTGCTCCTTCAGGGTCTGTTCAGATGCTTAGCAAAAAAGTCTGAAAACACAGAGCTGTTTTCAAGTAAAAACAGCTCCTGATTTTCAGCCATTTTTTTAGCAACTCACGTTTTTCGCTGTGTTTTTTATGGCGTTTTTTGGAGCTGTTTTTTATGGAGTCAATGAAAACGGCTCCAAAAAGTCTCAAGAAGTGACATGCACTTTTACGGGCGTCTTTTTATGCGCCGTTTTTTGAAAATGAGGTGTAAGAGAAGACCCCGTCAGAACAGAACGACGTATTTCCCATTGAAATCAATGGGCAGATGTTTGTATGAGCTCTGCTTCCAATTTACGGCCCGAAAAATGTCCAAAAATAGCCCATGTGAATATACCCTCACTGTGTCTGCACTGCTGACCTGTATGGCCACTGCTGCTGCTGCTGCTAAAATGTCTCCTAAACCTGTAGAGCCCAGTACTTAATACTTTGATAGCCCCTTCAGCTCCTAATCTCCCTCTGTATGCCCCTCCCGCAGCACTGAAGCACCACCCCCTGCTGAAGAAGTGAGAGGAGACAGAAATTGCTGAAGGAGCAGACTACAGGAAGGAGATAAGTGTCAATGTGTCTAAAGCCAAAGAGGTGTGTGTGTGTGTGTGTGTGTGTGTGTGTGTGTGTGTGTAATAGCTCTATATGTGTGTATATGTAGTATGTATGTGTATGTAATATATGTGTGTGTGTGTGTGCGTGTATATATATATGTGTGTGTGTGTGCATTCTGTCTATATAAGTATGCGTGCACTATGTATCTATGTGTGCAGTGTGTTTATAAATGTAGTGTCTGCAGTATGTATGTGTGCATTGTGTGTATATGTAGTGTGTGGGAAGTATGTATGTGGTAGTATGTATGCGTGCAGTATGTATGTGTGTAGTATGTATGTGTGCATTGTGTGTGTATATGTATATGTAGCGTGTGGGTAGTATGTATGTGGCAGTATGTATGCGTGCAGTATGTATACGTGCATTTTGTATGTGTGCATTGTGTGTATAAGTAGTGTGTGGGCAGTATGTATGTATATGTGTGCAGTATGTATGTCTGCATTGTGTGTGTGTGTGTATGTAGTGTGTGGACGGTGTGTATGTATGTGTGCAGTGTGTATGTGTGCAGTATGTATGTGTGCATTGTGTGTGTATATGTAGTGTGTGGGCAGTACGTACGTATGTATGTATGTATGTATGTATGTGTGCAGTATGTATGTGTTCATTGTGTGTATATGTAGTGTGTGGGCAGTATGTATGTATGTGTGCAGTATATATGTGTGCAGTATGTATATGTGCATTGTGCGTATATGTAGTGTGTGAGCAGTATGTATGTGTGCAGTATGTATGTGTGCATTGTGTGTATATGTAATGTGTGGGCAGTATGTATATATGTGTGCAGTATGCATGTGTGCAATATGTATATGTGCATTGTGTGTGTATAGGTAGTGTGTGGGCTGTGTGTATGTGTGCAGTATGTATGTGTGCGAATATGTAGTTTGTGTGGAGTGTGTGTAGATGTAGTGTGTGCAGCATGTATGTATGTATGTATGTATGCATGTACTGTATGTGTGCAGTGTCTGTGTGTATATGTAGCGTGTGTGCAGTGTATATATATATATAGTATGTAGCTATATCTCCTGTGATCCATGTCACACACTATTTATAAATTGCACCGATCTTCCTACAGCTGGGTGCGTCTTGTCTGCAAGTTTTAGTGACGCAGCCTTGAACTGAACCAGAACATTACAAAAAGTAAAAATGCTGAGTTGACCTGAACCTATTATTATAATTTTTAACTATTATCACTTTCTAATCCACAATTAACATTGCTAACATGGTTCTATTAATGTTTTAAGTTTGAGAAAAATGTTATTATCAATTTTCTAAACTGTCCGTAAAAATTTCTGTTTGTCCGTGATTTTGGGCCAACTTGTCCAGATAAAAATAAGTTGGTGGTTGGCAAACCAACCTGCCCGGAATGTCTGCTATGGAAAAAAAATGGCAAACGTCCTGACGTTCTGTGATTGGCTGCAGCGGTCACAGGAGGCCAGCCTGGGTGAAGAAGCACAGAATTCTGGATAAGTATAAGATCTTTTTTTTTCTGAGTTGCGATTTTTGCTTCGGAATGGCAGCTTTAATGCCGCAAACATCTGCTATTTGATGTGGATTTTACTCCCCCATTGAATTTAATGGGGAAAACCAACAAAAAAGCAGCGATTTGCTGGACCTCTAATACCCCATAATATTTCTAGCAATGCTGACGCTATTTTGGGAAGTAGTGATCTTTTACTGTCCCTATAGATGGTGATGAACACTGTCCCTTTACAGTATATATTCTGCTGGTGATTGGTTATTTTTGCGCACAGATCCTGTCCAGTTTTCTGCAGAGGACATTCCGGGCGAATAACTGCACCACAGTTTGGTGTAGTTTTTCACCCGTAATTTCCTGCGGGGCACAGGGCGGATACGCTGCATCCCCTTATGCAGTGTATCCGACCCATGTGAACCCAGCCTTAGGCTTTATTTACACGAGTGTATTTAACGTCCGTGATACACACACGGACCTATGTTAGTCAATGGGGCCGTTCAGATAGTCCGGGATTTTCACGCAGCATATGTCCGCTGCGTAAAACTCACGACATGTCCTATACTTGGCCATTTTTCACGCATCACGTACCCATTGAAGTCAATGGGTGCGTGAAAATCTTGTGCAGCACACGGAAGCACTTCCGTGTGTCGTGCGTGATTCGCGCAACAGTAGATAAAGAAATGAAGGAAAAATAAAAGCACTTCCTTTCTTTTTCTAAACAGCAAAACCGCGTGTCATAAGGATGGCATATGCGTGAAAATCACGCAGCATCGCACCATTCACTGATGACACACATAATTGCAACGCGCAAAACGCAGCATTTTTTGTGTGCACAAAACGCACACGCTTGCATGAATCCGGCCTTAGAGTATTTTACCACACACAGGATATGCTGCAGATTTTCCGCAGCAGTAAATCTGCAGCAGAATCTCTAGAAAAATGCTGGTAAATCTGTCACAGAAAATGCAGCATAAATTGACATACTGCGGAATTTAAAAAATGCACCACATAACACTTTCCGCACAACTTTTGTGCGGAAATACACAATGCAAATACACAATATGTTCAAATTTTGGCGCGTGATATAAATAAAAACAATGTTTTTTTGTAGGATAACCCCTTTAAAACCACTGATAGGCAGTGACGGATTAATTAGACCACAGGCCCTGGGCTTTTACCCAAACTTGGGCCCCCCTTCTCCACCGCCGTCCTGCCGCGCCATAACTATTGTTAACACTACCTTTTTGTGCAAACATTAACAAATGGGTGTTACTGACTTTTTGTGAAATAGAAGGATTTTCTATAATAAACATGTCAGGAAAGGTGACAGATTCTGTATAAATCTAGTGACTAACAGGTGACAACGTCTCAGATTCTAGCAGTTTTTTCCTCTTTTCTTCTCCATCCGGTCCAGACTTCATGATGACTTCTCCCGGCCATGACCCATTTCTGCAGAATTTGCCTCTCAGATGTCTTTGGCTCTTCACTTTTCCAAAATTTCCACACCTTTTCTTACGAAGATAAAATTATCATGGTGCCATACATTGTGCCCCTAAATATAAAAGCACCAAACACTGCGCCCCTGAAAAAAATAGTAGGAACCTTGAATATAATTGTGTCACACACTGTAAAATAAAGCACTACATACACAGTGCCCCCTGTAGATAGTCCGACACCCCCCATGTAGATAGAGCCACACACCCCCCTGTAGATAGTGCCACACACATCCCCCTGTAGATAGTGCCACACCTACACATGTAGATAGAGCCACACACAAACCCCTGTAGATAGTACAGACCCCCTATAGATAACGGCACACAGATCCCCTGTAGATAGCATAACACACATCCCCATGTAGACAGCGCCACACACAGCCCACTATACATAGCGCCACACAGCGCTTCCCCTTGTATATAGTGCCACACAGCATTCCCTCCCCTTGTAAAAAGTGTCACACAACGCTTCCCCCTTGTATATAGTGCCTCACAGCACTTTCCCCCTTTGAAAATAGTGCCACATAGCGCCCCCCTTGTATATAGTGCCACACAGCGCCTCCCCCCTTGTTTATAGTGACACACAGCGTTCCCCCTTGTATATAGTGTCCCACAGCTTTTCCCCCTTGTATATAGTGCTACACAGCGCTCCCCCCTCGTATATAGTATGACACAGTGTCCCCCTTCTTGTATGTAGTGCTACACAGTGCCTCCCTCCCTTGTATATAGTGTTACACAGCGCTTCTCCCTTGTATATAGTGTCACACAGTGCACCCCCTTGTATATAGTATCACACAGGGCTTCCCCCCCTTATAAATTTTGCCCCCATGTAGATAGAGCCCCCCCCCCTGTAGTTCGTGCCACACACATCTCCCTGTAGATAGTGCTACACCCCCACATGTAGATAGCACCACACACAAACCAGACAGACCCCCCTTGCATCACATGCAAACCCCTGTAGACAGCGTCACACACAGCCCCCCTATAGATAGCGCCACACAGAGCTCCCCCCTTGTATATAGTACCACACGGCGCGCCCTCCCCTTGTATAAAGTGTCACACAGCGCTCCCCCCTTGTATATAGTGTCACACTGCACTCCCCCCCTGGGAAATAGTGTCACACAGTGCCTACACCCCTTGCATATAGTGCTACACAGCGCTCCCCCTTGTATATACTGTCTCACAGCGCTTCCCCTCCTTGTATATAGTGTCAGAAAGCAATTTCCCCCTTGCATATAGTGCCACACAGCATTTCCCCCCCTTGTATAGAGTGCCACACATCACTCACTCTCTTGTATATAGTGTCACACAGCGCCTCCCCCCTTGTATATAGTGTCACACAGCACTTCCCCCCTTGTATATAGTGCTATACAGCGCTCCCCATGGTATGTAGTACACAGCATCGTTGTCCCTTGTATATAGTGCTACACAGCGCTCCCCCTTGTATAAAGTGTCACACAGTGCTTCCCCCCCTTGTATATAGTGTCACACAGCGCTTCCCCCCTTGTATACAGTGCCACACAGCGCTCCCCCCTTGTATATAGTGCTACACAGCGCTTCCCCCCTTGTATATAGTGTCACACTGTGCTCCCCCCTTGTATAGTGTCACACAGCACCTCTCCCCTTCCATATAGTGCTACACAGCGCTCCCCCTTGTATATAGTGTCACACAGCGAATCCCCCCTTGTATATAGTGTCACACCGCTTTCCGCCCCTTGTATATGTCACGATCTGTGGGTATGTGGACCCACTGGGCCGTACCGCCATAGCAGGATAGCAGCTGGCCAAACAGTGTACCAAGTAAAGTCTATAGTCTGAGCAAGGGTACCTATGGTAGTACAGACAGTAGCGATGGCACCTTGGCAGCAGACACCAGGCATGGTGTAACACAACACGACTCCAACTCATTTAAGGCACAGGAACAAGGTAGCATGGGATACAGGATACAGGAACGGGAACACTGGGATTTTTTTCACTAAGGGACCATTTGCTAGACTGACACGGGAAAACACAAAAACGCTCAGGCAATGAGTGAAGGGGCAGGGCCCTTCTTATAGTCCAGGGTGATTAGACAATTCTAAACATGTGTTCATGCTGGCCCTTTAAGGCCGGGACTGAGCTTGCACACGCACCCTAGTGGTCACTGCAGGCCAGGACGGCTAAGAGGAGTCTGCGGTCTGCGGCCCCAGACGTAACAGTTTATAGTGTCACACAACGCTTCCCCCTTGTATATAGTGTCACACAGGGCTTCCCCCCATCTTTTATATAGTGCTATACAGCGCTCTCCCCTTGTATATAGTGTCATACAGCGCTCCCCTTCTTGTATATAGTGCTACACAGCGCTCCCCCTTCTTGTATATAGTGCTACACATCGCTCTCCCCTTTTATATAGTGCAACACAGCGCTTCCCCCTTCTTGAATATAGTGCTACACAGCGCTCCCCCTTTTTGTATATAGTACCACAAAGCGCTCCCCCTTTGTATATAGTGCTACACAGCGATTTCCCCATTTCCCCCTCCTTCTTGTATATAGTACCATACAGCGCTTCCCCCTTCTTGTATATAGTACCACACAGTGCTACTCCCCTTGTATATAGTGCTACACAGCGCTCCTTCCCAAAAACAAATAAAAAATTATATATTTTACTTACCTTGCCCCGTTCTCGCGACGGACAGAGCGTTACACATCCTCCGGATGGCACGAATGTGCAGCCCAGCGTAATGCAGTGACATCATCACGCCGACCTGCGCAGGGAGTATTCCCAGTGCCTTATAGGCTGCAGGCGGCCTAATGTGGTCTGCAGCCTATAGTATTCATTTGTATTTGCGTCCTGCGGACGCAAATACATATGAATGTGGCTGTCGTGAATGCGGCTGTTGCTAGCGACCCCACCAGGCATGAGGGGGCCCGTGCGGTCATGTGCGTTTCCCCACTGGGAGCCTTGGGCCCCGGGTGGCCGCCCGAACCGCCCTAACGATGATCCTCCACTGCTGACAGGTGAAGTGAATAACATTGATTATCTTGTTACAATGGCACCTGTTAAGGGGTGGGACATATTATGCAGCAAGTGAAAAGTCAGTTCTTGAAGTTGATGTGTTGGAAAAAATTAGCATGTTTAAGGATCTGAGCAACAATGGCAAGAGTCACATTGTGATGGCTAGACGACGGCAGAGTATTTTCAGAGCGGCAGGTCTTGTGGGGTGTTCCCAGCATGCCATGGTTAGCACCTACTAAAAGTGGTCCAAGGAAGGACAGCTGATGAAACAGCAACTGGGTCATGGTCACCCAAGGCTCATTGATGTATGCATGGCCTGACCCCACGAAAGAGAAAGAGATACTGTATCACAAATTGCTGAAAAAGTAATATGAACAAAGGAGGAAAGTGGCCTGGCCTAATGATTATATATATATATATATATTTAAACAGTATGTATATATATATATATATACACAAAATCAGGCAGCACTTCAGAATATAAGTGAAAAAAAGTGGTACTTTATTTATCCAGGAGAGAAAGGCTCTATGGAGGAGCTGCAACGTTGCATTCGAATTATGGATAAATAAAGTACCTCATTTTTTTCACGTATAATTTGGAGTGCTGTCTGATTTTGGATATATTTACTTGAATCTTTGGTCCTGACCCTGGTAGGCCTGCACTCATCCATTTTTGGTGACCATGCTGGTGGTTCTTTTGTTATGTATATATATTGGAGTAAGAAACGCCAGTCATAATAAATCTCCTCCACTATCACTAATACAACACCAGAAAAACACTAGGAACCAGAGGCAATGAAAACAAAACGAATCAAATACAAATCCCAGTTAAATAGGGCAAAGCAGAACAGAAAGCACTTGAGACAGGCTAAAACTGGACAACTAAACAGGACCAAACACTGAAGCAAAAACAAGTACTGAGGAAATATACGAAAGGGCAGTAAAACACAAGACTAGTTTGGTAACACACGATCTTGCACTGATCACTGAGAAACACAAAGCAAACACACATAGTATACCTTATCACCGACACCATACTGCTGGAGGCAGGGATTCTCAAGGACAAGCAGACCATTATTAATAGGTAGGAGTTGATGAGCATGCAGGAAAAAAACCTACTGCTCCTAGCATCCATTCTATTTGTATTATCAAAAAAAATGTATAAGTTGTTTAAAAACACATAAAACATTGATTTATTTTTTAATTTTTTAAAATCATTTCAAAGGTGTACATAACCTTAAACACAGAACTGGACACAAAATAAAGGAGATAAATCAGCCTGTTCTTTATATCTTTTCTTCCATTTGGATCCACTTCTGGTTTTGAGTCTAAAATTAAGCCAAAACTGTGTGTCATCCTAGACTTCTTTTTTTCCTCAGACTTTTAGGTTGTGATGTCTGAGTGATACTCAGCAGTACATAAGGGATACTACAATAGAGAAAAATGTCAAAAAGATTGTTCATGGCTGTTATAGAAATAAAACTATTAAAGTTTCTATTGTTATAAATTATTTAACTTTTCTAAGTAAAAAGTTCATAAAAGACTGCAAAGTAAACTTTTCCTCTGGGACATTTGAAATAGCATTTTTCTTTACACAGTATGAAGCAGTGATTCAGAGCTCTGTGGCTGAGATTTTCTGTACATAGAAGATTGAGAGAATAGGCTAGCATACTATACCCCTGACTGTGAACTTTTTTTTTTAAGTATATAAATTTAAGAGAGGTAGACACAAAATACTGTAGTGAAAAAAATTATAATTGATTTCCAATTTGAAGGTACTGAAATGGTGAAGGTTGAAATGATTATATAACGAGGCTCAACAATATTCTAATTATTAAGATTGTAAATCATATTCCCAACTGAGTACATACAAAGAAAAAGTTTATCTTATATAAATGAACTTCCTGTCTTTGCTCTTTTCATTCTATATAGACCATCCTATATTTAATGTGCAGGAACACCTTTGTAGATCATTTTTGTTTATATGCAGTGTCAGGATCTGTCCTTTTCAGGCCATGTTCACACAGTGTAGATTTGTTGCAGTTTATGCATGTATTTTTTTAATCTGTTCCCGCACCAAGACATAATAGCACATCATGGTGTGTATTACAGCCGACACCCGGGACTAACGGCCAGGAACAGCGATCGCACTGTTCCTGGGCATTTAACTCCTTAAATGCTGCGATCAATCACCCTCTGACAGCTCATTGGTGCTCCCACAACGCGATTGCGGGGTACTAATGGTTGTTATGGCAGCCCAGGGGCCTTATGAAGGCCTCCAGGGCTGCCTTTCTTCATCTCCTGTTAAGCCCTGCCTCTGGCATCCCGGGAGGCCAGATTTCATGACAACGGAGGGATGCGTCGCAATGACTACAGCCTAGGTAAGTGTGAACGGTTTGGGTTTTCTTTTCTAGAGCTGCTTTCCACAGTGGCAATTCTGCCCGAAAAACAGCACCACAATGTTGTGCGGTTTTTCGTACGGAATATGCTGCTGGTTCTAGGTTGGATATGCTGCATAGTCTGTTCTATTCAGCTGAATGTACCTTGAATAAATCTATACACCTGATGAAGAAACAACCCCAATCATATGAATGGAACTGATTTTTAGTCACAGAAATATCTGCAGCAACATATGCCGCATGTGACCGTACCCTAAGGATGGGTTCCCACGTAGTCTAGACACTGCAGAATTTCCACAACGGAATTCTGTGCAGAAAATCGGCAGCATTTACAGTACATCAAAGTGGATAAGATTTGAACAAATCTCATCCACACGCTGAGTAAAAAAATCCACGGAGAAAAAGTTTTTTCAATCCACAGCATGTCAATTTATGCTGTGGAATCGTTGCACTTTGTTTTGGGGTTTCCCCATTGAATTCAAGTGATTGTTGCACTTTTTGCGGTTGAAACGCAGCAATTCCACCACAAAAATCGCAAATCTGAAAGAAATAATAAAACTTCTTTTGTTTAAATTTAATTTAAAGACATTTTTATAAAAACTTTTGACGTGTCATAGTGACATGTCAGAAGTTTTTATTGGTGGGGGTCCGAGCACTGAAAGCCCTACTGATCACTAAAAAGAAGAGGCAGAAGTGCTCAGATGAGTGCTGTTCCGCTTTGCTTCTGATCAGTTTTCCTCGAGAAGCCGAGCGAGCATTTTTCGGGATTAATGGAAAGTCTATGAGCCGGTACACCGCTTGTTTGGCTTTCTGAGGAAGACCGATCAGAAATGAAGCAGCACAGCGCTCACCTGAGCTCTTCTGCAGCTTCGTTTTAGTGATCAGTGAGGGTATCAGTGCTCAGTCCCCCCACCGACTTCTGACATGACAAAAAATGTTTAAAACTTTAGTTATAATTTAAAAGTCAATCCTGATTTTGATCAGGCTTAGTTAGGGAAATATTTTGGCTAAAAAATATTTGAAAAATGGACAGTGTTTTGAAAGATATATTATTTAGTAAATGGGTTAGGATAGGGTATTATGGTTTTAGTATCAGGGTATGTGCACACGTAGTGACCAAAAACGTCTGAAAATCCAGAGCTGTTTTCAAGGGAAAACAGACCCTGCTTTTCAGACGTTTTTTGACCAACTCGCATTTTTCGCTGCGTTTTTCGCGCCGTTTTCGCAGCGTTTTTTACGTCCATTTTTGGAGCTGTTTTCATTGGAGTCTATGAGAAAACAGCTCCAAAAACAGCTGTCAAACGACGACGCGTAAATAACAGGTCGTCTGCACAGTACGTCGGCAAACCCATTCAAATGAATGGAAGATCCAAAATATACCTGATGCTTAAATGATCTCAAATAAACAGCAAGAGTACCAAAATATATCTTTATTATCCCAATAGGGAAAACATTACCCACAAAATACAAACATTTAAAACACAGATAATTAAAAACACCCCGGATAGGAATGTCCACCGTATCCCATAGAAATGGTCATACTATATAGCAATAGGGAAATGTATAATCCTAGTACAGATTCCCCCAGGAGATCAGAAATCTAGAATGATCAACTGGGTAGGCGTTAGAACCTCATATAACCCATATGTGGGAGTGCAGAGACAAATCTGTATCAAAAAATGAGCTCTTAATTACCTGGGGTGGACATGATGAAAAGAAGACCTAATCCGGGGAACACCTCGACGCGCGTTTCGCTTCCTTCGTCAGGAGGTGAAGTATGCTAGATGCTTCCTCCCTTAAGTACACCTCAAATGAGGTGATGTTAATCGGCGCACGACAGGTCACGCCCATCTCCATGTGTCAGACCATCCGCGTCAAGTCCGGAAGTCGTACCTGGAAACCAGGACTCGTTCTCGGATCTGAAGACAACTTCCGGTCTGACACATAGGAGACAGCGCGACCCGCATGCGCACCCATCACGTACCAAGTGAGTAAATCAAAAAGCATACTTATGATAGAGGAAAAAGTGTCGTTTTATAATATCGGTCCATAAAAAACCAGAACTTTAATATATCATTATGCTCTTAATGGTGTATGCCCTAATGGTGTATGCCTTTGATACAGATTTGTCTCTGCACTCCCACATATGGGTTATATGAGGTTCTAACGCCTACCCAGTTGATCATTCTAGATTTCTGATCTCCTGGGGGAATCTGTACTAGGATTATACATTTCCCTATTGCTATATAGTATGTCCATTTCTATGGGATACGGTGGACATTCCTATCCGGGGTGTTTTTAATTATCTGTGTTTTAAATGTTTGTATTTTGTGGGTAATGTTTTCCCTATTGGGATAATAAAGATATATTTTGGTACTCCTGCTGTTTATTTGAGATCATTTAAGCATCAGGTATATTTTGGATCTTCGATTATTGATAATTATATCTGGTGGTATGATAGGTGCTTATGATACATTTTTGTTGATACATTCAAATGAATGGGCAGATGTTTGCCGACGTATTGTAGCCGTATTTTCAGACGTAAAACGAGGCATAATACGCCTCGTTTACGTCTGAAAATAGGTCGTGTGAACCCAGCCTCAAATGTATTTTTCCAAATCTGTGTGTAAATCAATTGTATACAGCACTTTGGCTGTTTGTGGGATATAATATAGCATTGTATTAATGTGTTTTTTTTTTTCATTAGACCACCATTTTAAAATGGGTCCAGCTTCCAAGACTGGGAAGTTGCTGTCGGCTTCACATTTACCCTGCAGCAAACGCTACAGGGGGAATGTAATATTACATGCGGCCATTCATATGAATTGCATTCCATGTAAGACACGTGGCCGAGTCTGCCAAATCAAGAGCACTGCTTGTAAGCGGCTTTCTACCCTGGCTCATAGAGGGGGTCCAAACTGGGGCACCCACGTCTATGAAATCCATAAGGTTTGTGAACACGGGTTTTCAAAATGGGAATACACCTTGATTTGGATTATAACAAGAATAACATAATCATTTCATTATGCCTTAGTAACTTTTTGAATAAAAAACAAATACAACCAAAGAAAAACATATTTATTATTTGCTATATATTTATATTACCTGTGTCATATATTCTCCGTACTTCATCAAGGATCATATAATGAATTTTCACTGTGTTGCTATGTATAATATTTGACACTACATTATTAAACAATTTATCATTTGGATTTCTAGGTTGCTGCTAACAAATGGCTTGTCATGCTATACAGATGTATCAAGTTTATAAAAAACAACAATATATCTACAGCACTGTTAACCTGACATATTTTAAATGGGTTAGCCTCTATTACACATACTGTACACTGATTTAGTAATTTAATATAATTTTTCAGAAGTTCTTTATTGCATTTGGATGACAGGTAAATAGTGGAGAATTTAAATTCATATTATTTTTCAATATGGATTGTTGTTATTATTACTATTACTATTATTGTTATTATTATCATCATTAAGCCTTTGAAGACCCAGCCATTTTATCCTTAAAGAAGCACTACATATTTTTTTTCTGCCCTTCTGTTTTATTATGTGGAGACATATAGTTTAATGTTGTGTGTCAATTTTCCTGGTGCTGTATTTTATAGGTAGCCACTCCGTTCCGGGCTGCTGTTGGCTCACGTCATCTTCACTCTGACGCTCAGAATCCTACATCGTCTGCTGTAGAAACCGGAGGTCAGTCGTTCAATGCAAGTCTATGAGACTCATATTGAGGCTCTCATATGAAATACAGTACCAAGAAAAAAAAATATGCATAAAAGTCACCAAAGCTCTGCTGACTCAATAACTTTAGAATTCCGAACCTCCTCTGGCATTAACATTTACACAAAAACTGTGCGCCAGGAGCTTCATGGCATGGGTTTTCATGGCCGAGCAACTGCATGCAAGCCTAACATCACCAAGCACAATACCAAGCGTTGGATGGAGTGGTGTAAAGCCGGCCATCAGTGGACTCTGGAGCAGTGGAAACGTGTTTTGTAGAGTGATGAATCACTCTTCTCTATCTGGCAGTCTGATAGACAAGTCTGTGTTTGGCGAATGCAAGAAAAATGTCACCTGTCTAACTGCATGTGTCAACTGTAAATTTGGAATTTTCGCTGGGGGAGGGATGGTATGGGCTTGTTTTTCAGGGGTTGGCCTAGGTCCCTTAGTTCCAGTGAAGGAAAAGCTTCAGCATACCAAGACATTTTGGACAGTTGTATGTATCCAACTTTGTGGAAACAGTTTTGGGAAGGCCCTTTTCTGTTCCAGTATGATTGTGCCCCAATGCACAAAGCAAGGTCTAAAAAAACATGGCTGGGTGAGTTTGGTGGAACTTGACTGGCCCACACAGAGCCCTGATTCTTAACCCCTCTGAACGCCTTTGGAATGAACTAGAATGGAGATTGCGAGCCAGGCCCTCTCATCCAACATCAGCGTCTGACCTCACAAATGTTCTTCTGGATGATTCGGAAAAAAATACCGCAAACACACTCCAAAATCTTGTAGAAAGCCTACCCAGAAGAGTGGAAGCTATTTCACTGCAAAGGGGGGAGGGGGCCACCTCTATATTAATGCCAGAGCTCCTTTAGGCGTTCCAATAATTTTGTCAATATAACGTATATTTATTATTATTTAATTTCTGATACTTATATAGTGCCAACATATTCTGCAGCGCTGTACAGAGGTTGTCCTCACTCACTCTCCCCATTGGGTTTCACAGTCTAAATTCCCTGTGTCTTTCATTTGTGTGGGAGGAAACTGGAGTACCTGAAGAAAAAAACCCGCAAACAAGGGCAAAACATACAATCTCCTTGCAGATGTTGTCCTAGGTTAGATTTATATAAATTGCCACCATAACCATGCCATTTGCTTTTGCGCCCACTTGGATTAGTAACAAAATTTAAAGGTACTATTTCCCTAAGGTAAGACATTGCATAAAAGTCCACTTACACTTACGTTTTTAGTATTGAAAACTGCTCCTTTTATAACTTTATGAAGTATACATCCTAGACAAATAAAACAATAAAATAAGCCGTGAATTAAAAAAAAATATTGCAATACATTTCAATCTAATAACCGGTATTACACTATACACCTTATAGATTAAAAATAATCACGATGCTAATTAATTAAATTGCATTTAAAGAAGACCTCCAGTGGAAACACAGCTTTTCATGTCTACATTCCACACCTGACTGTATACCACACTCTACTCTTCTTTTATGTATTCTGTACTTACTTATTGAACTGCTGCCTTGTCTGTGCTTTAAAAAATCCTCCATCATGATTTTTAGATTTCACCAGCTTTCTCTTCCTCTCTGCTTTTCTATCAATCCCATGATGCTTCAGCACAGCATCACATGACCAGCTAAAGACTATACAATTTCTGCATGCTGGGGGACCCTGTGATTATCATTCTCTCTATATTCTCCTAAATAAGCTGAGAAACCATAAGTATACAGCTAGGGAGGCTGAACTATATTCCTCTACATTATACCTGAGTGACAGGAACCTAAGTATCAGTGGTAGCTGATGATAGAAGTATCTGTTCCCACCTGTGCAAAATTAGTGTGGTACAGGAACTGCTGAAGCCTGTGATGTGTGACACATAGATCTCCATAGAATCAAGTAGAGAAAGCGAGGCACCGAATCTGATTCACGCTGCTGCTAAGCAACCATCCCAGTCTGATATATAGATATAGAAGCAGCGAGAAAAATAACAGGTGGGAGATTGACACATGGAATACCATAATGTTACACATGGGAAAGTTTCGTTTTGGCCGGAGTTTACCTTTATGTATAAACAAAATAGCTTTTACGCTTTCTCGGGGGAAATCCTTCCATATTTTTTTTTATCATGTCACTGCAAATCATGAAATAAGCAGGAGTGGAGCTATAGGGTACAGATCACCAATGTCCCCCCTGCTACATATGAAGACACCAGTATTACAAATATCACACTTTAGCTCTACTGGTTACAGATTTTGCATTGGGGCTCAGGAGCTTTATGATATTAAATCAATATATACTATATTATATCATTATTACATCATCCAAAATTCCTAACTAAAAATATTAGCAGCTGCCTTTCATACTGACATTACAAAAGGGAGGATAGTTTAATTTCATGCATTATAAAGAAGTTTAACTTCTCAAGCATACAAGTCTAAAAAGGCCCAGAGGAGCTTGTGGTTATACAAATGTTAACAAAGTGATAGACATGCAGCATTTGCATTCTTGGTCTTTACTGCTTAGCAAGTAGACATCCATCAAGGTCAATACAATTACAGTAATACAAAATCAGCCTGAGGTTATTTGCATGTTAAAAATGTAATAAATTGGCTTTGGATTAATTTCAAAATAGTCTTCATGAAAACGAGTATAGCTCTAAAGTAAATTTAGCTCACAGTACAGTTAATCCCAAACAAAATAAGTTCAAGTATTAGCAAAAGACAAAAGATTATAGAGATATGCTTCAAGTTGTGTAGGAACAATTCAGTTAACCATATAAGATCTTCAGTTAGTGAACAATTTATGTAAAAATGCATTGCGAAACATAAATGATAAAAAATAAAGATTAAACCAATTTATACAGGAAAGCAAATCAATAGTGGTAATCATAGCATTAATAATTATTTACTAATATAATATATTTACATATGGCAAATGTATATAATATCATGTGCTGTAGTGCACAAAACATACAGTAGGCCGTCCTATTTGGCTAAGTTCACATCTGGAACAATATTTGCAGCTTCTCAGTTCAGAATTCTGTGTCGAATATACACAACAATGTACAGTACAAAAAAAAAAGTGTATTTTTAGGGCATGCTGTGATTTTTACAATCCAGTCTTGGAAATATTATCAGTATCAGATCTCATTGGTAATAAAACTCGTTGATACTGTATGTACAATATACAGTTATATAGTTAATTTGGTTGACAAAAGATACAGGTCCATCAAGTCCAATCTATAATCGTACTGTTTTGATCCAGAGGAAGGCAAAAAAAAAAACATGAGATTGATGCCAATTGCATCATTAGGGTAAAAATTCTTCCCTGACTCCAAATATGACAATCAGAATAAATCCCTGGACAACCATCCCATCTTCAGAATCTAGTACTCCTAACCTGTAATACTATATTTTTCAAAAAAAAGGCATCAAAGCCCTCCTTGAATTTGCTCAATAAATCAACCATCACAAAATCATGTGGCAGAGAGTTTGAAAGTCTAACTAGTCTTAAGTATGGTTCACCGCCTGAAAGAACGATTAAAAAGTATAGTTTATTAATTGTATTTATAAAATTGTGGCTCAACCAGCCACTGATACCAGACCAACCTAACTAGTCTTACAGTAAAGAATCCCCATCTAAGATTATCGTGAAAGCTTATTTCCTCTAGAATGTCCTTCTTGTATACAGGTGCCCAAACTTGAGCACAATATTTCATGTGTGGTCTGGCCAGAGATTTGTTTGGAGGCAAAACTATAATTTTGTTATGCGCATCTATGCCACTTTTAATGCATGCCATGATTTATTTGCCTTAGCAGCAGCTGCCTGGCATTGGTTGGTATAGTTAAGTTACTGTTCACCAATTTCCCCAAGTCTTTTTCAGTGGCAGTCTGTGTCATAGTGACACAGTGTAATGTATTAGCATACAGGTAATGTTAATACGTTATAAGTAGGACATAAAGTTGTAAATAAAGTTATCCCTTCATTGGAATTAAAAAAATGTCCAAAATAAGTCATTATTTAACATAAAATATATTTTATTGAAAATAACATTATATAAAAAACAAAAATGTACACATATTAGGTATCTACATGACTGTAACTGTCACGTAGGGTTTGTGGACCCACAGGGCCATACCGCCTTGGCGGTATGGCAGCTGGCCAACAGGGCGCAGGTCAGAGTCTATAGTTCATATAGGGTACCTATGGCAGCTCGGACAGTAGCAATGCAGGCTTGGCTGGTACTAGGCAGCAAGTAGACGTCAGGCGTGGAGTAGCAGGACAGGCGTGGTATACAGCACAGCACGGCAACAGCTCAACACGGCACTAGATCAGGATACAGGTTACAGGATACAGGAACAGGGAACACTGGGAGCAGGAAACACTAGGGGACCATTTGCAAGACAATCTTAGGATACAACAACAACGCTCAGGCGTGGGAGGAAGGGGCTGAGACCTTCTTATAGCCCAGGGTGCTTTGGGAGCAATTAGCTCAATCTCACACATGTGTGCGCTCTGGCTTCTTGAGTCGGGACTGAGCTCGTGAGCGCACCCTGGTGGTCACTGTGGAACAGGATGGCCGTATGTGCAGACATCTCTGGAGAGAAGGGCATTGACTGGATGGAAGGAGTTCATGGTCAGCGACCACGGACGTTACAGTAACAACCTGGAGAATTCATTTAACAGCGTAAAATGTGAACGGGATAAAAAATAAACCAAAAAAAACACTGAAAATTGCTTTTTTCTATATTTATGCCGCAAAAATAAATGATAAAACGTACACAGTACATTTTTACTACCCCCGAAACTGTGCAGAAAAACAACAACTTTTTCCAGTATAAAACAAGGTTTCATATAGCCACGTCAATAAAAAATAAAAAAATAAAAAAAGTTATGGCTGCTGAAAGTCAGAGAGGCAAAACCTAATATAATTTAGCTGGTCAATAAGTCCTTTTCAGGCATGATCATTAAGGAGTTAAAGAAAAACTTAAACACAAACATGTTTTGAGTTTGGCAAACATCATGTGGAGGACTCCCCAAAACTATAGAAGAAGGTTCTCTGGCCTGATACTAAAATGTAACTTTTTGAATATCATAGGAAAAACTATGTGTGACGCAAACCCAATACTTCCCATCACCCCAAGAACACCATTCCCAAATTGAAGCATGGTGGTGGCAGCATCATGCTGTGTGTGCTTTTCATCGGCAGGGCCTGGAGAACTGGTCAGGATGGGAGCAAAGATGGATGGCAGTAAATACAGGGCAATTCTTGAGGAAAACCAATTTCAGTCTGCCAGAGACTTAAGAGCAGTGCAGTGACCTTGAACATACTGCTGAAGCTACACTGGAATGGGTTAAGAGGAACATTCAAATGTCTTGGTATGGTCAAGTTAAAGCCCAGACCTCAATCCAATAGAGAATCTGTGGCATGACTGGAAGGCTGCTGTATACCAATGCCACCCATCTAACTTGAAGGAATTGGAGCAGTCTTGCCTAGAATAATGTGGAAAAATCCCAGTGTCTAGATGTGCTAATCTAATATAGACATTCCCCCAAGAGGCTACATCAGCAATTGCAGCAAAAGGTGATTCCACAAGGTATCGACTTTCTGGGGTTGACTATTAATGCACATTAAAGTTATTTGTTTTTCGTCTTAATTATTGTTTGTATAACAGTAAAAATAGTTTTCACCTTCAAAGAGGTAGACATGTTGGGTAAATCCAATTGTCCGAACCCCCCCCCCCATCCCCCCCAAAAAATACATTGTTATTCAAGATTGAAATCCAACAAAACAGGAAAAACATCAAGGGGTGAAATCGTTTGCAAGGCTCTGTAAGAAAAGTTTATTCCTCAAAAGTTATCCTTTCTGGGATATTTTTAAAGTTTCACTTCAGTATCATGACATTAAAGAGATCTCCGACTGAGGTACAATAAGTATGTCTTTGTAGATACATTCATTCTTGTCATTTTTATTATGGTTCTCTATTTTACCGCCCTTGGGGCACTTGTTTTATGGGAGGAAGTACATAGCGTTACAATTTTGTGATATTGAATGTTCCTCTTATGAGTATTACACTTGTTGATTTGTTGATGTGCTTGCATGGTCTACATAGTTTACTAAGGCAGGGTTTAATCTATCTGTCTGTGTCCCCATATTTATAGGTACGTTAAATTTATTAGTCTTCATTAAAAAACAGACACGATGTACAGATGTAGCCATCTTTATCTTGAATTTTAACGCATTAAATTCAGTGGCAAGATCCTTTATCTGGACTTTTTCAATGATTTTCCAATGGATTTTATTCTGTGATATCACGCTGCAGCAAATGATCAGAGCCAAGATAAAGATGGTTACATCCGTACCAGAGATGTCAACACATGCCACATGGTAGAATGAAAAAAGAGCACATAAATAGCCAATGTACAGACATAGCTATCTTTACCTTGACTCTGATAACTTGTTGCAGCGTGATACCACACAACAAAAGCCATTGAAAAGTCATTGAATAAGTCAAGTTAAAGTTGTTTGACACTGTGTATTTAATGCATTAAAAGTCAAGATAAAGACGCTACATCTGTATTGTTTACAGTGCATGCAGTTAATGGTAGTAGGCATATAGGCAGTGTCACAGAAATATTCATATGTCAAAGACGGTAATAATATGGACCACAATTCAGTAGCCAAGACATCAATACATTATTTCAAAATAGTAAGAAAAATGCATTAGCCATAATGGTTAGGTGTGGAGATGAGCGAACTTATGAAAAGTTCGGTTCGGCTTGTTCGCCGAATTTCACGAAAAAGTTCGATTCGGACCGAACTAGTTCTGACCGAACCTGTAATTTCCGTGCGCCGAGTATGGTACTGTCCAGGGTGCTGAAAGAGAAAATTGGCTGCACTAACTCTTTCAGCAACCTTAACAGTACCATGCTCGGCGCGCGGAAAATACAATTTTAATGTAATTAAAAAAATAAATAAATACGTTCATACTTACATTCCTCCTGTCCGGCCTTCAGCGATGACGTTTCATCCATGTCGCCGCTGCAGCCAATCACAGGCTGTAGTGGTGGTCACGTACGTCACGTGACCGCCTCTGCAGCCAATCACAGGCTGCAGCGGCCTCTGCAGCCAATCACAGGCTGCCGCGGCCTCTGAAGCCAATCACAGGCTGCAGCGGCCTCTGCAGCCAATCACAGGGTTTGTTTGTAATCGGTTACCGTAGAGACACACATTGTGTTTTTAACTGGGCGTGTTTATGTGTATGACGCTGACCAATCAGTGACCAGTCAGCGTCATACACTCCTCAACATCTGCACGCTCCTCTCCTGAAATATTCTGTGCTGCTGTGAACTCTGCTCTTACCATTACATAGCTCTCAGTCTGTTACATCTCCTCCACTCCTGTCCTCAATAACACCTTCATATGATTCGCAAGTCACCACCCCACACAAGATCCGCACGCTCATCTCCTGAAATACTCTGTGCTGCCTTAAACTCTGTGGACAGGTCAGGATCCTGTTTCTTTTAAATGCTGCTGGGGAACCCCCTCGATCCTCTATATAAGGCTGCACCTCCATCCTCTTCTGCCCCAGTCACTTATTCCCAAGCACTGTAAACTTTCAGATTGGTTGCGCTGTGAATATTCAGAGAACGTGATTGGTTTATGTGCAGGGTAATGAACATACAGACAAGCAGTAGAAGACTGAATTCAATGAAATGCTCAGCCCTTAGTCAGTCTTCTACTGCTTGTCTGTATGTTCATTACCCTGCACATAAACCAATCACGCAGCCTTATATAGTGGATCCCCAGCAGCATTTAAAAGAAACAGGATCCTGACCTGTCCACAGAGTTTAAGGCAGCACAGAGTATTTCAGGAGATGAACGTGCGGATCTTGTGCGGGGTGGTGACTTGCCAAACGCCCAGTTGTCCATTTCAAAGCTAATTTGCATATATGCACACGGCCGTAAAAACTCCCGTTATTACGGGTCGTATTTACGACCCATAATAACGGGCTCATAGACTTCTGTTGGCCACGGGTACCTTCCCGTTTTCTTACGGGAAGGTGCCCATGCCGCTGAAAAAGATAGAACATGTCCTATTTCAGGCCGTAATAACGTCACGGGCAGCCCATAGAAGTCTATGGAGCTGCCGTAATGACGGGTGGCTACATGTGTGCACCCGTCATTACGGCAGCGTTGCTAGGCGACTTCAGTAAATAGTCACTGTCCAGGGTGCTGAAAGAGTTAACTGATCGGCAGTAACTGTTTCAGCACCCTGGACAGTGAATTCAGATCAGAATATAGAGTAACCTGTAAAAAAAAAAGACGTTCATACTTACCGAGAACTTCCTGCTTCCTCCAGTCCGGTCTCCCGGCCGTTGCCTTGGTGACGCGTCCCTCTCGACATCCGGCCCAACATTCCTGGATGACGATTCAGTCCAAGTGACCGCTGCAGCCAATCACAGGCCAATCACAGGCTGCAGCCAATCACAGGGTAATGCCAGGCTGCAGCGGTCACATCGTCGAGAGGGACGCGTCACCAAGGCAACGGTGACGGGTCTCTCTCTTGACATCCAGCCTGACCTCCCTGGATGACGCTGCAGTCCATGTGACGCGGCAGTCCACGTGACCGCGACAGCCTGGGATTGGCCTGTGATTGGCTCCAGCCTGTGATTGGCCTGTGATTGGCTGCAGCGGTCACTTGGACTGAATCGTCATCCCGGGAGGTCGGACTGGAGGAAAAAGCAGGGAGTTATCGGTAAGTAGGAACTTCTATTTTTTTTACACGTTGATGTATATTGTGATCGGAAGTCACTGTCCAGGGTGCTGAAACAGTTACTGCCGATCGTTTAACTCTTTCAGCACCCTGGACAGTGACTATCTCCGCCGGGTTCGGTCAAAACGTGTTCGGCCGAACCCGGTGAAGTTCGGATTCGCTGCGAACCGATGTTCGTACCGAAACCGGGTTCGGTTGTCCCGGTTCGCTCATCTCTAGTTAGGTGCTTAGGTCACACGCCAAGTTAACCGCATTGGGAAAATAGTCTGTTTTTAATTTGATTGATGGATGAAATTAGTTAAATTAGGAATTACATTGTTTTAGCTGATCTGCTCCTTCCGTCCATATAAGGAAGATGTCATCAATATAGCAATAGTAAATATATGGTTTCTCGGGGGGTAATCTAGTTCATAGTAATCTGAAAAATAGTATGTTTTCACCTATTTCTATTAGAATATGTCTAGAGTAGCTACAAAAACTAAGCTTCAGGAAGGCGGAATTAAGCCTACCATAGAGATGCCATAAATCGATCAGAGCGAGACAATGTCCGCAAAAATAAAGGTAGAGAAAAAATAAATAAGAGATGTTTAAAAACAAATAAGCATTGTGAACCATAGATACATTATGAAGATGAAAAAAGGTAAGAAAGGAGAACATCAATGTGGTTACATAATTAAAAGAAGTCGGTAGTGGTAAGGCCCTACAAAACTATAAATAACTGAATAAATGATAAATAAATGTAAGCTGGAGATAGCAAGACACACAGTACATACATAAATAGTAAAAACTCAAAATTAACTGGTTGAGGACACCTTTTAGCCAGTTTTAGCACGCTTTAGTTAAACGGCAATAACTTTTTTATTTGTTGGGCTAGCGACGTGATTTTTGCGATGTTTTTTCCATAGACAATGCAGGTTTATTTTTTTAGAAGTTTTGTACATACCCTTTTTGCTATTTTAGAATTTTTAGGCCTAAAAAAAATACGCTTTTTTACTTTTTCGCTATTTTATTCTGGTAATAACATCGTTTTACCCTAAAATTTACCTTTTATCTGTGATCTTCCTTGTCTACTGTAAATTTTAATATATTACATGTCTATATCAGGGTAATTGTGTCAGGGCTAGAGTTACGACAATGATTGGCGTGGGGAACGTTTTTTTGGGGGTGGGTATTTTATGTTACATAGTTACATAGTTACATAGTTTGTACGGCTGAAAAAAGACACATGTCCATCAAGTTCAACCAAGGGACGGGAAAAGGGAAGGGAAACATTTCTACACATAGGAGCTAATATTTTTTTGTTCTAGGAAATTATCTAACCCTTTTTTAAAGCCATCTACTGTCCCTGCTGTGACCAGCTCTTGCGGTAGAATATTCCATAGATTCACACTTCTCACAGTAAAGAAGGCTTGTCACCTCTGCAGGTTGAACTTTTTTTTCTCCAGACGGAGGGAGTGCTCCCTTGTTTTTTGAGGGGTTTTTACATGGAACAAGATTTCCCCATATTTTTTGTATGTGCCATTAATATATTTATATAAATGAATCATGTCCCCCCTTAGTCGTCTTTTTTCAAGGCTAAATAGGTTTAATTCTTTTAATATTTCCTCATAACTTAGATTGTCCATGCCCCTTATTAGCTTCGTTGCTCTTCTTTGTATTTTTTCCAACTCCAGGGCATCTTTTCTATGAACTGGAGCCCAGAACTGAACTGCATATTCTAGATGAGGCCTCACTAATGCTTTGTAAAGTGGTAATATTACATCCCTGTCCCGAGAGTCCATGCCTCTTTTAATACACAACAATTGCTGGCCTTTGAAGCAGCTGATTGACATTGCATGCTGTTATTTAGTTTATGATTACACCCAGATCCATCTCAACAAGTGACTCCCCCAGTGTAGCTGCCCCTAGGACATATGATGCATGCAGATTGTTGGTACCCAGATGCATAACTTTACATTTATCTACATTAAACTTCATTTGCCAACTGGATGCCCAAACACTTAGCTTGTGACCAGCCTATTTTAAACCTTAATGACCAAGCCATTTTTTAAGTTTTTCCATCGTCGCATTCCAAGAGCTATAACTTTTTTATTTTTGCGTCGACATAGCTGTATAAGGTCTTGTTTTTTGCGGGACAAGTAGTATTTTTTAATAGCACCATTTTGGGGGACATATTATTTATTGATTAACTTTTATTAACTTTTATTTGGGGGGGGAAATAGAAAAAAAACTGACATTTTGCCACCTTTTTTTGCGTCTTAAATCTACGCCGTTTACCGTGTGATATAAATAACACAATAACTTTATTCAGCGGGTTGTTACGATTGCAACGATACCAAATTTGTATAGTTTTTGTATGTTTTACTAATTTTACACAGTACAAAACGCTTTTTTTTCAAAATGATTTGTTTTTGCGTCTCCATATTTTAAGAGCCGTAACGTTTTTATTTTTTCGCCGATGCGGTTTTATGAGGGCATTTTTTTGCGGGAAGACTTGTAGTTTTTATTGGTACCATTTTGGAGTAGATGCGACTTTTTGATCACTTTTTATCACATTTTTTTAAAGTCAGGATTCACAGAAAACAGCAATTTTTCCATAGTTTTTTATTACATTTTTTATGGCGTTCACCGTGCGGGTTAAATAATGTAATCGTTTTATAGTCGTGGTCGTTACGGACACGGCGATACCAAATATGTGTAACTTTTCAACTTTATTTAGTTTTTTTAATAGTAAAGCATTTTGTAAGGGGAAAAGCTGGGTTTTTCATTTTTTTTCACATTTTTTTTTAAATTAACTTTATTAAACTTTTTTTCTACTTTTTTACTAGTCCCACTAGGGGACTATAATATGCGATTCTGCGATCACTATTATAATACACTGCAATACTTTTTGTATTGCAGTGTATTACTGCCTTTATTAGGCCCCCGGCTGCCATTGGAGACACAGACACTCGGCGATCTTATCGCCGGGTGTCGGTGGGATGAGAGGGAGCTCCCTCCCTCTCTCCAAAACCACTCAGATGCGGTGCTCGCTATTGTGCACCGCATCTAAGGGGTTAAACGGGTGAGATCGATACTAATATCGGTCTCACCCGGCAGAGCAGGGACGCTCCCAGCCCTCAGCTGCATCTGGCAGCTGAGAGCAGGGAGATTTGACAGCTCCCTGCTCTGTTTACTTATTCCGATGCCGCAACGTAAAAAGTCTATGGCATAGGAATAAATCCCGTTAGTGACCGACGTAAAAAGACTATGGGCCGGTCACTAATGGGTTAAATCCGCTTGCAATTCATAAACATCTTCCATAGACTGAACTATATTACATAGCTTGGTGTCATCTGCAAAAATAGAAATAGTGCTATTAATCCCATCCTCTATATCATTAATAAATAAGTTGAATAATAGTGGTCCCAGCACTGAACCCTGGGGTACACCGCTTATAACCGGGGACCATTCATCGTAGGAATCATTGACCACAACACTCTGGATACGGAGCCAGTTCTCAATCCAATTACAAACTATATTTTCTAAACCTTTAGTCCTTAATTTACCCATTAGACATCTATGAGGGACAGTGTCAAATGCCTTTGCAAAGTCCGAAAACACTATATCCACAGCGACCCCTCTGTCTAGGCTTCTGCTCACCTCTTCATAAAAACAAATCAGATTAGTTTGACAACTTCTGTCCTTAGTAAAACCGTGCTGGCTGTCACTTATAATGCTATTTATTGTCACATAATCCTGTACATAGTTCCTCAATAGCCCCTCAAACATTTTCCCCACGATGAATGTTAAGCTTACTGGTCTATAATTACCCGTGGAAGACCTAGAGCCCTTTTTGAAAATAGGCACCACATTCGCCCTGCGCCAGTCCCTTGGCACTATACCAGTCACTAGAGAATCTCTGAATATTATGAAAAGGGGGACAGATATAATTGAACTAAGCTCTTTAAGAATTCTAGGGTGTAACCCATCTGGTCCCGGGGCCTTGTGCACATTTATTTTATTTTATTTAGCTTGGACCATATCTACATTCATCCAATTCAGTATATCAACTGATATATTAACAGCACTGGCAGCGGCTACATCAGCTGCTCTTTCTTCTGTTGTATATACAGAGCGGAAGAACCCATTTAGTAACTCTGCCGCCTTCTCTTGATTCCCTGTGACCAACTCCCCATTACCACTATCTAAGGGTCTTACATGTTCAGACCTTGGCTTTTTTACATTTATATACTTGAATAATTTTTTGGGATCTGTTTTACTATCCTTGGCCACCTGCCTTTCATTTTGTATTTTTGCTAATTTTATTTTATTACATTTTAACAGATTTTATTACGCTCTTTATCATTTAAAAAGGTTACAGATGTACCCTCAGATTTGTATTTTTTAAATGCCCTTTTTTGTCATGTATTGCCCCTTTCACAGAAGGTGTAAGCCATGTGGGGTTTAATTTTAGTCGTTTATACTTGTTACCTATAGGAATAAATTTTGCACTATAATTACCCAAAGTAGATTTGAAAATCTCCCATTTATCATTTGTCCCATTATTTAATATTAGTTCTTCCCAGTTTATAGCTTGAATTGCAGCCCTCATCCTGTGGAAATTGGCTTTCTTAAAATGAATTGTTTTTGCCCTCCCAGCCTGTGTTTGTATTTTACAGTATATGTAAAATATAACTATATTGTGATCACTGTTACCGAGGTTTTCACGAACATTGACATTACCAACGAGCTCTGCATTAGTAGAAATTACCAGATCCAACAGAGCTTCATCTCTAGTCGGGTCTTCCACAAACTGGCCCATAACATTTTCCTGCAACAGGTTGAGGAAATGTCTCCCCTTTGCAGTTGAAGCCGAACCATAACACCAATTAATATCCCGGTAATTAAGATCTTCCATTATTACTACAGTGCCTGTGCAGCCCGCTCCATCTGTTTATATAGCTGACCTTCCATCTCCTTATATTGGGGGGTTCTATAGATTACACCAAAAGTAATTTTTTCAGTGTTTACCTCCCTTTCTAGTTCCACCCACAAGGTTTCAACCTCCTCACAATCTTCACCCACTAATATCTCATTCACATTCGCCTTCATATCACTTCTCACATACAGACATACACCACCACCTTTCCTATTTGTCCTGTCTTTCCGAAAAAGTGTAAAACCCTGTAGATTAACAGCCGAGTCGTGTCAAGAGTCTAGCCATGTTTCAGAAACACCAACTATATCTATATTTTTTTCCAGTATCAAGGCCTCCAGCTCCCCCATTTTGCTTGCTAGACTTCTGGCATTTGTGAACATACACTTTAACTTGCCTTTCAGTTTTTCTCTTTTATTATCAGAAATTTGATTATTTGACATTATGTGGGCATTTTTATTTTCACTGCTGTTTTGTAACAAAAGGATCTCCTTATCCATGTGTATGATTATTTTTTTTGCACTTTATTTTACTTTTATTTTTTATTATTATGATCTGTCCCTCAAAGGTATTTTCTGACCTTTGAGAGACAGATCATAATAATAAAAAATTAATAATAAAAAATATTTTTTTTTTACTTTCTTCTTTTACACCTTTTACTATTGTCACTGATAGGGCTGTGCTGGGTCTAGTAAGACCCAGCAGCAGTCTGGCACTAACGGCATCCCGGCGATCATGTGACCAGTCACATGATCACCGGGACCAATATTCATATACACAGTGCTCATAGAGCGCTGTGTAGAAGAGATCAAATAAGATAGAAGCAGCGAAAGCTGCTTTTATCTTCTCCTCAGGATCCCCGGCAATCACTGACTGCCGGAGACCTGACATTCAGTTGCCCGACCGCTCGGGCAGCAGCTAAAACTCACTCCGTAAATTGTCTATGGCGCGGATTTTAAGGACCCTGACCGCCGACCGTAAATACACAACTAGCGGTCGGGAACTGGTTAAAAGAGATTTGCTAAGCCAAGTGTGCTAAAATTCTATCACAGGTTACACTGTAAAATTGAGAAAATGGTGTGTGGATCCAGAGGTATTTTCATATAGTAATAGTGGGCACCACTTATGTATGAATGGGGTGCTACATACACTATATGAACAAAAGTATTGGGACAAACCGTTTGATAATTGAATTTAGGTGTTCCATTCAGTCCCATTGTCACACAAGTATAAAATCAAGCACCTAGTCATGCAGTCTGCCTTTACAAACCATTTGTAAAAGAATAGATTGTTCTAAAGAGCTCACTGAATTCTAGTGTGGTACTTTAATAGGATGCCACCGTTGCAAGAAGTCAGTTCGTGAAATTTCTTCCCTCCTTGGTATTCCACGATCACGATGAGTGGAATTATTGCAAAGTGGAAGCGTTTAGGAACCACAGAAACTTATAGACAAAGTGGCAGACCACGTAAAGTTAAAGAGCGGTGTCGCCCAGTGCTTAGGTACACAGTGCATAAAAGTCGCCAATGCTCTGCTGACTCAATAACTGCAGATTTGCATACCTCCTCTGGCATTAATATCACAAAAACTGTATGCCTTCATGTCATGGGTTTCTATGGCCGAGCAGCTGCATGCAAGCCTTACATCACCAAGAACCATACCAAGCGTCGGATGGAGTGGTGTAAAACCCGCCACCACTGGACTCTGGAGCAGTGGAAACGTGTTCTGTGGAGTGATGAATCACGCTTCTTTATCTGGCAGTCTAATGGACGAGTCTGGGTTTGGAAATGCAAGGAGAACGTTACCTGCCTGACTGCATTGTGCCAACTGTAAAGTTTGGTGGAGGAGGGATAAAGCTATGGGGTTGTTTTTCAGAGTTGGCATAGGAAACTTAGTTCCAGTGAAAGGAAATCTTAATGCCTCAGCATACCAAGACATTTTGTGCAATTTTGTTCTTTCAACTTTGTTAGAACAGTTTGCGGAAGGCCCTTTTTGGTTCCAGCATGACTGTGACCCATTGCATAAAGCAAGGTCCATGAAGGCATAAAGGGTGAGCTTGGTGTGGAAGAACTTGACTGGCCCGCACAAAGCCCTGACCTCAACCCTACAGTACACCTTTGAGATGAACTAGAATGGAGATTGCAACCCAGTCACCCTTGTTCAACATCAGTGTCTGACCTCACAAATGCTGTTCTGGATGAATGGTCCAAAAGTCCCACAGATATACTCCAAAATCTTGTAGAAAGCCTTTCCAGAAGAATGAAAGCTATTTAAACTGCAAAAGGGGACCAACACTATATTAATGCCTATGGATTTAGAATTGGATGTCATAAAACTCCTGTAGGTGTAATGTGTAGGTGTCACAATACCCTTGTCCATATAGTGTATGTGTCAAGATTAAAGTGTCATAAAGCAAGAAAAAAAAGATCACACATAAAATAAGTACCATTAGTTGACTAGGTTGTTGTATTATTACTACTTTCAACCCATTATACTTACACTTTTTTGTTGGATATTCTGGTTTTTGGATGCCATATTAATAATTATTGAAACATTATTACTCTTGCATGTATCATAATAGTGTTATACTTTTTATAGTATGAGTTGTTATGAGACCATTACTTTGTACTAATTATTTGTCTATTTCTGGTCTTTGTTGCCCTATATTGTACACGCACTAGAGTCGGGGCTTCTGCATCAGAGAGGATTCATGTCTACTGTTGGTTTTTAAATGATTTGAACTATTTTGCACAGCTTGATTTTGTTCTAATAAATAAAGATTTTCTTCAGTGTGGTCAACAATATTATGGAATTTGAAGTATTTAGAATGGGTTTATGATAGATAAAATCGAATCCGTTTCTAGGAGTAGGCGAATTCTAAATGGAAATTGGGTAAGGCTGGAGATGTTATATGGTTAGGTTTTTCCAAAAGTATTTAACACTGTGTCCCTACAATCTGTGTACCGAACTTGGACTGTTTCCTGGCTACGCCTCTTCCTCGTGCTACAACCTTTTGATGCTTTTCTGTGTACTGAACCTGGACTGTTTCTGGACTACTCCTGCCTGATTATTTTGGCCACTGGACTATGAATATGCGACAGATCCTGACACTGCCATATTAAAGGTTGGTATTTTGAATGTGTTATTGGAGGGAAATTTGTATAATTGGAATAACAACTAGCTAAAGGAAAGAAAATATAGGGCAGTTGTTAATGGAACAGACTCATATTGGGATTCTAGTGGGGTACCACTGTGGATAAAATTGGTCCCTCTTCTATTTAATATGTTTATTATCAACCTTAGGGATGGCTTACAGGTTAAACAGTTTGAAGACAATACTAAGCTCAACAAAGTAGAATATTGTATCACAGAGGTATTTGTAAAAGCTAAAGGATAGTTGCTGCCAAAGCAAAAAATTAAAATAAAACATGAGATGCATAATAAGACACGTAGATGTACTTAGTGGGAATAGTTTTACCTTTACACAAATCACTACTCAGACTGCACATGGAATATATTAGAAAGTTTCTGGATTCCTCTGGATCAATACTGTAGGTTAATATGTTGAACTGTATAGACTTGTGTCTTGTTCTTTATGAACCATGTGACCAGGTTGAGTATATTGCTTTTACCAGGACAGTTACTGTAGCTGAACGAAAGTGGCTATCTGAGATTGAATGTAACCAATAGGTACTAAATAAATTGTTTATTCCTCGTAGGAAACTAATATTTGTTTTAGATTTGTTAGCCCTTCTCAATACAGGATATGGAACCCATGGCATAAAGGAAGCAAGGCAAAATTTATTTCCCATTGCTTATATAGCACCAACATAGTCCACAGCATTGTACAGAAACTGTTAGCATTCATATTGGTGTACATCCCAAATGGGGCTCACAATTTAATTTCCCTATCTCAAACACAGAAATAGCAAATAGACTAGGGGCAATTTTATAGGAAGGCATTTAACATATCAGTATGTTTTTGAAGTGCGGGGGCGAAACCTGAGTATTCAGAGAAAAAAAACTGATAAAAACCAACCCAAATATGCAATATTCATGCTACTGTTAGTGAGATTCAAATCCAAGGACCCCAGTGCTGCAAGGCAACATAGCTAACCAGTGAGCCATCATGCTGCCCACCCAATAGGATAAATAATGTAGTTATGTATGATGTGATGAAAAAAATAAAAAGTCCTTCAGTACATAATAGTCTTCCCTGTAAATCCTTCTAAAACTTTGACCTAGAAAAGTCTGTAAATAGGAACAGATTGTAATAAAAAGAAAATCTAATTAACGATAAATAATATTTGAAAAAACACTGTTGTTCATGATATTTTTATAATAATTTTCAACAATTCAGCAAAATATTTATCTGCTCGCACAGTAGATAATAAGTTATCCACCCACAGCAAGGAAAGAGAAGAAATGTTATTAAAATAACCCTGCTGCTTTTACCAGCAGAAACACAGATTTTGTAAATATCAATGTTCTCTCCGGCAAAAAGGAAAACTGCATTAACCCGTAAGATTTTTCATGTCGTGCTAATACATTATTGATGCTTTCAGCGCCTAATAAAGGATATAACCATATTGCTTTTAAACAGGCCTTAGGGTTTAATAATATTTGAGCTCCCTGTATATCCAATAACACACATTGTTTCAAATAATGAAACATGAGCTTATAAAAAGCTTTAAGAGAACATGTAATATTAATGTCACTCTGTGTTTTGCTTACATGACCTTCAGAGTAACAGAATTTGCACAATGTTTATACACCTGCTAGGCTTGCTTGCAGCATGGCAATATGATCAGCCTCTCCTACTGCCATTATTGCAGTATAGTGATTTGAAAAATTTTATTAATTATAAATATCTTGACATCATTAATCTATGAAGTTGTCTTAAAGGCTATTTTCAAATTATGTTTCATTATTGTTATTAATTTGCTTCCTAAATGCAAAGATAAGAAGCTTTCTAAATAGTCTTCATTACAAATTTCCTAACATATTGCTGCTGTAGAGTCTGTGCGGGTCTGTAGATAACTTGCTGTGCTGCTACTTTAAACTCAAATCCGTCAGTCTACTTCTCCTGACAGGCTGACGTAATCTACTCTCCACCTCCCTTTTCTCAGTGTAAGATATAGCAGGAGGGAAGGGGATGAGGTAGTACATTTCAGATTAGAGTGTGGAGAGGGAAGAAAGCTTCCAAGTCTTCAGGAATGGCTGATCACACAAGCTGTGAGTATCAGAGTGTACAGTAGGTAGGAAGGAGAGCAGAAGGGGAAACACAAAGGCTGTCAGTATGAAGAAGAGTTTGTGAATACAGCAGCAGCCTGAAGTCACAGCCCTTATGTCTAGCACATATTACTGGAAGGGACAAGCCTACATGCGAAAAGTCTAAAACTAGAACAGCTTGCAAACTGAATATCAGGAGGTCTGAAAATAAATGAAAGAATGAAGAATGCAGCCTGAAACCGTTTTTTTAACTCCAGGTAATCACTAATTTTTCTAAATAATTGTCTCTATGTCAAAGTTTTCAATAGCCTTTAAGAAAAGAGATTTATTATTTGCAAGCCAATAACACCTAATTATAACTTGGTGAAAAGTTATAATTCACTTAAAGGGGTTGTTTCATCATATACAACTCCTTTCAGAATGTGGCCGACATGGCGATTAGCCAATCGTTGCATGTCAGGATCCCGGCAAACAGCTGATTTCGCTAGGCGAAGCCATGCCTGGCAACACATTTCCCCTTTAATTCCAAGTAGCATAATTATAATAATATTAAAAAAATAATATCTTTATTACATATTATAATCACACATAAAATGGATATCATGGCATTTTACATGCATGTCTAGCAAAGCAACAAGCTTTTTCCATTCTACCACTTGGAAGTTTAGTGGTGATTTTTTTTAATTAATATCAAGTTTGTAAACAGTATTCTAGTCTTACAACTAGAAATTATTCTGTCAAAAATCATATTAAGGAAAGCATATTAACCATAAAAGTCTTTGGATTCAAATTCCGGGAATCTTTTGAGGCCATTCTGTTAGGGCATGTTCACATCAGCGTTTGGTTTCCGTTCATCGGTTCCATTCAACCTTTCCGTTAGAAGAACTGATGAACGGAAACTATCGCTTCCATTTGCATTACCATTGATTTAGATGGTAATGCTTCAGTTTCAGTTTGTTTCCATTTGTTTTCCTTCCGTAAAGTTCCTGTTTTTGTTCACAGAAACAATAGCATAGTCGACTATGCTATTGTTTCCGTGAAAAAAATGGAAACTTTGCTGAATGGAATAAACTAAAACAAACTGAAACGGAAGCATTACCATTGAAATCAATGGCAATGCAATTGGAGAGATAGTTTCCGTCTGGCTTTCAGTTCATCAGTGCCTCTGATGGAGAGGTTGAATGTAACCGATAAGCGGAATCCGAACTATGATGTGGACAGGCTCTTAGACGTCAACTGTTGTCAGAAAAAAATAAGAATCTTATTATGCACAATGCGCATTGAAAAAAGTGCAAGAAATTATTCTGTTATTCCCATTGTTACACATTAGGCTATGAACTTTTCGGCATCCAACGGGCAGGTGGTTTTAACTGTATAGGAAAGCTTAGTCTGCTGCGCTTTTCTATACTGTGGGCCACAACAAATAATGTATACCGCACAGCTTATGGCATTCGTCAACTGAGAGATTACCCTAGCATATGCATCAAACGTAAAGCATGAACGTAAGCTCTGTTCACACCACAATTTTGACTGGAAGATATTGTATTATTGCATTATTTCTATCATTTGTTAGTTTTTTTTTACAGTAAGAATAATAAACATCTTTCAAAATAACCATTAAGTACTGAGGCAGACTGAAATGTGTTTGCAGTAAGGACCAGTATTACAGTTGATGTGGCTTTATGTGGTGCCTTTATGTAATATGGCATGTTTCGCGGCATGTCACAATGTCAGATTCTCAAAACTTGGACTTTTGAGCAGGGGCGTAACTAGGAAAGACTGGGCCCCATTGCAAGCTCTTGAACGGGCCCCCATCCCCGGTGCCACAAGCAGCCCCCCTTATAAATAGTGCCCATGTAGAATGTGCCATACTGCCCCCCCTGTAGACAGGGCTAAATAGCCCCGCCTATAGACAGTGTCACACCCCATTTGTAGATAGCGCCCCACCTCCCCCTTGTAGATAGTGCCATACAGCCCCCTGTAGATATCGCCATAAATCCCCCACTTTATATAGCGCTATACAGCTCCCACTGTATATAGTGCCACACAGCCCCCTCTCTTGTATATAGTGCAGCACAGCCCCCCTTAGTAGATAGTGGCACACACAGACCCCTGTAGATTGTGCCACACTCTGCTCCCTGTAGATAGAGCCACAGCCCTTCCCCTTGTAAATTGTGCTCCCCATTTGTATAGTACTACACAGCTCTCCCTTGTGAACAGTGCCACAGAGCTCCCCCTTATGTATAGTGCCACACAGCCCCCCTTTGTGTATAGTGCCACACAGCCCCCCCATGGGTATAGTGCCACAAGCAAATGGCGCATACGAGAAAGTTGTATTAGCCAGGGAGATGTCACTCAAACATGGAAAGGGGGGTTTGGAGGCAGGACTGTGTGACTCTTGAGGATAGCGGCACCGCCCCATGACCCTTTAATGAGTAATTAGCATAAAGTGTGCACCGTTTTAAAAGTGGATTTTAAAGATTTTTCTGCATCTGAAAAAAACATACAAGGGAATGTTTGGAAATATTCTCAGGTCATGTATTACCGCATGGTGGCGGTTCAAGGGGTTAAAACTACAGGTTCCCATGAAATATACAATGAATTGAGAACAATTCCGTCTGCTCTGCAATTTTGTTATTATAAATATATCCTATATAATTACAGATCCAGAACCAAGCTCCGTACATAAATACAACACTAGAACCAAGCTCAGTACATATATACAGCACCAGAACAAACCTCAGTACATAAATACAGCACCAGAACCAACCTCAGTACATAAATACAGCACTAGATCTAAACTCAGTACATATATACAGTACCAGAACCAAGCTCAGTACATAAATACAGCACCAGAACCGAGCTCAGTACACAAATACATCCCCAGAACCAAGCACAGTACATAAATACATCCTCAGAACCAAGCTTAGTACATATTTACATCCCCAGAACCAAGCTCATTACATATACACAGCACCAAAAACAATTTCATACGTATATACAGCACCAGAACAAAGCTCAGTACTTACATACAGCATCAGAACAAAGATCAGTACATATATACAAGACCAGAACAAATACAGCTCAATTTAGTGCAACCCCTGCCATATGGGTTTGTACGGCATAAAACTACAGCTCCCAGTATGGCCCGAACAATGCTGAGGATATGCTGGGAGATGCTGTTTCACCCAAAAAAAATCATACAACCCGTCATCTCGCTGCGCATCATACAGTGACTACATTACTGATTAGAGGCAGAAAAAACATTTACACCGGTGACGTCTCAGATTCTAGTTGTTCTTTCTTCTCCCTCTGGTCCAGACCTCTATGATGAATTTCTCCAGGCCACGACCCATTTCTGCAGTTTTACGCTCAGACGTCTTCATTTCTCACTTTTCAAACATTTCTGTACCTATAAATGAAGTTAAAATTCTCAACACCTCTAAATATAATAAATTGCCATACACTGCACCTCTAACTATAATAGCGCCATACACTGTGCCCCTGATTATAATAGTACCATACACTGTGTCCCAAACACACTCTGTGCCCGCTGTAGATAGTGCCCATTAGCCTCCTGTACCCCATAGAGCCTCTGTAGATAGTGCCCTCATAGCCCCCTATAGAGAGTGACCCCCCCCATAGAGTCTCTGTAGATAGTGCCCTACATAGAAGCCCCTGTAGATAGTGTCCCACATACAACACTCTGTAGATAGTTCCCACATATGAACTCCAGAGATGCAAGGCAATAGTGCTAACCACTGAGCCACCATGCTGCCCTACATATAGCTTCCCCTATAGATATTGCTCCATGTATAGCCCACCTCTGTAGATAGTGTCTCACATATATCTCCCCCTGTGTATAGTGTCCCACACATAGCCCACCCCTGTAGACAGTGCCCTACATAGAGCCCCCTGTAGCTAGTGCCCCACAAGTAACCCACCCCTGTATATAGTGCCCCACATATAGCCCACCCCTATAGAAAGTGCCCTAAAATAGCTCCCCTATAGATAGTGCTCTACATATAGCCCACCCTTTTATAGTGTCTCACATATAGCTCCCCCTGTATATAGTTCCCCACATCCCCGCATATAGACCCCCCTTGTTGATAGTGGCCCACATCCCCACATATAGACCCTCCTGTAGATAGTGGCCCACATCCCCACATATAGACCCTCCTGTATATAGTGGCCCACATATAGACCCCCATGTATATAATGGCCCACATATAAACCCCCTGTATATAGTGTCTCACATCCCCACATATAGACCCCCTGTATATAGTGGCCCACATCCCCACATATAGACTCCCCCTGTAGATAGTGCCCCACATCCCCACATATAGACTCCCCTGTTCTCACATGATCCCGTTCCCGCGCCGTCCGATGGCAATGCAGACCTGCTCTCTTCTGAGCAGTTCTGCTGGAGCTGAACAACGCCAGGGCAGAATGACTTGCCCCGTCAATCAGTGCCTTTCAAGCATGGAAGCGGCGCGATGACGTTGAAAGGTGCTGATTGGAGGGGCAAGTCATTCTGCCCTGGCGTCGTTCAGCTCCAGCAGGGGTGGGGGGTGTGTCAGCTGGCGGCACGGGCCCCCTCAAGCCGCTATGGCTGCTACTGTGGTACTTACGCCACTGCTTTTGAGTCATTTTTTGGCAGTGAGAAAAAAACATCCAGATGGTACTCAAATTTAAAATGTTACATGAGGCTCTATCATTATCTGTTGCCAAGCACCCTCAGTTGATTTTTTTCATCGGTCAGTCGTATTTGATTTGATTTTTAGTTTGGAAGTTCCTTGTATTATGTGACCTGCTACCCAGCAGATTTCCTCAGCCTTATCTGATTTATTACTGGTACCTGGTGCCATTTGACCTCTTTTGTTTTCTGTTAAGTGGTATACTGCACATGTTTGAGTAAAATCCTGACTAGTTTATTGCATTCTATATAAGCAGGTCACAGGATATCCATACGTATATTTTATTACAGTTCCTGGCTCCCACTATGATTGTTATTCATTGATCCATTATTTGTGGAATGCTTTTTGTCTGTGTAAGTCCATTCTTGCTTTTAATGCACCTTGTAGGCGAAGCATGTCCACTTGTGGGCATTGCCTATTTACCATATATATTCTAATCTTACTTTCACTCCATGTTACGTAAGACACATATGTCTCATGGAAAGGAATATACCTCCCCGAAATACGTTAAATTTTTCAGAGACAATATATATTAAAGCTTAAAGAGGCTCTGTCACCAGATTTTGCAACCCCTATCTGCTATTGCAGCAGATAGGCGCTGCAATGTAGATTACAGTAACGTTTTTATTTTTAAAAAACGAGCATTTTTGGCCAAGTTATGACCATTTTCGTATTTATGCAAATGAGGCTTGTACAACTGGGCGTGTATTATGTGTGTACATCGGGGCGTGTTTACTACTTTTACTAGCTGGGCTTTCTGATGAGAAGTATCATCCACTTCTCTTCAGAACGCCCAGCTTCTGGCAGTGCAGATCTGTGACGTCACTCACAGGTCCTGCATCGTGTCGGCACCAGAGGCTACAGTTGATTCTGCAGCAGCATCAGCATTTGCAGGTAAGTAGCTACATCGACTTACCTGCAAACGCCGATGCTGCTGCAGAATCATCTGTAGCCTCTGGTGCCGATGTGTCCTCGCTCGTCTGACACGATGCAGGACCTGTGAGTGACATCACAGCGTGATCTCTCGAGAACACGCTGTGTCTGCACTGCCAGAAGCTGGGCGTTCTGAAGAGAAGTGGATGATACTTCTCATCAGAACGCCCAGCTAGTAAAAGTAGTAAACACGCTCCGATGTACGCACATAATACACGCCCAGTTGTACTTTTACTTTTCAACACGCCCAGATGTACTTTTGCAAGCCTCATTTGCATAAATACAGAAATGGTCATAACTTGGCCAAAAATGCTCGTTTTTAAAAAAAAAAAACTTTACTGTAATCTACATTGCAGCGCCTATCTGCTGCAATAGCAGATAGGGGTTGCAAAATCTGGTGACAGAGCCTCTTTAAACCAACTGCTGGATTTTAGGGATTCTTACTAGAGGAGAGTGCCTATGAAATTCTGCAATTTTTCTTTCTTATTCGGTGTGTGTGCAGATTTGCTGACGCTTAGTGCTTGGTCACAAAAGCGGTAAGACCAATAAAAGCTGCCCTCCCACTCTATGATTGTCATGCTACTGTACTTAGAGTTGTGCCTAAATTGAAGCACAACCATATAAGTGTGTTTGATTAGCGCTTTACCTTTTCCCATTGGTTTGTATGAGATTACCCTATGAAACAAGATGTCCATATATTTGTGACCCCCTTTACTATTGCACTGCCTGTAACTGTTCAGAATCTCTGCACTCAAAGGAAAACCCTGGCGACTAAGAGACATGACAGTAATCTTACTGAGGGATTATATTACACAGAGCAAATATACTAGGGAGGGCGGCTTTAAAGGGTGAAAGGAGGGGAGGGAGACTGCCTGCAAACACATAATTATATAGAGGCTCTCCTGCTGAACATATCTTTTAGTAAAGTATTATTAGATTATCTCGAACCAGTGCTTGGTTGAGAGCAGCACTGCTCAATATTATCAGTGTAAAATCTTTTATAGCCCTAAAATTGTAGACAGTTTTTTTGTCTCATGAAACAACAAATTAATGCTCACCCAGGACTCTGATCAGCAGGGCTATGCTTACAGGTGCCATTATCAGCAGTTGCACAGGGCGCATTATCTGCCCCTGCTGAAGGGGGAGCCTCAAATGGCATTTAATACTTGGCAGCATGAATCTTAAGATTACTTTTATGGCAGTTTTATATAGATATTGTATAGCACTTTTATTAGATTCTTTTATGTGTAGAGCTATTATTTGGTCACTGTATGGTGGTCTTATTTGAGCACTGTATGGTATTTACTTTTGTATTGTGTTGCACTGCTACTTAGGCACTTTACAGTATATAATTTTTGCTGTGTCTGGTGTGGGTGGCACAATATAGCAATGTTAATTAGACTACTGTATAAAAGTGTTGGATGGTGAATCTATGGAACTGTTATATGGCATCATACTCTATTATTTTCAAAATTTCACGTATAAATAACAAATACATTTTCCTCCCATTTTTTTAGGTTTTGCAGCCTCCCCCCACCCCAACTGGAAAAAAGCACAAGACACACAAGAAAAATATAAAGAAAAAGAAAAATAACGAAATAAATAAGTAAATAAAATTGATTATTTATATGACTTTTACATATCTTATAGTACATAGGTTTTATCAGCCAAAGTATGATTTTTCATATAATATGGTATTATATATTTGCATCTTCCGTACAAAAAAATGTGGAGGCTTGCAGGATATCCATTTCTTAAGAATTGCTAGACCTGCTACAAATAATAATTGAAGAATTAACTGTACCTGTAATCTATTCGAGTCACCGAACAAAATCAAAATTTCATCATGATATGTCCCGAAGGGTGCAATTGCTTTAATGTATTCTAGTACCTGAGTACAATAACGGTGTAATTTTGGACAACTCCAAAGTAAGTGAATCAGGTCTGCACCTGAAGAACCACACTTCGGACAGCTAACAACGGATCTATAACCCATTTTTACTATTTTTTTTAGGTGTGTAGTGTAATCTATTTATCACATGAAGTGAGAAAATCTATGTGCCATCCATATTGAGTGAAACATATTCCATATTACTGTGAATCGATTCCCATTGGGGCTCGCTAAATGGTCCCAAGTCCCTTATCCATTTATTTATATTAGTAAGCTCTATATTGTTTTTAGAGCCGAAAATTTACCCCTTTACAGTGGGGTTTGTTTATCAAAATATCACCCAAAGGAAAAGGTTTAATTCTATATTTGTGTTTATATTTAGTGGATTGACATGTGTGACTTAATTGAAGATAGGATAACCACCCTTCTTTTGGTAACCCAAATGCCATCTGGAGGACCTGGAAGGATCTTAGATCACCATTTTCAAATAGGTGATATATTTGCATCATCCTATACTTAACCCAAATTTGTGAGTCCCTTATTTTAGAAAATTAATGTAGATAAACATTATTCCAAATAGGAGTAAATTCAAAATATTCCCTGTAGGATAGTATAAACTTTGTGTAATGGCAGGAAGGAGGTGAAGGGAAAGTGAGCCCTAATCTACCCACCGCCCTGTCCCTGCCTACTTGCAACGACCCGCCCTAGGCGACGAGGTACAACTGGGCGGCGGTCCCTACGCTGTCTAAGTGCACAGGAAAACAAACAGGGAACATGCAAGGGAAGGGGCAGTAGCCACGGAACGCCACGAGGAAACGGAGCGGCGAACGGACAGTCAGGACCAGGACGGAGTGAGTACTCCCAAGCGGGCAAGGAGACAGAAGCAAGCCAGGGGCAAAGCAAAGCAGGTCAAGCAGAACTGCAGCAAGGCAGAAGCACGGCAGAAGCAGGCTGGAGCAAGCAGCAGTGGGGCCAGGAATCAAAAGAATTACAAGCACTGAGGGAGAGAACAGGGCAGGTAATAAAGGACAGGGGGCGGAGCTAACTCCGACAGACCAGGCCGCGATAGGCTCTCCCACTCCTGAGCCTGCCACCCTGGTTGGTGGGAGATGGTGTCAGTCGAACAGGTCTGGCCTCAGGTGTGGATTGATTAATCCCAGGAGTATACCTAGATGAAGTACCTGGCAGATCCCTAACAGTACTCCCCCTTTTATGAGGGGCCACCGGACCAATACTAAGGGGACCCGGTTTAGTGGGGAAGAGAAGGTGGAACCTCCTGATCAATACCCCAGCGTGAACATCACGGGCAGGTACCCAAGTCCTCTCCTCCGGCCCGTATCCTCTCCAATGGACCAGGTACTGGAGGGAGCCCTGGACCATCCTACTGTCCATAATCTTGGCCACCTCGAATTCCACCCCCTCAGGGGTGAGAACGGGAACAGGAGGTATCCTCGAGGGGGACCAGGACGGGGAGCAGCGTTTAAGGAGGGAGGCATGGAAGACGTCATGTATGCGAAATGATGGGGGGAGCTCCAGACGGAAGGATACAGGGTTGAGGACTTCAATGATCTTATAAGGTCCAATAAATCGGGGAGCAAACTTCCTGGACGGGACCTTAAGGCGCAAGTTCCTGGACGACAACCAGACCAAATCCCCGACGACAAACCGGGGGTTAGCAGAACGTCTACTATCTGCCTGAATCTTTTGTGCGCTCTGGGACGCCTCTAGGTTCTTCTGAACCTGGGCCCAGACAGTGCACAGTTCCCGATGAACATCCTCTACCTCAGGATTATTGGAACAACCAGGGGAGACGGAGGAGAATCTTGGGTTAAACCCGAAATTACAGAAAAACGGGGAGACCCCTGACGAGTTACTGACCCGGTTATTCAAGGAAAATTCAGCAAGGGGAAGGAATGAGACCCAATCGAATTGACAGTCAGAGATGAAACACCTTAAATATTGTTCCAGGGATTGGTTGGTCCTTTCCGTTTGGCCATTAGTTTCGGGATGGAAGGCGGAGGAGAAGGACAGATCAATCTCCAACTTTTTACAAAAAGCTCTCCAAAATAAGGAAACAAATTGTACCCCTCTGTCAGAAACAATATTGACTGGGGCCCCATGGAGACGCAGGATGTGTTTCACAAACAAAGAAGCTAACGTCTTGGCGTTAGGTAGCTTCTTAAGGGGCACAAAGTGGCACATCTTGCTGAAGCGGTCGACTACCACCCACACCACCGACTTGCCCTGAGATGGAGGCAAATCGGTGATAAAATCCATGGAGATATGGGTCCAAGGTCTCTGGGGAATGGGCAAGGAACGTAGTAGGCCCGCAGGTCGGGACCTAGGGGTTTTGGACCTAGCGCAAACCTCACAAGCGGCGACGTAAGCCCTAACGTCTTTAGGCAACCCAGGCCACCAATAGTTTCTGGTAATGAGGTGTTTGGTGCCCAAGATGCCAGGATGACCAGATAGAGTGGAGTCATGGTTTTCCCTGAGTACCCTCAGCCGGTATTGCAGGGGAACAAACAGTTTGTCCCCAGGGACGTTCCCGGGAGCTGCACCCTGATCAGCCGCGATATCAGAAGCTAAATCAGAATCCGTGGCAGAGACGATTATACCAGGGGGTAAAATACAAGCAGGATCCTTCTCAGAAGGAGGATTGGCCATGAAACTACGTGACACAGCATCAGCCTTAATATTCTTGGACCCAGCCCTATAGGTAACCAAGAAATTAAATCTGGTAAAGAATAGTGCCCACCGAGCTTGTCTAGGATTAAGCCTCCGGGCCGATTCTAGGAAAACCAGATTCTTGTGATCCGTAAGGACCGTTACCTGGTGTCTGGCCCCCTCCAGGAAGTGCCGCCACTCCTCAAAAGCCCATTTAATGGCTAGAAGTTCGCGGTTGCCAATATCATAGTTACTCTCCGTGGGCGAAAACTTCCTAGAGAAGTAAGCACAGGGGCGGAGATGGGTGAGGGAGCTGGTACCCTGGGACAAGACGGCCCCCACTCCCACCTCGGAAGCGTCAACCTCCACAATAAATGGCTCCTCTTGGTTGGGCTGAATCAGCACGGGGGCCGAGATAAAGCACTTCTTGAGGGTCTCAAAGGCCTGGACGGCCTCAGGGGGCCAATGGAGGACATCAGCACCCTTGCGGGTAAGGTCCGTAAGAGGCTTAGCGACGACCGAGAAGTTGGCAATAAATCTCCTGTAATAGTTGGCGAACCCTAAAAAACACTGTAACGCCTTAAGGGAGGCAGGTTGGACCCATTCCGCCACAGCCTGAACCTTGGCAGGGTCCATGCGGAATTCATGAGGAGTGAGGATTTGCCCTAAAAATGGTATCTCCTGTACCCCAAAGACACATTTTTCAGTCTTAGCAAACAGATTATTCTCCCGAAGGACCTGTAGCACCTTCCTGACATGCTCCACGTGGGAGGACCAGTCCTTGGAAAACACCAGTATGTCATCAAGGTACACAACAAGAAAATTACCCAGGTACTCTCTCAGGATTTCATTAATAAAATTCTGGAAGACAGCAGGGGCATTACACAACCCAAAGGGCATGACCAGGTATTCGAAATGACCCTCGGGTGTGTTGAACGCAGTTTTCCACTCATCCCCCTCTTTGATGCGGATAAGGTTATATGCCCCCCGTAGATCGAACTTAGAAAACCATTGGGCTCCCTGAACCTGATTAAAAAGATCCGGAATCAAAGGAAGTGGGTACTGGTTCCTTACGGTGACCTTATTCAGGTTACGATAATCAATGCACGGCCTAAGACCACCATCCTTTTTCCCCACGAAGAAGAAGCCAGCACCTACAGGAGAAGTCGAGGGGCGAATGAAACCCTTGGCCAGGCATTCTTGGATATACACCCTCATGGCTTCACGTTCAGGACATGAAAGATTAAATATCCTACCCTTAGGAAGCTTGGCACCAGGCACCAAATCGATAGCGCAATCGTAATCTCTATGGGGGGGCAACACCTCGGAGGCCTCCTTAGAAAACACATCGGCGAAGTCCTGAACAAACTCAGGAAGCGTGTTTACCTCCTCCCGGGGAGAAATAGAGTTAACAGAAAGACATGACATAAGACATTCATTACCCCATTTGGTGAGATCCCCAGTATTCCAATCAAACGTGGGATTATGCAACTGCAACCAGGGAAGGCCTAAAACCAGATCAGACGATAATCCCTGCATCACCAGTACAGAGCACTGCTCCAAATGCATGGAGCCAACCAGGAGTTCAAAAACAGGAGTATGCTGAGTAAAATAACCATTAGCAAGGGGAGTTGAGTCGATTCCTACTACAGGGATAGGATAAGGTAAATCAATACAAGGCATCTTTAGAGACATAGCAAATTCCACAGACATGATATTAGCAGATGACCCTGAATCCACGAAAGCACTGCCCGTGGCAGCCCGGCCAGCAAACGAGACCTGAAAGGGAAGCAAAATTTTATTGCGTTTCACATTAACGGGAAATACCTGTGCGCCCAAGTGACCTCCCCGATGATCACTTAGGCGCGGAAGTTTTCCGGCTTCTTATTCTTGCGCCTGGGACAGGTGTTCAGTAGATGCTTGTCGTCCCCACAGTAGAAGCAGAGACCATTCATTCTGCGAAACTCCCTACGTTGTCGAGGGGACATGGAGGCCCCGAGTTGCATAGGTACCTCCGAGTCCTCCGTGGAGGGGCGAGGAGACGGGACCTCGGGGGGGATCGCAGAAAAGTCAGAGGGGAGCACACTGAAGCGTTCTAGCTGACGTTCCCTGAGACGTCGGTCAAGTCGTACTGCTAGGGCCATAACCTGGTCAAGGGAGTCAGACGAGGGGTAGCTAACCAGCAGATCCTTCAGGGCGTCAGATAATCCTAACCTAAACTGGCACCTTAGGGCCGGATCGTTCCACTGAGAAGCTACGCACCACTTCCTAAAATCAGAACAGTATTCCTCAACCGGTCTCCTACCCTGACGTAAGGTCACCAGCTGACTCTCGGCTAAAGCAGTCCTGTCAGTCTCGTCGTAAATGAGTCCGAGGGCAGAGAAAAAACGATCAACAGAGGAAAGTTCAGGGGCGTCAGGAGCCAAGGAGAAGGCCCACTCTTGGGGCCCTTCCTGGAGTCGGGATATGATGATACCCACCCGCTGGTTCTCGGAACCTGAGGAGTGGGGCTTTAGGCGGAAATACAGTCTGCAACTCTCCCGGAAGGAGAGAAACGTCTTACGGTCTCCTGAGAACCGGTCAGGTAACTTGAGGTCGGGTTCTAGAGGTGAGGTGAGGGGTACTACTAAAGCAGCGTCACCCTGATTGACCCTTTGGGCCAGGGCCTGGACCTGTAGGGAGAGGCCCTGCATCTGCTGGGTCAGGGTCTCAAGGGGGTCCATGATAGCGTCAGCGTAGGAGAAATGGTAGACTAGGTAAGGGCTTGTAATTATGTAATGGCAGGAAGGAGGTGAAGGGAAAGTGAGCCCTAATCTACCCACCGCCCTGTCCCTGCCTACTTGCAACGACCCGCCCTAGGCGACGAGGTACAACTGGGCGGCGGTCCCTACGCTGTCTAAGTGCACAGGAAAACAAACAGGGAACATGCAAGGGAAGGGGCAGTAGCCACGGAACGCCACGAGGAAACGGAGCGGCGAATGGACAGTCAGGACCAGGACGGAGTGAGTACTCCCAAGCGGGCAAGGAGACAGAAGCAAGCCAGGGGCAAAGCAAAGCAGGTCAAGCAGAACTGCAGCAAGGCAGAAGCACGGCAGAAGCAGGCTGGAGCAAGCAGCAGTGGGGCCAGGAATCAAAAGAATTACAAGCACTGAGGGAGAGAACAGGGCAGGTAATAAAGGACAGGGGGCGGAGCTAACTCCGACAGACCAGGCCGCGATAGGCTCTCCCACTCCTGAGCCTGCCACCCTGGTTGGTGGGAGATGGTGTCAGTCGAACAGGTCTGGCCTCAGGTGTGGATTGATTAATCCCAGGAGTATACCTAGATGAAGTACCTGGCAGATCCCTAACACTTTGCCTCTTGCCAGACTAACATATAATCTTAACAACGGCTCTGAACAACATTTCGGTCTTATCAATGCTCCCAAGTCTAATATTTGAAGAATACTCCAACCCTGTCCATAGCAAGATGTTTCCAATATAAAAATTGTTGCAATTGAGATGCCAAATAATATTTCAAGAAGTCCGGCAAAGCAAAACCCCCATCCTTAACTGGACAACAAAGTCTTTCATATTTGATACGGAGGCGTTTGCCCCTCCAAATAAGATCTTGAATAATAGAATGAAGAGATATAAAAACAGTATGAGGTAATCATACTGGAGAATTACCAAAATTATGAAGCACCAAAGGCAAGATTACCATTTTTATTAATGCTATTCGTGACACATATTAGGGTAATATCCTGTTCCAAATTTGAACCTTATGTCTTAAGGTAACAAATAATGGAAGAATATTCAATGGCACATAATCCATTATTTTCCTAGAAATTCTAATACCCAAATATTGAATAGAGTCCACCTCCTGAAGTTTTTGTCCTCTTAGAACAAAATTGGAGTTAAAAGCCATCAATGACGACATTTCCTAATTTATTTTTACTCCTGCAAACTCTCCACAATTCTTATACACTTCTATGACATGAAAATTATCAGATGTGTCCCCAGTGAATACTAGCATATCGTCAGCATATAAGGACATTTTTTCCTCTACTTCACCCATCAAATTTTTTTTTATTCAATTATCTTTTTTTATGCGAAGTGCTAGGACCTCAATATGTAAAATAAACAACAGTGAGGTGACATCCCTGTCTAGAAAAAAGGGGAGAAACCTCCACCCATGGCTATCCTAGTCCTAGGGTTGGAGTAAATCATTTTTATCCATTTTACAAAACTATCCCCAACGCCAAAAGAACTTATTCTGAAAATTCACCCGGCATTTATCATATGCATTAATGGCTTGATGTTGTTATTAAACCGTCAGAAAGTGCCAACCATTGCTTTTTTTTCCACAGATAAGACGATAATTATCAGTCTTGAAAAACGAATGTGGTACCACAAAGCAGTTTACCATAAGAGCAGTTTTAGGAACATTGTAGATGCAAGACCAGGTCTATTAAGATGCATCACCCCACAATGTTAAGTCTAAACAAAGTCTTAAGACAGCAATATTAGATGTCCGGCACCCATAGACTTCTCTACTGTGCTTTTGTCTGCCATTGATTTCATATGGAAGCATACAGAGGTTTTCTAATAGCATGCTTCATCAGATGCCTTAATTACATTACATATTCTCACGTAGAAGCACTGCTTTTCAGCAGCAAAAATTGGTAGGGTCAGGGTCTCTTCAAACACAAAGGAAAAAATTTATTTACTTTTCTACGCCAATTTTCTGTCATAGAAAAGTCACAAAAGTCACAATTTGCATTAAAATTTTTCCCTGATGTGCCATTTCCACCGCTCAAGGCACTATTCTAAAAAATGTAAAAGCTTAGCGAAAGTGATTTATTTTATGGCACAAAATCTACGCCAACTCCTGGCTGGCATTGATTCCACTTTCTGCTGCATGGACGGCCATAGATGACCATAGAGGTGTGCACCTCTTAATAAATTAGGTGTATTTTACTTAAACTTTCTTTATATTAAGACTGGTATAAGAAATGCCAGTTTTAATAAATTCCCCCCAAAATGTCCAAATTGTTTTTATTTCAATTGTTTTATTTGGAATGAATGAAAGAGCAAACTATAGCCAGTGTTGCCTTTTTAATCACCAATATAACCATTCCTTCTGTGAATTATCCTTATCTCATAAATAGGTTTTCCTTCTTCTATCCTTTGGTATAAAAACATTAAAGTAGTCCTAAACCAGATGTGCATTATCTTTTTTATTTTCTTTCTTTAAGGATTTGATAAATTAGCTTTAATTATAGAAAACCTAACAGCTTATAAAGGGTCTTAAGCACACTGCTCTCTATTGGTTTTCTACCAACCTTTCTGTCCACTCGTTCAAAGTATCATTTGCTGGATCTACTTCTTCTACTTTTCCCCTTGCTGTTGGAGTCCCTCATGGATCAGTCTTAGGTCCGCTCCTCTTTCCTTTCTACACAGCTCCTATTGGACAAACCATCAGCAGATTTGGCTTCAAGTACCATCTCTACGCTGATGACACCAAATTATAAGCCTCTTCCCATGACATTACCCCTGCTCTAATACAAAACACCAGTGTCTGTCCGCTGTCTCTAACATCATGTCCTCCCTTTATCTGAATCTGACTCATTAAAAAACTGAGCTTCATGTGCTTCTACCCTCTAAAAAACATAGCTAAACCTGATGTCTCCATTTCAGTGTGTGGCACTACCATAAATCCTAGGCAGCACGCCTGCTGTCTTGGGCTTATGTTGGACTCAGAGCTTTCCTTTACTCCTTATATTCAATCACTTGTACGCTCCTATCACTTTCTCCTCAAAAACATCTCCATAATCCGCCCTTTTCTTACTGTGGAAACAGCCAAAACTCTCATTGTTGCTCTGATTCACTCTTGTCTTGACTACTGTAACTCATTACTAATCGGTCTTCCCCTCACTAAACTCTTCCCTCTCCAATCTATCCTTAATGCAGCAGCCAGGCTCATTTTTCTGACCAACCGCTACACCAATGCCTCTACCCTGTGCCAATCACTACGCTGGTTACCCATTCCCTTAACCCCTACCCGACATTTGACGTATCCATACGCCAAAGTCAGGTAGGGGAAGTATGGAACCAGTTCACGGAGTGAACCCGCTCCATACGATGCCGGTGTCGGCTGTTTGTTACAGCCGAAACTTCAGAGTAGCGACCGCAGCATTTATATAATTAGAAAGAGGGGGTGACCCCCTCTAACAGCTCATCGCGCCCCCGCAACGCAATCGCAGGGTGGCGATGGTTGCTATGGCTGCCTGGGCGCCTAATGAAGGCCCCCAGGTCCGCAATCTTTGTGCACCTATTAAGCCCTGCCTCCGGCAGGGCTTAATAAATGCCTGTCAGAATCACGATATACTGCAATACATTAGTATTGCAGTATATCGTGCAAGCGATCTAATGATCTCTGGTTGAAGTCCCTAGGGGGACTAATAAAAAAAGTACATTTGAGTTAAATAAAGTTTTTTTTTATGTAAAAAAATTGTTTTTATTATAAGTAAAAAAAAAAAACTTTTCCCATTTTCCCCCTAGAGCATAGTAAAACAATAAATAAATAAACATAATTGGTATCGCCGCATCCGTAAAAGTCTTAACTATTACAATATATCATTATTTAACCCACAGGGTGAACGCCGTAAAAAAAATTATTTGTAAACGCCAGAATCTCTATTTTTTGGTCACCTAATCTCCCACAAAAAATGAAATAAAAAGTGGTCAAAACGTCGCATGTACACCAAAATGGTAGTATTAAAAACTACAGCTTATCCCGCAAAAAATAAGCCCTCATACCACTTAATTTACAGAAAAATAAAAATGTTGTGGCTCTCAGAATTTGGCGACACAAAATACATTTTCTTGTAAAAGTAATAAAATATAGAAAAAACTATATATATTTGGTATCGCCATAATCGTATTGACCCACAGAATAAATTTAACATGTTGTTTTAATTGCAAAGTGAATTCTGTAAAAATGGCGTGCAAAAAACATGGAGGAATCACTGTTTTTTTCATTTTCTACCCCACAAATATATATTTTTACCGTGTCCTAATACATTATATGGCAAAATAATGGTGCTACGAAAAACTTCAACTCGCCACGCAAAAATCAAGCCCTCTTAGGACTAAATCGACTGAAAAATAAATAAGTTATGGCTTTTGGAAGTTGGGGAGGAAAAAACGAAAATGAAAATCTGAAAAAGGGCTGCGGCGGGAAGGGGTTAAATTAAATTAAAACTTATTACTCTCACCCTTAAAGATCTCCATAGGGCTGCACCTCCATAGTTCTCCTCCCTCATCTCTGTCTACCACCCTACCCGTGCTCTGCGTTCTGCCAATGTCCGTAGCTTAAAGGAACAATGTCACCAAAAAAATTTTTTTTATATCAGTTTGATGTTAGTGTTTTATTAAAAACGTTTATATTTATTTGTGTGTTTGTGTGTTACTTTTTTTTATTTTTTTACTTTTTCTTCCCTATGGGGGCTGCCATTTTTTTTCCATTTCTGTATGTGTCGATTAACGACACATACAGACATGAAATACGGCAGCTACAGTCCCATAGTGAATGCGAACGGGGCCCGTTCCATCCACTATGGTGTACGCCGTCTGTGTGGGAACGGCGCATGCGCCGCTCCCACACAGTCCAAGTTGAACTGTGCTCCGTCCGGCGCCATTTTCCTGTGGACCGGAAGTCGCGGCCGGACAGTAAGATTACTACTTCCGGTCGCGGCTTCCGGACTTGTGCACTTGGAGCAGCGGCAGCAGATGGAGCGGACGGACCAGAGGGAGCGGCGGCGGCAGGAGCAGGTAAGTTATTTCTATGTATGTTCGTGTTTCAGTGTGTGTTTACTACTGTATGTAAACCTACTACACTGTGTGTTAGCTCAAAAAATGGCGACACACAGTGTAGGAGGTTTGACCGTTCAATCCCCTCGTTTCTCCCGGCACTAGCCAGGATAAAGGAGGGGGGGATTCTGAGAGCTCACTAGAGCGAGGGATTTTTTTCCAATTTTGCAGCATAAAGCAATGTGGTTGCTTTACCACATGCAATGCTGCAATTTTGGGAATTGCTCCATCTAGTGACCAGCACTGGGAAATATTATAAATTAGAATCTAATTTATAATATTTCCTGACTCGTGAAAAAAATAAAAAAAATTAGAACAATGTTTAATCACCTACACACTAATTGTTTAACTAAAAAAAAAAAAACATTTTTGGCTAGCAACACATTCCCTTTAACATCTTCTATAATCTGAACCTCCCACTCCCATCTTGAAGACTTTTCTCATGATGCACCAGTTCATTTTTGCACTGTAAGGGTATGTTCACACGTAGTCAACCAAAACGTCTGAAAATCCAGAGCTGTTTTCAAGGGAAAACAGACCCTGCTTTTCAGACGTTTTTTACCAACTCGCATTTTTACCAACTCATTTTTTTACCAACTCGTTTTTGGAGCTGTTTTCATTGGAGTCTATGAGAAAACAGCTCCAAAAACGTCTGAAAGAAGTGTCCTGCACTTCTTTTGACGAGGCTGTATTTTTACGAGTCGTCGTTTGACAGCTGTCAAACGACGACGCGTAAATAACAGGTCGTCTGCACAGTACGTCGGCAAACCCATTCAAATGAATGGGCAGATGTTTGCCGACGTATTGTAGCCATATTTTCAGACGTAAAACGAGGCATAATACGCCTCGTATACGTCTGAAATTTGGCCGTGTGAACATACCCTTATAGGTGAAGCCTAGTTCTGCCGTTTTGTGGACAGCCGGCTTTGTTACTGGTCTGGCCCATGTTTCTGTTTTTTACGGTTTCTTAATGATAAAGTAGTATAAGACAGTAAAATATGGGAGTATTGTGTGTTGTGACTACAGGGGGCCACACAGAAATGTATTTTGGGCTTCATGTGACTCCTGGGCAGCAGGTTGTACATGTTTTCTGTAAAATAAGCAAGATTTAGCAGTAATTAGCTGTACTAAAGGGAAGAAAAGAAGCGGTGAGAAAAGCTCACCTATAGCTATGCCAGAGGTGTGAATATAATCAGTGGCCTTACATTTCACATTGACACAGACCGGCATTTCAAAAACAGTACTGGATGTAATGTAATAAAATGAATACATGGTAAGACAAAATCAACATAAACACTACTATGTGTATATATACGTGTCCACAGCATTTAAAGTTTTAAATGATCTCAAACTTTCAGGTACACGGTTGTTTTTTTTAAGATTTGTTATTGTCAGCTAGCCTTTTATGAATAATAATTTGTCAGTAAACATCAGAGACTAATCCACTTAGCAATAAGGCAGACAAATATGCTACCAGTGTAGTATTCAAGGTCATTCTGATATCTAATAAGTGCTTTGCATATAATAAGGGCATGATTATGCGCTAGAACAACAGATGGAATACTTATTATTTCCGCAACACCATATTGTTGTTTTAAATTGAAACAAAGGCACTTGTTTTTTTTCACACCTGTAAATTTATATTACATATTGCTATAAGTCACAATCAGCGAAATGTATAAGAAAATTAGGTTTCACAGTGCTGTAAAAACGTTGACCAGTAGCGTAGGATGTGTAACGTCCACGGCCGCGAACCGTCGTTCCTAGTGGGTCCATGGCAGGCAGGCAGACATGCAAGACCTTTGATCATGACAGGACCAACTCCTCCAGGCGGTGAATTCCATTGCACATTGGCTGGATACGCAAGCTGCAGTCGTCACAGGACCTGCTCCTGCTGTTCCTCCTGCTACACCTCCTGTCAGTACCAGTGCTGACTCCCAATTCTCCCTGCAACTACCTCCTCGCTATGACGGAGACGCGAGGACCAGCAGGGGAATTCTGAACCAATGCCAGATCCACTTCAGAATGCATGCAAATGCCTTCCTTTCTGACGACGCAAGGATTGCCTTCATAATCTATGTCCTTACTGGCAAGGCCCCGTCATGGGCGAACCCTATTTGGGAATGTAAGGGACCAGAGACCCGTGACCTACAGTGTTTCTTACAGACATTCCGTGCAGTATTTTTTTGAACCTTGGAGAGTTTCTTCTTCTGCTGTATCTCTGCTGACCCTTTACCAGGGAGACATTTCCATGGCCGAGTACGCCATTCAGTTCCGTACCCTGGCTGCAGAATTAACGTGGAACAATGAGGTCTTCGTGGCTACATTCTGGCAGGGACTCTCTTCTGAGATTAAAGACAAGCTTGCCACATTCAATCTGCGACCTACCCTTGATGACCACATTCTTCTAGCCACCCAATTGACATAAGGATCCGGGAGCGATCCCAAGAGACTCACCAGGACAGAAGATTCCCTAGGCTGGCTCCTACTTTCCAGCAATCCCTGTTGCCCTCATCAGTTGTTCCCCCAGAGGAGCCTATGCAGGTGGACCGGCTCAAATTGTCTGTCCAGGAGAAACAACGCAGACGCACTTCGGGACTTTGTCTGAATTTTGGCCTCGGAGGCCATGTTGTGCGTTTGTGGCCCCAGTAGCCAGAAAACTGCAGTGCCTAGGATTGGTTGGAGAGACAATCCTAGGCGGAACGGCGCTAAATAAAAAATTATCTTCTAAACTGTCCATTCCCGTGACCATAGTGTCCGGCAAGAAGACACACCGGGTCTCTGCCTATCTGGACTCAGGGTCCACGCCCAACTTCATTCAACAAGACCTAGTGGATCATCTCCAGTTGCCCACAGTTCCTCTGGAAACGTCTTTGGCTGTTACCTCGATAAATGGACTTTCTCTGCCCAATCCGATCGTGTCTGAGACCAAGACACTGAAGCTCCAAGTTGGAGCTCTTCATACTGAACTGATTACTTTTCTTGTTTTGCTGTGCCTAAGCCTCTGCTACTGTCTGGACTATCACAGGTACTCTTGTACTAAGACTTTGTATAGACTGTTATTTGGCCAGCTGCTACTGCGCTACAGCGGTGCGGCCTAGTGGGTCCACATACCCACGGATTGTGACAGGATGTTTGAGACTGCATACACTGCATGTTGTACCCTTGTCGAAGCTGCAGTATTTAGCAGCGATACACGTGGGGATTGCGGTGCTTTTGGTCATGTTATTTACTTGTGCTCTTTTTTGCTTACGACACTTGCGTACTGTTACATCTAGTAGTTTTCTATACCTTGCTCTCTCATGTGGATGTCAAATTATTCATACATTTTACACACACTTTGCACTCTATTGGGTTTGGCACTTTAGGTATGTGATATCATAGGAAATGAATATACATTATTTATTTCTGCATTATTAGTTTATAAATTGGATCCCAAGTCTACTGTAGTATCTGTTATTTTAGAGTTTTTAACTTTGGGATCTGTGCTACAAATATAATGCTCATAGTCTGCTATGTGCACGTACTGTATCTACATGTATCTCCATGAGGTGTTTTTTTTCATACAGATTTAGTGTGGATCCATGAAATAAAAATCATTGCATGTTCAAGGGTAGAAGATGTTGCCTCATAGAGGCATCATATGGACCTAAAGGCACTCATTGGCATTATTCAAATTATCAGTTGCACTTAACTGGCAGCGTACATTGAAATTATATCTGCAACAGATTGAAATAAATTACTAATCAAGAATATTACATGTTACAAAAACTGGTGGAAGGTGGCACTAAAGTAAGAAACTCATTCTAATTATAAACATCCTTACATAAAAAATTAGCCACCTCAAAAATAACTTTTAAAAAGGTTTAACTATTGTCAGTACTACAAACTAAAATCAGCATGATGATATTTTTCTTCCGACATTAAGCAAAAAATGTTTTTAGGTTCTCAAACGTCAAACAAATAAAGTAAAATAAAATAAAAACTAGCTCTCTACTTTTCCACTGTTATATTAAAATATTTCCAAAATATCGCCAATGGTAGGTTGTTCAGATGATATAAATCCTTCTTAACCAAGAACTCTGTTCCCTTACTTCTCATACAGCCAAGTGCTGCTCTCGTGAAAGTGCAAGGCCTAGTGGCCTTGGACAGAGTTTCCTCTGTCTCTTTGCTTGTGAGTCTCTGATTATACAGTCAATCCACAAAGAAAGTAAAACAAAAATGCAGGATCGTATGAGCGCAACCAATGGTACAGATCACTTCCTCGCTGCGGGACAACTGTCCGTACTGTAGTCATGTTTTCAGTATGGGACAGTAGTTCCGCGGAGAGGTAGTGACACCCGGCGTCATAGATAACTATGATGCTAGGAGCCCGGCTCCCTGCAGTCTGTTCGGTCCGGGAAATGTGGCCGACATACGGACCGTATATCACGGACCAAACAAGCTTGTGCCAGCGTAATAGGGTCAATTTTCACCATACTAAGTCGCTGGATGGAGGCAGGTAAGTATAAAGTTCAGTAAGGCACAATTTAGGTGAGAAATGAGAGCCAGGATGGGCACTCAGGGCTTATTCAGACGAATGTGATATACGTCAGTGCAATGCGTGTGATTTTCACACGTCTCGCACAAACCTATATTAGTCTATGGGGCCGTGTAGACAGTCCGTGATTTTTACACAGCGTGAGTCCGCTGCTTAAAACTCACGACATGTCCGTTCTTTGTGCGTATTTCGCGCATCACGCACCCATTGAAGTCAATGGGTGCGTGAAAATCACGTGCACCACATGGAAGCACTTCCGTGGGACGCGCGTGATTCGCGCAACAGCAGTAAAACTATGAATGTAAACAGAAAAGCACCACGTGCTTTTCTGTTTACAAACATCCAAATGGAGTGTCATAATGATGGCGGCTGCGCGAAAATCAAGCAGCCGCGCACCATACGCGGCTGACACACGGAGCTGTTAAGTGCCTTTTGCGCATGCAAAACGCCAAGTTTTTTGCATGCGCAAAACGCACACGCTCTAGTGAATCCGGCCTTAGGCTGAGAGATGGACGGAGCTGAGCAAAAAAATGTCTGCTCACATAGTCAATCAGGCCACGCCCCCCCCCCCCCAATGCTTATCTTTAGCAATTAAAAATACCAGAGTACAAAAAATATGCCCGCCATGTATTTTTTCACCACAATCACAAGGATTACAGTAATGTTAATGATTTATTTGAGTCAGAGAATGAATACAATTGGAGGGCATGAAGGCAGGAGTCTAAAGCTCTAAAAGTATTATAATTGGGGGAATAGCTAGTGGCACATCAGCAGCGTTGACTACCTCTCCCTCTCTCGGGACCTTTCCACCTTGTCTGCCCTTTTAGTGGCAGTGTCTGCATCCCTAATCCACCACAAGGGGGATTTGATTGCAAACGCACCCAACAGATTGGGAAGTCAGATGGGATGGTGTCTAGACTTCTCTATTTCTCCTATATAAGCCAGGGACTGCAAAAAACAAGAAATAATCCTATTACAGAATAGAAAATAAAGGTTCTCCTAGCAGACCTAAAGGTATATGTCCAGAATGTTGTGTCATCGGACGCAAAAATGTAGCAGGGTTTTATTGCCATGGGAAATTGGACATCCCCTGTAGAAAGCAAAATGTCTGAAATTACCTCTGCTCACAATGAGATAGTGGAAGTAGCTAGCTTAGTAGAGGAGTACATTGCTGCACTTAAAAATATATTAGCAGATATGGTACAAAATGGAACAGATAGAGTCAGTCGCAACAATGTACGCTTCAGGATAGTCCCAGAAACAGTTACTAATGATTATATGAGAGGTTGATCACCAAGAACAACTGCAAATGTGTGGAAAAGTCACCTGAGGGTGCTCTACAGCTATGTCAAGAATGAAATCTTATTCCTCTGAATGACACAGTGGACAAAGCAAGAGGGGATCTCCTCAACATATCCCTGAAGAATGGACAACGGTCACATACAGAAAGTGCTGGTCTTTTAACCTACAGTAGGTCCTTCCTTGAAGAACTGGACTCCTCCTATCTGGGATTCACGATATACAATATGGTTATTGGATAACAGTGTAACCTTAATCCTTGAGACTACTTTCAAATGTTTATATTATACTAGCTTTCATACCCGGCGTTGCTCGGGAGGTTGACTTAAGGTATAGATAGAGTAAAAGCTCACTATTTAAATACCCAATTATGTGTTGTAAGGCCCCATGCAAACGACCGTAGAATTCGTCCATAATTACGGACCCATTCACTTCTATTGCCCATGGACACCTTCCTGTATATTTACAGGAAGGTGTCCGTGCCGTAGAAAGGCTCCCCAAAAGATAGGACATGTCCTGTTTTTGCTTTTTATGGACCGTGCTCCCATACTTTATATGGGAGCACGACCCGCATAATAAAGTTAACTTACCTGCTTCTTCCTCCAGTCTGGCCTCCCGGGATGACGTTTCATCCCATGTGACCGCTGCAGCCAATCACAGGCCAATTACAGGCTGCAGCGGTCACATGGACTGCTGCATCATCCAGGGAGGTCGGACTGGATGTCAAGAGGGATGCGTCACCAAGACAACGGTACGTATGAACTTCTTTTACTTTCAATCGCTGCGGAAACTCTGCCTGAAAGGGCTACCCCTTCACTCTTTCCAGCACTGATATAGAGAAAGGGCTGCCGATTAGTGCAGAGAAAACGGGTGACACCGGACCCAATGTTATTGGAAGCACCATTAAATGAGGCATGAGGGGGCCCGTGTCGCCCGCCGGCACCCCCCCCCCTCCCCCCGGTGGCCGGAGGCTCCGCTAGCTGCCGCTATGGCTGCTACAACGCAACACCACTGAACACTATCTCCCCGCTCTGCCATTAAAGGGGTTGTTCCTACATAAGACATGTATCCCCTATCCACAGGATAGGGGATACATGTGCAATCGCTGGCAGCGATAGGGAGAACGGCGGACCGAAAGTCCCCTGAAGTTCTCCATGAGAAACCTCGGACTTCCAGGGTCCGTGTCGGCAGCTCCGTAGAAATAAATGGAGCGACGGTCGCACTTGTGCGCATGCGTGACCAGCGCTCCTTTCATTTTTATTGAGCTGCGCACACTCCGGAAGTCAGAGGTTAGTCATGGAGAACTTCGGGGGACTTTCGGTCCCCCGTACTCCTTATCATTGCCAGCGATCACACATGTATCCCCTATCCTGTGGCTGTGGCTGCATGGCGTTACCTACAGTGGGGGGCTGTATAGCGTTACCTACAGGGGGGGCTGTATGGTGTTACCTACAGGGGGGCTGTATGGCGTTACCTACAGGGGGGCTGTATGGTGTTACCTACACGAGGGGCTGTATAGCGTTACCTACAGGGGGGGCTGTATGACGTTACCTACAGGGGGCTGTATGGCTTTACCTACAGGGGGGGCTGTATAGCGTTACCTACAGGGGGGGCTGTATGGCGTTCTCTACAGGGGTGGCTGTATGGCGTTACCTACAGGGGGCGCTGTATAGTATTACATACAGGGGGGCTGTATGGCGTTACCTACAGGGGGGGCTGTATGGCGTTCTCTACAGGGGTGGCTGTATGGCGCTATCTACAGGGGGGCTGTATGGCGTTATCTACAGGGGAGGCTGTATGGCGCTATTTACAAAGGTGTCAGTATGGCGTTATCTACAGGGGGGCTGTATGGCGTTATCTACAGGGTGGGCTGTATGGCGTTATCTACAGAGGGGGCTGTATGGCGTTAGCTACAGGGGCTGTATGGCATTTTCTACAGAGGGGGCTGTATGGCGTTCTCTACAGGGGTGGCTGTATGGCGCTATCTACAAGGCGGCTGTATGGAGTTATCTACAGGGGGGCTGTATGGCGCTATTTACAAAGGAGTCTGTATGGTGTTATCTACAGGGTGGGCTGTATGGTGTTATCTACAGAGGGGGCTGTATGGCGTTATCTACAGTGTGGGCTGTATGGCGTTATCTACAGGGGGGCTGTATGGCGTTATCTGCAGAGGGGCTGTATGGCGTTATCTACAGGGGGGCTGTATGGCGTTATCTACAGGGGGGCTGTATGATGTTATTTACAGAGGGGGCTGTATGGCGTTATCTACAGGGGGGCTGTATGGCGTTACTTACAGGGGGGCTGTATGGCGTTCTCTACAGGGGTGGCTGCATGGCGTTACCTACAGGAGGGCTATATGGCGCTATCTACAGGGGAGCTGTATGGCGTTATCTACAGGGGGGCTGTATGGCGTAATCTACAGGGGGCTGTATGGCGTTATCTACAGAGGGGGCTGTATGGCGTTATCTACAGGGGGGCTGTATGGCGCTATTTACAAAGGGGTCTGTATGGCGTTATCTACAGGGGGGGCTGTATGGTGTTATCTACAGGGGGGTTGTAAAAAAGGCACTATCTACAAGGGGGGGTTGTGTGACACCCAGGGGAGGGGGCCCCAGTCAAAAGTTTGCTATGGGGCCCAGTCTTTCCTAGTTACCCCCCTGTCCTTAACACTATGATCACATGATCTAAAAAAAAATATTCCCTTTAGGAATTAAAAGTCCTAATCCAGTGCTCCTAGACTAAACTACGAAGTGGTGGATGAGGGGTGGGGACTTCTGATTCATGCCCATTTGGCATTGATGTTTTATAGTCCAGTTATATTGTGTTTTATATTCTTTATATTATATATGTTTTATATCCGTTATATTATATGTTTTATATTCCAGTTATGTATCGTTATACACCAGTTGCAGGTATTTTATGTATATATTATATACCAGTTATTCTATATTTCACTTATGTTATATACGTCATCACCTTATATATATTTTTTTCATTCTTAATAAAATGAGTTTTTGCAGTCCTGTCACTGTATTTCTGGTCTCTATGGGTGGTGCGGCCACATGCTGGGAGTTGTAGTTTCACACGATACAGACGACGTGTCTTTTTAATAGATGAGCAGCTCTGCACCTGAGGATGTACTACAACTCTCAGCATGCCCTCAGTGAGAGGATACATAGAGGACTACTGCACTCGGGGTAACCACTACTCCCCCTAGTAATCCTTTCCTCCGGGATTCACCATCCAGACCGCGTCCTGCAGTGATATGACATTCACCGGCAGTGGAGGGAGACGCGGAGCCCCCGCTGTACCTCAAACTCCACACATAATGTGACCCCAAAACTGAGGCGGGGGCCGCTCACCCACCTCACCCGCTTCCTGTGAGGACACGACAGCGCGGGAAACTGGGGACATCACGTGACACCTTTGGCGCGCACGAGAAGCGGCTGAAGGACGGAGATGAGGCGGCTGCACACAACGATGGAGGGCAGAGCCTGGGAACAAAGGTATCAGGTACAAATTCAATGCGTTTTTTTTTTCGTAGCTAAAAATCATGAGGGTCTCATCTTTGACGGGATTATTCAGACGTAGCGGTCGTGGCGTTTTGCGACATATGAATGGGACAGCTATAGTTCTGTACATCTAAATAAGAGGTTCTGCGGCAGCTGGGTTTTATATAAGAACACGTTATACAGATGTCACTGACATCGCTGTGTGATCTGCATGCGGTATTACTGCGGTGCTTGATTATAAATGACCAGTGATAGGGATTAGTCCTTACTGCAGGTCCCAGAAGTCATTGAATGATGTGCGTTGCAGCCAATTATGAACTGCCATGTCATCAATAGGGGCGGAGCCTGTCAGTGCAATCCGTTACCTAGGGAACGCGTGTCCAATCAAAAAAGCTATTCCCTGATTTTAAACCAATGAAAAATCGGGCTTCAAACAAACTTTCGAATATATGTATAAGAAGGCTGACTGTAGCAATTTTCCTTGGATATAAACAAATCTGGGAGCTCACCCTTGATACGCTATGTACCTTATAACTCACTAGCTATTGTTTGCCTTTCCTCTCATTATAGGCTTGCTTGTTATGTTCTGTTATTTATGTTGCACTGTGCATCACCATTTGTTACTCTTTCTTTCTTACTTGTACCTAAAAATGACAGCTTCATATTTCTATTGTTGTGTTTCTCAAAACAAATTACTTATATTTTGCTAAAGTGTGTTCGAATGATGGAATTGCACTTAGTTGTAAACATGGTTTTTAAAATAGTATCCCTTAAAGCGTACCTAACTTTTCAGATGACTTTGCAGAATAAGCTGTTATATGTGTGTACATAAGGAATAACACTATTTCTGGCCATTATATGACTTGTGCTCTCCATTTTTCAGCAGTTTTTCCCTCTGCAGGCTATATCTCTAATTCTCAGTTTTCCCTGATCTAGTGTGTGAAGTCTGTCATGTTTATTCTCTCCTATCTGTATCTTTCACACACACACACACACACACACACACACACACACACACACACACATATATGTATATATATATATATATATATATATATATATATATATATATATATATATATATATATATTGAAGAAAATCCCTCAGCACTCCGTGTTAGTGAAAAAAATTGTGGTTTATTAAGCCAGCACAAGCTGCAACGTTTCCATCCTGCTATAGGACCTTTATCAAGCATAGTGATACAAGCAATGTGTGAACCATATATAGTGAATGTCTCATTAGCATAATGAGTAAACATTAAGACAGTATATATAACAAAACCATACTGATATACATTCAAATCCGACACTTTCAAAAAGATTTCTAGTGATCAGTTGCCAGTGTTGACAACAGTGAATACAAAATTACAAAAACATTATTAACCCCTTAACGCACCATGACGTAACTGTACGTCAACGTGAGCAGTAAGTTCGCGCACCTTGACGTGCAGTTACGTCTGTGCTTTGACAGTTAACCGCCGCGCGGCGCTACACCGCAGCGGCGGTTAACTGTGCAGGGTGTCTGCCCTGTACTCCCCGTTGCCGATCAACGGCCCATCGCCGCTGATATCGGCAGTTAACCCCTTAATTGCGGCGCTCGATTTTGAACGCCACAATTAAGGTGTTTATCGCCGATCGGCAGCCCCCACGTGAAATCACGGGGGCTGGCGATGGTACCCATGGCAACCGGACGACAGACAATGGCTTCCGGGTTGCCATGTACAGAAGCCTATGAGTACCACCCGGAGGGTGGTCGTCGTAGGCTTCCTGTCAGTGTGACTGTTACGTCACAATGACAGTTGGAATGCATTACACTACGTGTGTAGTGTAATGTATTCCAGCAGCGATCAGAGCTGCAAGTCTAAGTGTCCCCTAGTGGGACAAGTGAAAAAAGTAAAAAAAAGAATAAAAATGTTTTAAAAAAAGTTTAAAAATAAAACGTATACGTGATATAAACTTGAACTGCTTTTTTTCCTATTATAAGTCATTTATTATAGGAAAAAAAATTAATACGTAAAAAAAAATTACACATATTTGGTATCACCGCGTTCGTAACGACCCCAACTATAAAACTATAATATTATTTTTCCCGCAGGGTGAACACCGCAAAAAAAATAAACGAAAAACAATGCCAGAATCACTATTTTTTGGTCACCACCCCTCCCAAAATATGTAATAAAAAGTGATCAAAAAGTCGCATGTACGCCAAAATAGTACCGATACAAACTACAACCCGTCCCGCAAAAAACAAGCCCTTACACAGCTTTTTTGACTGAAAAATAAGTTACGGTTCTCAGAAAATGGTGACACAAAAAATAATTTATTTTCTAAATAAGTTATTTTATTGCGCGAACGCTGCAAAACATAAAAAAACTTATATACATATGGTATCGCCATAATCGTACCGACCCGCAGAATAAAGTATAATAGTCATTTATAGCCCAGGGTAAACGCCGTCAAAAATAAATAAAAATCATTGTCAGAATTGATGGTTTTTGGTCACCTGGCTTGCCGAAAAATTGAATAAAAAGTGATCAACAAAATCGCATGTACCCCAAAATGGTACCAATGAAAATTACAGATTGTCCCGCAACAAATAAGCCATCACACGGCTCCGGTGGTGAAAAAATAAAAAAGTTCCGGCTCCCAGATTACGGCGATGCAAAATGTACAGAGCATTCCAAAAGCGGATAGGATCAGGTGCCATTTATAAGTGCGACACTGGCCGCATATCTGTGGATTATTATTTATTTACCCCATTATTATACCCCCTTATTATGCCCCTGATGTACTCTGCCCAGCCTACATGTGCCTCCACATTATAAACTGAAATACCAGCAAAACACCCAGAGCTACTACCAAGCAAAATATGCGCTCCAAAAGCCAAATGGCGTCCCTCCCTTCTGAGCCCTACAGCGTGCCCAAACAGCCGTTTACGTCCACCGATATGGCATCGCCATACCCGGGAGAACCCTGTTAATATTTTATGTGGTATTTGTGGCACAAACTGGGCACAACATATAGTGCACTAAAATGACACATCAGTGGAAAATTTTAATTTTCACTCTGCACCATCCGCTGCGCATTAAACCCTTCGCGCACCATGACTTAATAGCATGTCGTGGTGTGGGGGGTGATATATGGAGCATCTCACGCGCTCAGCCCGCACCATACGCTGCGGGTTTCAGCTGTGTATTACAGCTGATACCCGGGACTAACGGACAGAAACAGCGATCACGCTGTTACAGGAGCCTGTAAAAATCACAATATACTGCAATACATTAGTATTGCAGTGTATTCTACCAGTGATCTAACGATCGCTAGTTCAAGTCTCCCAGGGGGACTAATAAAATATGTAAAAACAAAAGTAAATAGTTATTATCAGTGGAAAAAATTAAATAAATATTTAAAGTCCAAAAATAAACCCTTTTCACATTTTTTCTCTAAAGTTATGTAAAAAAATAAAAAAATACACAAAATTGTTATCGCTGCGTCCGTAAAAGTCCAAACTATTAGAATATACCATTATTGAACTCGCACGGTGAACGCCGTGAAAAATAAAGAATTTTAAACGGCAAAATCACAGTTTTTTGGTCACCTTGGCTCTACAAAAAAATGTAATAAAAAGGGCTCAAAATGTCTTATGTACCAAAAAATGGTACCAATAAAAACGACAGCTCGTCGCGCAAAAAATATGCCCTCACACCACTCTATTGACAGAAAAATAAAAAAGTTGTGGCTCTCGGAAAGCGGGAAGGAAAAACGTAAAAGCAAAACATGAATCAGTTCGTAAAGGGTTAATTACTTTCTAATGAAAAAGCATTTATGACCACATGTGGGGTATTGCCGTACTCGGGAGAAATTGCTTTACAAATGTTGGGTTGCATTTTCTCCTTTGTGAAATTGAAAAAATTCAACATTTTAGTGGAAATAATGTTGATATTAATTTTCACGCCCTAATTCTAATAAATTCTGCAAAAGACGTGTGGGGCCTAAATGCTCACTATACCCCTAGATAGATTCCTTAAGTGGTGTAGTTTCCCAAATGGAGTTACTTTTGGGGGGCTTCCACTGTTTCGGTCTCTCAGGGGCTTTGCAAATTCGACATGACACCCAAAAACTATTCCAGCTAAATTTGAGCTCCAAAAGCCAAATAGCGCTCCTTCCCTTCTAAGCCCCGGTGTGGGTCAAAACAGCAGTTTATTACCACATATGGGGTATTTACGTAATCAGGAGAAATTGTTTTACAAATGTTGGGGTGCTTTTTCTCCTTTATTCCTTGTAAAAATTAAAAATGGCTACCTTTTTTCAGAAAAAAAGTAGATTTTTACCTTTACAGACTAATTCCAATGAATTCAGCAAAACAACTGTGGGGTCAAAATGCTAACTTTACCCCTAGAAAAATTCCTTGAGGGGTGTAGCTTCCAAAATGGGGTCACTATTGGGGGGTTTCCACGGTTTTCATCCCTCCAGTGCATTGCAAACGCGACACGGCACTGAAAAACTATTCCAGCAAAATCAGAAATCCAAAATCCAAATGGTGCTCCTTCTCTTCTGAGGCCTGCTGTGGGTCCAAACAGCAGTTTATTACCACATATGGGGTATTGCTATAATCGGAAGAAATTGCTTTACAGATTTTGAGGTGTTTTTTCTACTTTATTCCTTGTAAAAATTTAAAATTTCTAAGTTTTTTCACAAAAAAAGTAGATTTTCATCTTCACATACTAATTCAAATAAATTTAGCAAAAAAACTGTGGGTTCAAAATGCTAACTATACCCATAGATAAATTCCTTGAGGGGTATAGTTTCCAAAATGTGGTCACTTTTTGGGGGTCTTTACTGTTTTGGTACCACAAGACCTATTCAAACCTGACATGGTACCTAAAATAGATTCTAAAAAAAGGAGGCCCCAAAATCCACTAGGTGCTCCTTTGATTCTGAGGCCTGTGTTTCAATACATTATCACACTAGGGCCAGATGTGGGATATTTCTAAAAACTGCAGAATCTGGGCAATAAATATTGTGTTGCATTTCTCTGGTAAAACCTTCTGTGGTACAGAAAAAATTATTACAAATGAATTTTCGAAGAAAAAAATGAAATTTGTAAATTTCACCTCTACTTTGCTTTCATTCCTGTGAAACGCCTAAATGATTAAAACACTTTCTGAATGCTGTTTTGAATATTTTGATGGGTGCAGTTTTGAAAATGGGGTGACTTCTGGGGACTTTCTAATATATAAGGCCCTCAAAGCCACTTCAGAACTGAACTGGTCCCTGAAAAAATAGGCTTTTTAAATTTTCTTGAAAATATGAGAAATTGCTTCTAAAGTTCTAAGCCTTGTAACGTCCTAGAAAAATAAAAGAATGTTCAAAAAACAACGCAAACATGAAGTAGACATATGGGAAATATAAACTAGTAAGTATTTTGTGTGGTATTACTATCTGTTTTACAAGTAAATACATTTAAATTTAGAAAATGCAAATTTTTGCTAATTTTCTCTAAATCTTGCCGTTTCTTACAAATAAATATTGAATTTAACGACTAAATTTTTTCAGTATCATAAAGTACAACATGTCACGAGAAAACAATCTCAGAATCGCTTGGATAGGCAAAAGCATTCTGGAGTTATTACCACATAAAATGACACAAGTCAGATTTGCAAAAATGGGGCTGGTCCTAAAGGCCAAAACAGGCTTAGACACTAAGGGGTTAAAACATGAAAAATCTGTATGATTGTCATGAAATTGAAAATGCAACAATATGTGTGTGGGTGGAGAACATCCGACCACTCACCAATCCGGGCTGGTGTATGTAAATTTGTGAAAGGAGAGGCAGGTCTGTTCCACCTGTTGAATCCACAAGCTCATTAGAGTCCTCACCTTTCTACTGCGCATGCTCTCATGAAGAAGAATGAAGACTGTAGTTGCATAGCAACAATTGACACTCAAGCCAGTTAGTGAGTTCCACACAGCAAGCAATACAGGAAGTAGAAATGAGGTGTGTCAACTAGCATCTAAATCTGCCAGACTGCAATCCAGGACTGATATTTAAATTATGATGACCTAATATCTGAGACAGATCACTGTACAACATAACAGTGCTGCATTTATGATATTAGTAGTCCCCTTGGGGTAAGAAACAGAACTCATATAATGTATCAAGATGGTCAAACAATTTTTATATATAATTTTTATATATATACATCTGATTATGTACTACTGGACTAGCAGGATAAGTCGGGCAGATGTGGATGCATATCATTATATCCCGGTACATGTAGAGCTGGTGAGTGGTCACGATGTTCCAATGGTTATCTGAAAAACATCAATAATTTATATAAATAAAACATTATTCAACAAGATTGTCACAATAAATATGACATTTTTTGTCGTATAACATGTATCACATACCGCATGCTATTACATGCATGCGTGTATAAAAACATTCAATAAGGAGGACACTGCATGGGCACCCAACATTGCAAAAGCCATGTGTTAATTAATTCAATCTCGCCACATTAAGTTCGCTATTAAGGCCCCTAGGATGTAAGGAACCCAATAAATGTATCCATTTAAAGAGGCTCTGTCACCAGATTTTGCAACCCCTATCTGCTATTGCAGATTACAGATTGCAGATTACAGTAACGTTTTTATTTTTTTTAAACTAGCATTTTTGGCCAAGTTATGACCATTTTTGTATTTATGCAAATGAGGCTTGCAAAAGTACAACTGGGCGTGTTTACAGTAAAAGTACAACTGGGCGTGTATTATGTGCGTACATCGGGGCGTTTTTACTTCTTTTACTAGCTGGGCGTTAGGAATGGGAGTGTATGATGCTGACGAATCAGCATCATCCACTTCTGTTCGTTAACACCCAGCTTCTGGCAGTGCAGACACACAGCGTGTTCTCGAGAGATCACGCTGTGACGTCACTCACTTCCTGCCCCAGGTCCTGCATCGTGTCGGCCACATCGGCACCAGAGGCTACAGTTGATTCTGCAGCAGCATCAGCATAAGTAGCTACATCGACTTACCTGCAAACGCCGATGCTGCTGCAGAATCAACTGTAGTCTCTGGTGCCGATGTGTCCTCGCTCGTCCGACACGATGCAGGACCTGGGGCAGGAAGTGAGTGACGACACAGCGTGATCTCTCGAGAACACGCTGTGTGTCTGCACTGCCAGAAGCTGGGCGTTCTGAAGAGAAGTGGATGATACTTCTCGTCAGAACGCCCAGCTAGTAAAAGAAGTAAACACGCCCAGATGTAACACATAATACACGCCCAGTTGGACTTTTACTTTAAACACGCCCAGTTGGACTTTAGCAAGCCTCATTTGCATAAATACAAAAATGGTCATAACTTGGCCAAAAATGCTCGTTTTTTTAAAATAAAAACGTTACTCTTATCTACATTGCAGCGCCGATCTGCTGCAATAGCAGATAGGGGTTGCAAAATCTGGTGACCGAGCCTCTTTAAGTTCACATTTATGTAAAAGTCTGTGTCTATCTCCCCCTGTAAGGAATGGGAATGTGTTCAAGGATCATAAATTTCAAATCCTTCTCTGAGTGCCCTAAATCACAGAATTGTTTTGCCACTGGCAAATCACGTCTCTTTTTGCGAATGGAGTGCCTATGGTTGTTAAAACGGAACAATATCGAATTTAATGTGGCGAGATTGAATTAACACATGGCAAAATCTACAGGGGTGCACTATACTGTGTGGGAGCCACTAAGCGGACATTATACTGTGTAGGGGCACTACAGGTGGCATAATACTGTGGGCACAATTAGAGGACAAAATACTATGTCCTTGAAGGGGTTGTAATACATTATTAAATATTATTATTATACTGTATAAAGGGGCATTATAATTTTTTTATGGGGCATTTTTTTTTAATGATAGGGTGGGGCGCCAAAAGATAATTTCGCACAGGGCACCATCTATCCTAGGGCCGGCCCTGCCCACATGTATCCAACCTCTGCTGGAGGCAGGGCTGGAGGCATTTAGCGCAATTGCACATTCAAGGTAACACGAACTTCCCTAGAGCTCCTGACTGCTTTAATTTCTCCCTCTCTCCGCTACTTCACCTTCTTTTAGATGTGCTGCACTGAAGGTGCCACCACAGGACTCCCAGGAATAATCATAACATGTCACAAACTTCCCCTGTTCAATCCTTTAAAAGCTATGTAAACTTTTGCACACTTTTTAATAAAACAACATATCATAGTATTTGAAACAATTTTTTTTCTTTTACTTTTTGGGATATAGCTTCTATGTATCCTGTATATGTAGAAGCTTTATCTTGTGCTCAAACCCAAATCCGTCAGGTCTGCAGGATTCAACTGTTATTGATCACATCTAAGTTCATGAACTTAGATGTGATTGATAACAGGTGGATCCTGCATGTCAGAGACACGCAAGATCCGCTTTCACTGAAGCCGTCAGTCTCGCTCACCTGGCGGATTTGGGTTTGAGCACAAAATGCAGCTCTTATGTACCCAGGATAAATACATATTTTTAATAAAGAGCAATTCAAAAGTTATTTAAAATACCATGAGATATTGCTTAATTTAAAAAAAAAAAGTGGACAAACATTTACATAGTCTTTAAAGGCTATGAACACCTTTGAAATAATTTTGTTTTTAAATAAAAATGTCTATCAATGTATTTGGTGTAACATTCAAAAAACTTTTTATTAATTATTTATTTTTACTTTTTGGGGTACAGCTGCTTTGTATCCTGTATACAAAGCAGCTGTATCGTGCGCTGAGAACTCAGTCTGTCAGGTCGGCAGGGTCGGATTGTCTCTGCGGGTCTCGAGCTGCATAACTTAGATGTGATCGATTACAGGTGCGTGTCAGAGACACACAGGACCCACTTTCACTGAACCCATCAATCCCGCGGACCTGACAGATTCAGGTGTTAACGCAAGATACAGCTGCTTTTTATAAAAAGGATAAAAAGCAGCTGTATCTCAAAAAGTAAAACATTTTTAAATAAAAGTACCGTACTTTGAAAGTTGCACCAATCACACTGATAGGCATTTTTATTATAAAAAAAAAAAAGTATTTAAATGTTAGCAGAAAATATTAGAAGCTTTAATTACCTAGACACTGTGTAAGAAATGAGCCACAGCTAAAGTGGTGTAAATTGTCCGCAAATGATGTATATTGATGTATGTATCTAAGTGTTGTAGACACTATTTGAGACTCACCAGAGAAGTAGGTGTGGCTTACGTTGTGCCAAATTGTGCAAAAATTTGGGTCTAAAATAAGTCAACCAAGAGGTGGTGTAAAGTTAAACAGAGGTGTCTAAAGATGTGCCAGGAATTTTTTCTTTATTCAGTGGACGACACTTTTCTGGACTGTACTGGTCCCTTCATCAGGTCTGTTGTACATCAGACCTGATAAAGGGACCGGTACAGTCCAGAACTCGTCGTCCACTGAATAAAGAAAACATTTCTGCTAATGAAATTATGATTCTTACCTGCCTGGCGCCGATACCATAAATACTGCACTTTTTCTTTCTACCCTTTGTACCACTGTGAAGAATTTGGCGCAATTAGTCTAATTCCAAGCTGTCTAATTTTAAGACAGTATAAGGTGAATCTGCCCCATTGTGTGTACAATGTGCTTGGTGATACGCTGTAAAACTGGGTAAATTACTGTATCTTGAAATAAAAAGTCATGTGAATTTGTGTGCACTATCTTTGATGCATCCTTTAAATCTGCAAAAGCTCACAGCACAATAAGGATGAATTAAGGGCAATTTAATATACATGGAGAGACATCAAAACAAAGTCTGTTCTTGATAAACCAGTGCATGTTTCTGCTGGCTTCTGCCATTTACTGTAGGCAAGGATGAATAACCTAATTTTTTGTTGGAAGATTAACTTGGCAGCTGTGGGGAAAAATAAATTAAAAAATCTGTGCTTATAAAGTCTGCCTTGTGGCAGAAGACATATTACACAAAATCAAGCTTTTAGCTAAAACCTTCGTCATATAGCATTTGAACATTACTTCTGTATTTTCATTTACCATAAAGGCACGTTATAGAAACAATGGGAGTAATTTATAAACTGAAAAAATGCTTCAATTCTGTTTTCAATGAGTGTGGCTTTTTGAACACTATATTTTGGGAGGAAATTTGATTGACAGCCCCAATAAGTGCATTTATCTGTTTCTATATTTTCCATACATTTTACCATGCATAAATAGCCATCACTAGGCACAGTAGGTAAATACACCCTAGAACACCACATTCAACCAATGTCCCACATCTAATATCAGCCATATAGTGGCCATTTAACAGTGCCATGGTGTCTGAATAAAGAAAAAATAAACAGTGTCAAGTAATACCCCCTTTGGTAGCCAAATGTCATTACAATAAAGTGCTCAAATAATACAGCCAGAAAGTGTCCAACTAATACTGGCACAGTGCCAAAAATACCACCATACAGTTCTTAAATAATACAGTTATACAGAACTGAAAAAGGTATGCACTGGCCAAATAAAAGAAAACATCAACTTGTACTTGTAAATCATAAACTAAATAATAGCATGCAGTGTCAGTCAGCTGCTTCAAAGGCCAGCAGGATATTGTCGTGTATTAAAAGAGGCATGGACTCGCGGGACAGGGATGTAATATTGCCACTTTACAAAGCATTAGTGAGGCCTCATCTAGAATATGCAGTTCAGTTCTGGGCTCCAGTTCATAGAAAGGATGCCCTGGAGTTGGAAAAAGTGCAAAAAAGAGCAACAAAGCTAATCAGGGGCATGGAGAATCTAAGTTATGAGGAAAGATTAAAAGAATTAAACATATTTAGCTTAAAAAAAAAGACGACTAAGGGGGGATATGATTAATTTATATAAATATATGAATGGCACATACAAAAAATATGGTGAAATCCTGTTCCATGTAAAACCCCCTCAAAAAACAAGGGCGAACTCCCTCCGTCTGGAGAAAAAAAGGTCCAACCTGCAGAGGCGACAAGCCTTCTTTACTGTGAGAACTGGGAATCTATGGAATAGTCTACCGCAGGAGCTGGTCACAGCAGGAACAGTAGATGGCTGTAAAAGGCTGGGTTCACACGTGGCGGAATTTCACTTAAATTCCGCTGCGGACACTCCGCAGCGTTAATCCGCAGCGGAGCCGTTTGTCCATTGACTTACACTTTAATTTAGCAGTGTTCGTTTAGACGAGGCGTAAAATTCCGCTGCGGAGCATAGGCTGCGGAGCGGAATTTGGTGTCCGCAGCATGCTCTGTCTGTTGCGGAGCAGTGGCGGACTCATGGCGGAATTTCTCCATTGACTTCAATGGAGAGTCAAAATTCCGCAATGAAGTCCGCAGATCTTATGTGTGCTGCGGAGCGTATTGGTTTTACTACCATGACATTTCTTCATTCTGGCTGGACCTATGTATTTCTAGGTCTACAGCCAGACTGAGGAAGTCAATGGGGCTCCCGTAATGACGGGAGCGTTGCTAGGAGACGTCTGTAAATAGTCACTGTCCAGGGTGCTGAAAGAGTTAAGCGATCGGCAGTAACTGTTTCTGCACCCGGGACAGTGACTACCGATCTCAATATACATGTATCTGTAAAAAAATAGATAAGTTCATACTTACCGAGAACTCCCTGCGTCTGTCTCCAGTCCGGCCTCCCAGGATGACGTTTCAGTCTAAGTGACGGTGCAGCCAATCACAGGCCAAGCACAGGCTGCAGCGGTCACATGGACTGGCGCGTCATCCAGGGAGGTCGGGCTGGATGCCGAAAGAGGGACGCGTCACCAAGACAACGGCCGGTAAGTATGAAAATCGTTTACTTTCACTAGGGAAAGTGCTGTCCCTTCTCTCTATCCTGCACTGATAGGGAGAAGGGAAGCACTTTTCCCGCAGTCCGCAGCAGCTAGTCCGCATCAATGTACTGCACATTTTGTGCAGATCCGCAGCAGAATCTGCAACGCAGATTCTGTGCGGCATTGATGCGGACAGTTGCGGAGGAAATCCGCCACGTGTGGTCATGCCCAAAAAGGCTTAGATAATTTCCTAGAACAAAAAAATATTAACTCCTATGTGTAGAAATGTTTCCCTTCCCTTTTCCCGTCCCTTGGTTGAACATGATGGACATGTGTCTTTTTTCAGCCGTACTAACTATGTAACTATGTAACTATGCAACACTGAGCCATCATAGCGCATTATTACATGCACCGAGTATATTGCATATACAAGCTGAATTATTGCACTTAAATGTAGAAACAATCATATTACCATTTTCAATCTCAGGATTTATAAGGATCTAAAATGTATCTCTCTTTCCTAAGTTAACAGTTGTCTAAACCTCTGGGTGTAGCCATGGAAAACTAAAGACCTGGAATTTTGTCATAAATCTTTCTGGGGTACTCATGTCTTCTAGTAGAGGAGGAGGAAGAAGAGTAGCAGGGAATCCCAGGAAGATCCACTGGAAGACAAAAGTACCTTACAGGCCACCTAAATAAAAAAAAAAAAATCCAGATTTTTTTGTTTGAGTTGGCAGAGACAGTTTAAGGTTTTATTTTATTTTTAAATTGTACTTTTATATAAATAAAAATCCCTCTTTGTTAAACACTTTTCAAACAGGAGACCAAAATAGACCATTGGAGTACATTACAGATATGCATGCATTTAAATGCATGGGACAGGAGCGTGGCTTGCCGATGGTGGTGTAAAAAAATAAATGATCTGATAGAGCCTTAAGGGTGTGCGAGCGCACAGGGCGCTGCACCCTCCCATCATGTAGGGGGTGCCACTGGGCTCTGCACTGTCCTCAGCTCGTTACACACATGTAGTAAACAGGAGCCGAGGAGCAGAGGAGGAAACTCCGCCCACAGCCTGTTCTGCAAGAAACCTGTGATTCTGTCAGCATGGAGGGAGGGTAAGTGTCTCTGTGTTTGTGTATATGTTACAGTATATGTGTGTGTGCGTGTGTGTGTGTGTGTGTGTGTGTGTGTGTGTGTGTGTGTGTGTGTGTTACAATATATGTGTGTATATGTTACAGTATATATGTCTGTGTGTGTGTATATGTTACAGTATGTGTGTGTGTATGTTACAGTATATGTGTGTATATGTCACAGTATATGTGTGTATATGTTACAGTATATGTGTGTGTATATGTTACAGTATATGTGTGTATATGTTACAGTATATGTGTGTCTATATGTTACAGTATATGTGTGTGTATATGTTACAGTATATGTGTATATGTTACAGTATATGTGTGTGTGTGTGTGTGTGTGTGTGTGCGTGTGTGTGTATATGTTACAGTATATGTATGAGTGGGTATATGTTACAGTATATGTGTCTGTGTATATGTTACAGTAAATGTATGTGTATATGTTACAGTATATGTGTATATGTTACAGTATATGTGTGTGTGTGTGTGTGTGTGTGTGTGTATATGTTACAGTATATATGTGTGTATATGGTACAGTATATGTGTGTATATATGTTACTGTATATGTGTGTATATGTAACAGTATATGTGTGTGTATGTTACAGTATATATATGTGTGTGTGTGTGTGTGTGTGTGTGTGTGTGTGTGTGTGTGTGTGTGTGTGTGTTACAGTATATGTGTATGTATATGGTACTGTATATGTGTCTATATGTTACAGTATATGTGTGTGTATGTTACAGTATATGTGTGTGCATATGTTACAGTATATGTGTGTGTATATATGTTACAGTATGTGTGTGTGTGTGTGTGTGTGTGTGTGTGTGTGTGTGTATATATGTTACAGTATATATGTGTGTATATGGTACAGTATATGTGTGCATATATGTTACTGTATATGTGTGTATATGTGTGTGTATGTTACAGTATATATGTGTGTGTGTGTGTGTGTGTGTGTGTGTGTGTGTGTGTGTGTGTGTTACAGTATATGTGTATGTATATGGTACTGTATATGTGTCTATATGTTACAGTATATGTGTGTATGTTACAGTATATGTGTGTGCATATGTTACAGTATATGTGTGTGTATATATGTTACAGTATGTGTGTGTGTGTGTGTGTGTGTGTGTGTGTGTGTGTGTGTGTGTGTGTGTGTGTTATTAAAGTAGAACAGATAAAATAAAGATATCTGTGCTACCCCATATATACTATGCTACCTCCTATATACTCTGATGCCCTCTATATACTATGATGCCCCTATATACGCTGCTGCCCCTATATACTCTGCTGCCCCTTATATACTCTGCTGCCCATTATATACCTTGCTGCCCCTATATACTTTTCTGCCCCTATATACTTTGCTGCCTCTTATATACTCTGCTGCCCCTTATATACTCTGCTGACCCCTTATGTACTCTGCTGTCCCCTTATATACTCTGCTGCATTTTATATACTCTACTGTCCTCTTATACACTCTGCTGTCACCTTATATAGTCTGCTGCCCCTATATACTCTGCTGCCCCCAATATACTCTGCCGCCCCTATATACTCCGCTGCCCCTATATACTCTGCTGCCCCTTATATATGTTTGTAGGTGCGCTGCATTATATATATATATATATATATATATATATATACATATATATATATATATATATATATAATATATATATATATATATAGTTAGTGTGTGTGTTACAGTATATGTGTGTGAGTGTGTGTGTGTGTGTGTATGTGTGTGTGTGTATATGTTACAGTATATGTGTGTGTGTATATGTTACAGTATAAATGTGTGTGTGTGTGTGTGTGTGTGTGTGTGTGTGTGTGTGTGTGTGTGTGTTACAGTATTTGTGTATATATGTTACAGTATATGTGTATATGTTACAGTATATGTGTGTGTATATGTTACAGTATATATGTGTGTGTGTATATGTTACAGTATACGTGTGTGTGTATGTTACAATATATGTGTGTGTTTGTGTATGTTACGGTATATGTGTGTATATGTTACAGTATATGTGTGTGTGTGTGTGTTTGTGTGTGTGTGTGTGTGTTATTAAAGTAGAACAGATAAAATAAATATATCTGTGCTGCCCCTATATACTATGCTGCCTCCTATATACTCTGCTGCCCTCTATATACTCTGCTGCCCCTATATAATCTGCTGCACCTATATACTCTGCTGCCCCTATATACTCGGCTGCCCCTTATATACCTTGCTGCCCCTATATAATTTGCTGCTCCTATATACTTTGCTGCCTCTTATATACTCTGCTGCCCCTTATATACTCTGCTGACCCCTTATATACTCTGCTGTCCCCTTATATACTCTGCTGCACTTTATATACTCTGTTGTCCCCTTATATACTCTGCTGCCCCTATATACTCTGCTGCCCCTTATATACCTTGCTGCCCCTTATATGCCTTGCTGCCTCCTATATACTCTGCTGTCCTATATACTTTGCTGCCCCCTATATACTCTACTGCCCCTTTTATGCTCTGCTGACCCCTTATATACTCTGCTGTCCCCTGATATACTCTGCTGCACTTTATATACTCTGCTGTCCCCTTATATACTCTGCTGTCCCCTTATATACTCTGCTGCCCCTATATATTCTACTGCCCCTATATACTCTACTGCCCCTATACACTCTGCTGCCCCTATATACTCTGTTGTCCCCTATATAATCTGCTGCCCCTTATATATGTTTGGAGGTTCTCTGCATTATAAATAAATATATATATAGTTAGTGTCTGTGTGTGTGTGTGTGTGTGTGTGTGTGTGTGTGTGTGTGTGCGTGTGCGTGTTTTACAGTATATGTGTGTGTGTGTATATGTGTGTGTATATGTATGTATATGTTACAGTATATGTGTGTGTATATGTTACAGTATATGTGTGTATATGTTAGAGTATATGTGTGTGTATATCTTACAGTATATGTGTGTATATCTTACAGTATATGTGTGTGCATATGTTACAGTATATGTGTGTATAGGTTACAGTATATGTGTGTGTGTGTATGTTACAGTATGTGTGTGTTATTCAAGTAGAACAGATAAAATGAAGATATCTATGCTGCCTCCTATATACTCTGCTGCCCTCTGTATACTCTGCTGCCCCTATATAATCTGCTGCCCCCTATATACTTGGCTGCCCCTTATACACCTTGCTACCCCTTATATACCTTGCTGCCCCCTATATACTCTGCTACCCACTATATACTTGGCTGCCCCTTTTATACTCTGCTGCCCTTATATACCGTGCTGTCCCCTCATATACTCTGCTGTCCCCTCATATACTATGCTGTCCCCTTATATACTCTGCTGCCCCCTATTTATTCTGCTGCCCCTATATACTCTGCTGCCCCCTATATACTCTGCTGCCCCTTGCATATGTTTGGAGGTGCTCTGCATTATAAATATATGTATATATATATATATATATATATATATATATATATATATATATATATATATAGTCCAATCATCTACAATAGTCCAATTGTAGATGAACACAGCACTCCACACAGCTATATATTAGGTCATGTGCACGTTACCAGAGGAAAAATCAGTTCCCCAGCTTGAATACATAGAAACCTTAGGACAAAATAACGGGACCAGGACCTCCAGATATATGAAAAAAGGGTGGATTTATTCACCTCAAGTGAGCAGCAATGTTTCGGTTCGTTAAAGAACCTTTCTCAAGCTGTACTATATATATATATATATATCCAAAAGTAGACAGCACTCCGATTCAAAGGTGAAAAAAAGTTGTTTTTTATTAGACCTTGTGCAACGTTTCAGCCCTATATAATGAGCCTTTCTCAAGCATACTGGTAATGTATACAGCAATGGTATATATGGGGACCAAACACATTGTCCCATAAACGTGATTACTACAAATATCCAAATAGCAATAAATCCATTACATTGACATCGTATTACAAAATATGTATCATATAAGCAGTGATTGATATACACTGTGGTGATAAAAGATATTTCTTAATACAAGAATAAAGTGCTTAAAGTGCTTAATTGGTGTGTACATGATTAAACATTTACATGTGTAAATAATTAAAAACAATACCCTGTTACACTCTGGATCCGTTTTTGTGTGTTCATTTCCGGCGTCAAGTGGGTTCAACTGCGCATGTCTATGATGTCACAAATGTCCGCGCAAGCGCATTAGTCATCTGTACTGTTCATGTTTATATATGTCCAAATTTGGTGCGTAAATGGACATATATAAACGTGAACAGTACTTAAATTAAATGTAAATCGCATTACCTTTTCCAAGATGGCCGACAGCGGCTACAGATGACTAATGCGCATGCGCGGACATGTGTGACGTCATAGATATGCTACATACACTACCAGTATGCTTGAGAAAGGCTCATTATATAGGGCCGAAATGTTGCACAAGAGCTAATAAAAAAACAAAACATTTTTTGACCTTTGAATTGGAGGGGGGCTATGTAGTGCTATATACAAGGGGAGAGGGGGCTGTGTAGCGCTATATGCAGGGGGGAATTGCTGTGCAGCGCTATATACAAGGGGAGGAGGGGGCTGTGTAGCACTATATAGAGGGGGAATTGCTGTGTGGCACTATATACAAGGGGAATGGGGCTGTGTAGCACCATATACACAAGGGGAAGTGGGGGGCTGTGTAGCACTATACACAAGGAGAGGGGGCTGTGTAGCACTATATACAAGGGGGAATTACTGTGTAACACTATATATTGTACAAGGGGAGAGGGACTGTGTAGCACTATATACAAGGAGAGGGGGGCTGTGTAGCACTATATACAAGGGAGAATTGCTGTGTAGCACTATATACAAGGGAAGAGGGGCTCACAAGGGGAAGATGGGGGCTATGTAGCACTATATACAAGGGGAGGAGGCTGTGTAACACTATATACACAAGGGGAAGAGGGGGCTGTGTAGCACTATATACAAGGGGAGGAGGCTGTGTAGCACTATATACACAAGGGGAAGAGGGGGGCTGTGTAGCGCTATATACAAGGGGAGAGGGGGGCTGTGTAGCACTATATACAGGGATAATTGCTGTGTAGCACTATATACAGGGGGCTGTGTGGCAGTATCTACAGGGAGCTGTCTGGCACTATCTACAGGGGGTCTGTGTGGCACAACCTACAGGGGGGTCGGTGTGGCACTATCTACAGGGGGGTTTGTGTGGCACTATCTACAGGAAGCTCTGTGTGGCACTATCTACAGTGGGGTCTGTGTGGCACTATCTACAGGGGGTCTGTGTGGCACTATCTACAGGGGTCTGTGTGGCACTATCTATAGGGGGGGTCTGCGTGTGGGCTGCGTGTGGCGCTATCTACAGGGGGTGATGCTATCTACAGGGGGATGTGTGTGACGCTATCTACAAGGGGAGTGAAGCTGTCTACAGGTGGATGTGTGTGACACTATCTACAGGGGGGTGAAGCTGTCTACAGGGGGATGTGTGTGGCGCTATCTACAGGGGCTGTGTCGCACTATCTACAGGGGCTGTGTGGCGCTCTCCACAGGAGGTCTGTGGTACTATCTACAGGGTGTGTGTGTGTGTGTGTGTGTGTCGCTATCTACAGGTGGTCTGTGGCACTATCTACAGGGAGTGTGTGTGTGCGTCGCTATCTACAGGCGGTCTGCATGGCGCTATATATAGGGGCAGAGGTGTAATGATGTAATGTCATTGATGCCTATAATTGGTGTTTATAATTGTCGTTTATTTTACTGTTGGACTTGTAACATTATAGTATTTAAAAAAGTAATTTAAAACTAATGTAAAATAAGTTTTCTTATTCTCTTATTTAGTTGCTATATTAGCGTTTACTGGGGGTATTACTTTTGGTCATCAGATCGCACACCATTAATGGAGACTCGCCCTGCTCCCTAACTGCCCCGCTCAGGAGCTGCCAAGACTGAAAGGGAACATTGCTAGTGACCACTGGGAACGGATGATGGCACCTCAATCACAGCGCTCCACCTTCAGTCTCTTCCATCCAAGTCCAAGAATTCAAGTCATGATTGAAGATGAGAACACACAGAGCACATTTTTTGCCCATACAGATTGCCTCCTCAGATCTCTTCTTATTGTCTTTACCCTTGTTTACCAAAGGGTCTTGACCTGGGACCTGCCATGATGTTGCCTCATTCTTACAAGGGGCTGTATTGACATGTTTAATTATTTAATCTTTTATCCTCATAGTAATGTTTACTGTACTATATTTGTTTTATTCCTTACTCTATCTTCTAGGGTTCTTTAACCCCTTCCCGCCGGATCACGTGTATATATACGTCATTAAAATCGGTGGCTTACCGCCTTTTCACGTAAATGTACGTCATGGAGATGAAGCTGGCTCAGGAGCTGAGCCAGCGACATCACCGCCGGGTGACAGCTGTATGTTACAGCTGGCACCCTAAGGTATCGGCCAGGACCGCAGCTAGCCTCCGATCCGACCGATAAAAAACCCTCACATGCTGCGTTCAATAGAGATCGCAGCATGTGAGGAGCTTATAGCCACCGGCACCCATGCAACGTGATCGCTGGGTTGCCGGTGGCTGCAAAGGCGATCGGAGGGCTAATGCTTACCTCCCGATCAGCCTGTAACGGAATCCTCCTATGCCCCGTCGTCGGCGGGGCCCAGGAGGCTTCCGGTAACATCGGCAAGATGGCACCGGCTCAGCTTCCGGCTCAAAAGCTGAGCCGGCGTCATCAGCAGTGGGTGTCCGCTGTATGTAACAGCGGACACCCCGATCTATCGCCAGGAACCGGAGCTAGCTCCGATTCCTGGCATTAACCCCTTCGATGCAGCGATCCGTTGTGATCGCTGCATCCTAGAGGTTTGTAGAAAATCGGCAGCCTTGCCATGCGATGGCAAGGCTGGCGACTGCTACCATGGCAACAGGAGCCCTAACAATGGACTCCTGTCTGCCATTACGTAAGCTGATTAGGCCCCGCCCAGAGGCGGTGCCTGATCGGCTTGCTGTCAGTGAACAACTGACAGTTCCAATACATTGCACTACATAGGTAGTGCAATGTATTAGAACATCAAACAAACAGTTGGACATTCAAGTCCCCTAGTGGGACTAAAGAAAAGTGTAAAAAAAAGTGTAAAAAAAGTAAAAATAAAAGTTGGAAAACATACAATAAAAGTTTCAAATAATAACACAAAACACAATCGCCCTTTTTCCCTTATCAAGTCATTTATTATTGAAAAAAATAATAAAGCCATACATATTTGGTATCGCAGCGACCGTAACGACCTGAACTATAAAAATATTATGTTATTTATCCAGCGCAGTGAACGCCGTAAAAAAACAACTCAAAAACACTGCCATAATTACTGTTTTTTTGGTCACTGTCTTCCAAAAATTGAAATAAAAAGTGATCAAAAAGTCGCATGTATCCAAAAATGGTACCGATAAAATCTATACCTCGTCTCGCAAAAAACAAACCCTCATACAGCTCCATCGATGAAAAAATTTAAAAGTTATGGCTCTCGCAACTTGGCGACAGAAGAAATACATTCTCTTTCCAAAAGTAATTTTATTGTGCAAAAAGTTATAAAAAAGTTCTATAAATTTGGTATCGCCGGAATCGTACTGATCCGCAGAATAAAGGTAACATGTAGTTTATAACGTACGGTGAACGGTGTATATAAAAAAAAAAGTGGCACAAGCTGGGCATGACATATTTGACACTGAATTGGCATATCTAGGGAACATTTTAATTTGTACCTTCCGCAGCGCAATCATTTATGGAACAGACCTGTGGGGTGAAAATGCTCACTACACCTCTTAATAAATGCCTTGAGGGGTGCAGTTTCCAAAATGGGGTCACTTCTCAGGGGTTTATTTTATTATTTCACATCAAAGCCTCTGCAATTGTGAACCAATACTTTATAAGTCGCCAAATTAGGCCTCAATTTTACATGGTACTCTTTCAGTCCTGAGCCCTGTCGAATGTCCAGGCAAAAGATTAGGGCCACATGTAGGGTGATTCTAAAACAGGGAAACACCGCATAATAATTGAGAGCTGTCTTGTTATGGTGGCACAAGCCGGGCACCACATATTGGCGTATCTAAGGAAAAATTCCCATTTTCATTCTCCCACATCGTGTGCACACGAATTTCTGCAAAACACCTGTGGGGTTAACATGCTCACTACACCCCTAGGTGAATACCTTGAGGGTGTTGTTTCCAAAATGGGGTCACTTCTGGGGGGGATCCACTGTTTTGGTCCCACAGGGACTTTGCAAATGCAACATAGCGACCAGAAACCAAATGCAGCAAAATCTGTACACCAAAAGCAAATGGCGCTCCTTCCCTTCTGAGCCCTGCCGTGTGCCCAAACAGCATTTTACGACCACGTGTGGGGTATTGCCGTACTCCAGAGAAGTTGCTTTACAAGCATTGGGGTTCTTTTTTTCCTTTATTTGTTGAGAAAATTAAAAATTTGGAGCTAAAGCTACGTCTTATTGAAGAAAAAGGATTTTTTTTATTTTCACTGCCCAATTCTAATAAAATCTATGAAACACCTGTGGGGGCAAAATGCTCACTACACCCCTAGATGGATTCCTCAAGGGGTGTAGTTTTCTCAATGGAGTCACTTTTTTGGCGTTTTCACTGTTTTGGTACCTCAGGGGCTTTGCAAATGTGACATGGCCTGCGCAAACCATTCCTGCTAAATTTGAGCTCCAAAAGCCAAATGGCGCTCTTTCCCTTCTAAGCTCCGCCGTGTGTCCAAACATCCGTTTATAACCACATTTGGGGTATTGTTTTACTCGGGAGAAATTGCTTTACAAATGTTGTGGTGCTTTTTCTCCTTTAGTCCTCGTGGAAATTAGAAAAAATTAGCTAAACCTACATAATCTTTGAAAGAATGACGATTTTTATTTTCACGGCCTACTTCCAATAATTTCTGCAAAAAACCTGCGGGGTAAAAATGCTCACTATACCCCTAGATAATTTCCTCAAGCGTGTAGTTTCCCAAATGGGGTCACTTTTGGTGGATTTCCACTGTTTTGGCACCGAAAGAGCCCTTGAAACCTGACATGGTGCCTAAAATATTTTCTAATAAAAAGGAGGCCCAAAATCCACTGGGTGCTCCTTTGCTTCTGAGGCCGGTGCTTCAGTCCATTACCACACTAGGGCCACATGTGGGATATTTCTAAAAACTGCAGAATCTGGGCAATAAATATTGAGTTGCGTTTCTCTGGTAAAAACTTCTGTGTTACAAAAAAAATAGAATAAAAATGAATTTCTGCAAAAAAAAATGAAATTTGAAAATTTCACCTCTACGTTGCTTTAATTCCTGTGAAACGTTTAAAGGGTTAAGAAACTTTCTAAATGCTGTTTTGAATACTTTGAGGGGTGAAGATTTTAAAATGGGGTGACTTTTTGGCGGTTTCTAACATATAAGGCCCTAAAAGCCGCTTCACAACTGAACTGGCCCCTGTAAAAATAGCCTTTTGAAATTTTCTTGAAAATGTGAGAAATTGCTGCTAAAGTTCTAAGCCTTGTAACGTCCTAGAAAAATAAAAGGATGTTCAAAAAACGATGCCAATCTAAAGAAGACATATGGGGGATTTTAATTAGCAACAATTTTGTGTGGTATAACTGCCTGTCTTACAAGCAGATACATTTACATTTAGAAAAATGCTAATTTTTGCAATTTTTCACCAAATTTTGGTGTTTTTCACTGGTAAATATTGAATTTATCGACCACATTTTTCCACTATCATAAAGTCCAATGTGTCACGAGAAAACAATCTCAGAATCGCTTTGATAGGTAAAAGCGTTCCGGAGTTATTACCACATAAAGTGAAATATGTCAGATTTGAAAAAATGGGTCTGGTCCTGAAGGCCAAAATGAGCTTGGTCCTGAAGGGGTTAAATGTTTCTATTAAGCCTATCTGCTTTAGGGTTGCCTTACTCTATTTTTTTCTCCTTGTTTTTTTTTTTTTACATGCCTACTCCCATTCCCCTTTGGTGAGATTTATTTCTGTGATAATTGCTATTTTATGACCTAGATATTTCAGACCATTGGTTTAGTAAGGTATCAGCCACCGCCAAGGTTCCCACATAGGTTTCGGCCACATATAACAATCCCTAGTGAATCCTCAATGGAACACCTAGTAGACAATTGTCTACTCTGATAGACAGATTATCAGATTTACGTTTTTAACATATTTTAACATGAAGTTTGGATTTGTCTTTGTCTTTCCCCTTGTTCCCTTGCACAATGGCCATGGCTATTTTTAATTTTAGTTCCTTTAACGCCCGTGATCTATGCATCCCCCAGAAATGTAGCCAAATTCTTTATCATCTCCATAAAAAGAAGATTTTAATTGCATTGTTTCAGGAAACTCATTTCAAGTAATCTTCAGTTCGAAAATGCAGATATTACAATTCATTGTTTCGCTCTAGTAACAAAGGTGTTTCAATTGCTTTCCTAAATCTTTCTTTCTACAGGTATTAGACTTTAAAATAGACTCGGATGGCAAATTACTATTTCTCAACTATTTCCAATTTCATATATATCATTGCTAACATCTATTTTCCTAACACATGACAAACTTCCTTTTGTCTTCACAGATTAGCCTGGGAGAGACTTCAACATGATTCGGCACTTGACACGTCCATCGGTAACTTCTCTTTCTCCTATTCAGCAATCTATAGTGTTAAAGCCCAATTTACAAAACTACACCTGGTAGATCTGTGTAGGGTCCTCCAACCAAATCAAAAAGATTTCCTTTTTGTTTCCCATTGCCATCTTAATCTTTACCCTACTCGCTTGATCGATATGATCCTCTGTTACATCCCATGTTCCCTACAAAAATTTCTCATGGTACCTAAATGATCATTTTATCTCTGACATAGCCTGTGTGTGTGAGATCAGGAAAACCATCTCTTTCTTTATTTCTAACCACAGCATTGACTCCACTAGTGCCCCCTTTGAATGTGTGTTGAGGGGAATTGGCACTAGGCTCAAGAGAGAAACTCAAAACACTTTTATGCTCCTACACCTATTACTTAACATTAGTCTTCCTGAGTATGAAGTGCTCTTAGGTCAGTCTTTCCTTTCAAGTGGAAAATGAACTTAGAAATTCACATTTTAGCAGATCCATGTAACCTATATGCCTTGAATTATGTGTAACCCAGCAAAAGGATTGTATGGCATTGAGAAATGGGAGGTTGTGGCCGGCCACTAGAGGGCGCTGTGAGGTTAGTACATCGACAGTGTTTAGTGTGTGGAGTGATATACAAGAGAGGTCTAGTGAGGAAGTGTCTGGAGAGAGGTCTGAGAAGCGCTGGACAGGAAGAGACAGAGACTGGACTGAGAGAGCTGTAGCAAGTAAGGAAGACATTGTGACTCAGATAACTGTAAAAGATAAAGAGCATTCTGGCCAGCAGCAGAGCATAAGTAATGTGAAGTATCAGACACGCATTTACTGGAGTTCCAAGTTAAGGAGATCCGGCCAAGTTAAGAAGAGAGTGTTTAGAGCAAGAAGCTGAAGACGCCATTTTGAGCATAAGGTAACATAGAGCCATTAAGTGCCGGATCATCAGAGAGTGCATTGTATTACATTGCCGGACCTCAAAGATCACATTACACTAAACCTGGAAGCTAAGAGACTTTATTATCCTAAGGCACCGGATAAAGAGAACATATTTTAATCATTACGGATTATAAGAGACTGTTATATTGAAGTGCCGGATAAAAGCAGAGACTGTATTGTTTACCGAGCACCAGTTATATTTTGCCTAGAGCTCAAGTTTTTGACTGTTGTCATATTTTCTGCATGTTCAGTAAAGACAAAACGAATATAATCCCGGTGTCAGTAATTATTGTCCTTAAAGTCATATTACAACTTGGCGTAGTCGGCAGGATGGATGCAGATACAATGGACGAGACAACATTATCATCCAGTGTGACCCATCCAATGATACCGGTGGGAGCCCTCTTAAATCATTTGCCAAAGTTTAATGGATCTGATCTATTGTTGGAAGATTGGAGTGAACGGCTGGAAGGAGCGGCACGGCTCTGTAATGTCGCTCCACATTTAAAAGTAGAATTGGCGCTAAGTACCTTAGAAGGAGAAGCTAGGAAAACCGTTTTGTTACAGCCAGCACGACACCGACAAACCTTCAAACAAATTCGGCAGCTATTAGATGATGTGTATGGGGATACGTCCTCTGAGGGCATGATAAGGAAGCGATTCTTTGCCCGCCAGCAGAAAGAAGAAGAGACACTGGCGCAGTTTGCAAATGGATTACAGGAAATAATGGCAATGTTGCAACGTAAAGAAGAACAATCAGCCGGGTCCTTTACCAATGTACACGTAGTATTGCGGGATCAGTTTGTAATAGGTCTCAAGAATCCACCGTTAAGGAGAACTCTGAAGGAAAAGTTAAAGAAAGAACCAGATATGACGATTCATCAATTATTGACGGAAGCTATCGCATTGGAAAAAGAGGAATCGGCCAGCACTGATACGGTGGTCAGGCAAGCAGAAATTGTAACCAAGAAGAACCCCGACATGGAGGCAAGGATGGAGTCATTGGAAGGTGCCATGAGAGAGTTGAAAGCCGCTATTACTAATAAGCCTGACCCTGGAACTCCAGTTCGATACTCACAAGAGAGACAGTCGTTTGCAGATAGGAGGAATCAAGGTAGGAATGCTCCAGACCCTACCATCTGCTATAATTGTGGCCGAGCAGGACACATTGCTAGAAATTGCATGCGTTCTCACTATCAGAGCAATCGCAGGAATTTAAACTAGAACGACCTGTAGTTGAGGGGCAAACTACAGGGGAGTCCACGGATACATGCCCTGCGTTAGATGCTACAGATATAGTGGGGGAATGTCCCGTCGTCGTCGCAAAATTCAATGGCGTTGAGTTGTCATGTTTAATCGATACTGGATCTCAAGTGACCACTATGGATAAAGTTGTGTTTGAAACTTATTTCCCTTCCTTGTTATGTGAGAAGAGTGACACTTGGATAAGACTCAAGGCAGCTAATAGTTTACCTATCCCTATCCTGGGAGTTATACAAATGGACATTTCAATATGGAATCGTGATTTGAACAAAAAGGGGGTTATCATAGTAGAAAAAGCTATGGACTCTGAAATTCCCGTGATTCTAGGAATGAATATATTGCGGGACTTAGATGGAGTAATGTCACAAGAGCTGGGCCCAAAATACTGGAAACAAATACCCACTCAACGACCTTCTCAAATGGCTTTACAGCGCACTTTAAAACATTGTCGCATTAATGGAGAACTGTTAAATTGGCCTGGAAGGGTAGGACTGGTTAAGATACCAGCCTCTCGAAGTATACAAGTACCAGCAGGCCATGAAATGTTGTTACCCTTGCCAGTGGGTACTAATAAAGTGTTAAAGGGCACCACTGTGTTAATTGAATCAGCTCTGCAGAAAGAAGGAGTAGCCGTGGCCCGGTCGATATGCAAGGTACAGGCTGGACAAGTATTATTACGAGTGGTTAATATCACGAAACAAAATGTAACCTTATTTCCCCGGGAACTAGTAGCTGAAGTGTTTCCGGTGAGGGAGGAACAAGTGGAAAGCCGTTCAGATTGGCAAGTGAGTTATCCTTGTGAAAGTGTAGCTGTGGTTACAGTGTGTCGAGCCACCACTCAAGCTAATGACACCATTGGGAGGCGATTACTGGAGCAAATACCTTTAGAAGGAACGGATTTGACTACCAGACAAATAGATGAAGTGGCGGGAGTGTTAGGAGAGCACTCCAAGGCTTTTTCCAAGAATGAAGCAGACTTTGGGTTGACAACAACTTTAGAACATGAAATACATACGGGAAATGCTCACCCGGTACGAGAACGATACCGTACCATTCCGCCCGCTTTTTATCAAGAAGCCAAAGTGTTGCTAAAACGCATGCTAGACAGTCATGTTATCCGACCCAGTAAAAGTCCATGGGCTTCTCCCATAGTATTAGTAAAGAAGAAAGATGGAAGCTTGCGGTTCTGTGTAGATTACCGGCGATTGAATGCCTGCACCGTCAGAGATGCATACCCTTTACCACGAATAGAAGACTCTTTGCTGGCTTTGGGTAAGGCCAAATACTTCTCTACCCTGGATTTGGCCAGTGGGTACTGGCAAGTACCAGTTGCAGAAGAAGATCGAGAAAAGACTGCATTCATCACCCCTATGGGGTTATACGAATTTTTGAGAATGCCGTTCGGTCTAACCAATGCACCAGCTACATTTCAGCGCTTGATGGAAGTTTGTTTGGGAGATTTAAACTTTGAATGTTTGCTCATCTACCTAGATGACATCATTATCTTCTCAGCCACTTTCACAGAACATTTGGAAAGATTGAAAGTGGTACTTACGCGTATCGAAGAACATGGTCTAAAACTAAAACCGGGCAAATGTCACTTGTTTAAAGAAAGAATTGAGTACCTGGGACACGTGGTTACTAGAGACGGTGTACAACCAATGGATGCCAAAGTACGAGCCGTGCAACAATGGCCGGTACCAAAGACAGTAACAGAGCTTAGAAGTTTCCTAGGACTGATTGGATATTACAGACGGTTCATACAGAATTTTGCTAAGGTGGCTGCTCCCCTATATGTGTTACTGAATGGAACCAGACCGGGAGTCGATCATAAGAGAAGTATCACTTGGGGAATAGAGGCTGAACAAGCCTTCCAAGAGTTAAAAAGACGACTAACTGGTGCTCCTGTCTTGGCGTATGCAGATTACTCTCTACCATTTATTTTGTGTACCGATGGAAGTTTAAAAGGATTAGGAGCTGTTCTTTCTCAAGTGCAGAATGGACGGGAACGTGTCATTGCTTATGCCAGTCGGACGCTGAGAGATGGGGAAAAGAATCCGGACAACTATAGCTCATTCCGGTTGGAACTTTTGGCAGTCGTATGGGCGGTTACCGAGCGATTTGCAGATATCTTGCTGGGCGCAGAGTGTGTGTTATGGACTGACAATAATCCATTGGTTCATTTAGACTCGGCCAAATTGGGTGCTATGGAGCAACGTTGGCGAGCACGACTTAGCAAATTTAAATTTACTGTGAAGTACCGCCCAGGACGAGCTAATGGGAATGCAGATGCCCTGTCCCGTAATCCAGTAGATTTGCCTGAAGGACTGACTGAAGAGGAGTTAGAGGAAACAGAGACTCCTAATTTCCTTGCCAATGAAGTACATGATCAGATGCCAGGTGAGAATATTCAAAGTGCTCCGGTGCATACTGTGGAGCCCATAAGAGAAACCATCGATCAATGGACTGCTGAAGAATGGAAGAAACAGCAGTTGCAAGATATTCAAATTCGGACTGTAAGAAGATGGGTGCTAGAGAGATACCGACCCAATCAACGAGAGCGATTGCGATTGTCTGGAGTGGGACAGAGAATATATCGCCAACGAGATAGATTGGCAGTAAAACAAGGGATATTGTACTGCCGAGTATTCCTACCGACCATGGAAGGACCCGTCTGGCAAGCTGTGTTGCCGGAGCGAGAGTTAGAAAGTACGGTTAAGTGGATGCATGAGAAAAAGGGGCATTATGGTCCTGAAAAGACTTTCCGTTGGTTGCAACAATTCTACTATCATCCTTTGCTGTTTGCAGTGGCACAGAAAGTGTGTCAGAACTGTAGAAATTGCACCCTGGCCAGAGCGGCTGAACAACAAGCTTCGGTGGGGCATATACAGACGCATTATCCATTACAGTTGGTCATGATGGACTATTTGACAGTAGATGAGTCTTTACAAGGGTACAGATATTTATTGGTTGTGATAGACCACTTCACCAAATTCACAGTGGCCGTACCTACCAGAGATCAAACGGCTGAATCTGCGGCACAGGGATTGTGGACTCATTTCATCTTACCCTATGGATGTCCTTCACAGCTTCACTCTGATCAAGGAGCTTGTTTTGAGGGGCGAGTAATAGAAGAATTATGCAGATTGTACCAGATTAAAAAGACCCGCACGACCCCGTATCACCCTCAAGGGAACGGGGCCTGTGAAAGGATGAATCGGACCATATTGCAGTTGTTGCGAACACTGGAGAAACAAAAAAAAGAGAGATGGCCTGACTACATTGCAGAATTAATCTGGATCTATAATAACACTGTACATGCCACTACTGGATATTCTCCTTTTCTGTTAATGTTCGGAAGAAATGGACGATGTCCCCTAAATTTAATGATGCCTATCCCGGAAGAACAAGAAGAGTGGATTCCGCAGACCTGGATGTGGGGTCATCGACGCAAGGTACAAGAAATGTATAATTTAGTGGCGCAGAGACTGGGGCCTCATGATCTTACAGTAAATCAGAAATTGAAGGAACTACCTTTGCAAGTGGGTGATAGAGTAATCGTGCGAAACCAGGGTGCAAGAAGAGCAGGAAAGCTGCAATGGAAGTGGGAAACCTTGGCGTATGAGGTGGTGCGTCAGCCCAATATATATATTCCTGTATTTGTGATCAAGCCGGAGGGTAGTAGTGGCCCTTTGAAAACCGTACACAGAAATATGCTGAGACCCTGCACATTTATAAGTCGTGAACCAGAAGCAAACACTAGAGATCCTCCTGTTGCAACACCCGTTCCCGTAGATGAAGGTTGGTGGAGTCCGCCGGTTCAAGTACCAGAGAGACAAGAAAGTACCAGTGAAGTACAAGAAGAGAATGTTACTCCTGTGGAAGAAGAGTTGTCACAGGTACGTCATTCTCAGCGATCCAATTTTGGAAGACTTCCTTCTAGGTTTGAAGAATTTGTGACGCCACAGCAAGTTGCCGGGACGGCAACTGATAAACCTGGGGGAAAAGATGTAACCCAGCAAAAGGATTGTATGGCATTGAGAAATGGGAGGTTGTGGCCGGCCACTAGAGGGCGCTGTGAGGTTAGTACATCGACAGTGTTTAGTGTGTGGAGTGATATACAAGAGAGGTCTAGTGAGGAAGTGTCTGGAGAGAGGTCTGAGAAGCGCTGGACAGGAAGAGACAGAGACTGGACTGGGAGAGCTGTAGCAAGTAAGGAAGACATTGTGACTCAGATAACTGTAAAAGATAAAGAGCATTCTGGCCAGCAGCAGAGCATAAGTAATGTGAAGTATCAGACACGCATTTACTGGAGTTCCAAGTTAAGGAGATCCGGCCAAGTTAAGAAGAGAGTGTTTAGAGCAAGAAGCTGAAGACGCCATTTTGAGCATAAGGTAACATAGAGCCATTAAGTGCCGGATCATCAGAGAGTGCATTGTATTACATTGCCGGACCTCAAAGATCACATTACACTAAACCTGGAAGCTAAGAGACTTTATTATCCTAAGGCACCGGATAAAGAGAACATATTTTAATCATTACGGATTATAAGAGACTGTGTTATATTGAAGTGCCGGATAAAAGCAGAGACTGTATTGTTTACCGAGCACCAGTTATATTTTGCCTAGAGCTCAAGTTTTTGACTGTTGTCATATTTTCTGCATGTTCAGTAAAGACAAAACGAATATAATCCCGGTGTCAGTAATTATTGTCCTTAAAGTCATATTACATATGCACCCATCCCGGGGGCAATTGAACAGGACTTTATGAAATGGAAAAAAACTTTAATTGTCCTGGTTTGGAAGGATTAATGTCCTGAAAATGGATCTCCTTCCTAAACTTGTTTTTATATTCCAGACGGTTACTTTCTTGAACTCTAGGAAATTCCTCTCTAAATTATGTTCTCTGTCTTCCCATTTTATTTTGGGGCACTCCAGACCCAGACTAGCCCATACTTCTCTGACACACCCTAAAGAGAAAGGATGTGTAGGCATGCCAGAATTATTTCTTTACCACAAGGCCTCTATACTCACCAGTATTTTAGATACCCATCCTCCTAGCTTTGGGTAGAGGTTGAATTCTTTCTCAACACAAGACCACTTATATCCTCCTTTTGTATTCCTTCCTTTCATACTGTCATGCCTATTTCACTTCTCGATTGTATAAAAGCTAACTTTATGTAACTCTACCATTAAGAGCTTTAGCTAATCCTCCCCGCTGACTACACTTTTACATAACCCACAATTTCTATTGGGATTAGGCAGATCCTACTTTTCAGATGTTTCTGTGGACACTAATCCGCAAATTAGACATGTTTCTAAATTTCCAGGGCTTGAAACCTTTATCAGACACCTTCTCTGCAAGATCTTCTCAGGGTACAGTCTAATTTGCATATAATCAGTTAAGTCGTTTCTACAATTCCTTAAAGGAACAGTGTCCCGAAAAAAAATGTTTTTACATCAGTTTGATTTTAGTGTTTTATTAAAAACTTTTAGATTTATTTGTGTGTTTGTGTTTTACTTTTTTTTATTTTTGAACTTTTTCTTCCCTATGGGGGCTGCCATTTTTTTTCTATTTCTGTATGTGTCGATTAACGACACATACAGACATGGAATACGGCAGCTACAGTCCCATAGTGAATTCGAACGGGGCCCGTTCCATCCACTATGCTGTACGCCGCCTGTGTGGGAACGGCGCATGCGCCGCTCCCACACAGTCCAAGTTGAACTGTGCGCCGTCCGGCGCCATTTTCCTGTAGACCGGAAGTCGCGGCCAGACAGTAAGATTACTACTTCTGGTCGCGGCTTCCGGACTTGTGCACTCGGAGCGGCGGTAGCAGACGGAGTGGACGGACCGGAGGGAGCGGCGGCGGCAGCAGCAGGTAAGTTATTTCTGTGTATGTACGTGTTTTAGTGTGTGATTACTACTGTATGTAAACCTACTACACTATGTGTTAGCTCAAAAAATGGCGACACACAGTGTAGGAGGTTTGACCGTTCAATCCCCTCATTTCTCCCGGCACTAGCCAGGATAAGGGAGGGGGGATTCTGAGAGCTCACTAGAGCGAGTGAGCTTTCCCAAATTTTGCAGCATAAAGCAATGTGGTTGCTTTACCACATGCAATGCTGCAATTTTGGGAATTGCTCCATCTAGTGACCAGCACTGGGAAATATTATAAATTAGAATCTAGTTTATAATATTTCCTGACTAGTGAAAAAAAGTAAAAAATTAGAACAATGTTTAATCATTTTTACACTAACTGTTCAATTTAAAAAAAAACAAAAAAAAAAACTCGCAACACATTCCCTTTAAATCCTTGTTGAGCTCTCTATCAACATTCAAACACCTCTGTGTCAGAAACCCAGCTCGACTATAATTGTAGCGGATTGGTAAGATATGTATTCTGCCATAGTAGAAAAAAGGTAGGCAACACTCATAGGGTGTGGATAAATCACCAGTGGTTTATTCCAGGGTGCGAAGTTTCGGTTCGATAAAGGCTTATACAAGCCGAAACGTCACACCCTGGAATAAACCACTGGTGATTTACACACACCCTTTGAGTGCTGCCTACTTTCTTTTTTCTACTACGTTGTTTGGAGAAGATTGGGACCATGCCCCTGGTTTGGCGTGCACCATAAACATCTAATGGGAGCCAAGAGGAGTGCTGTTCTCATCTCCATTTTTCACTTTTATACTGCAGGAAGCATAAAGAAGTGACAGACCAGCGCAAGTATAAATTCTAAATACTCATAAACTGCTTAACATTAACTAATAAGCGACAGCACGCTGAAATCACTGTGCATAAAGGCAAAGTGTCAACCAGCCGTTAGAGGACAGGAGAGCATAAATATAAGACTATAATTGGGATCATGCTAGCAGGAGTGGATGGGCTCCCGCAAGTACAAGTTCTATATGCTCATAAACTACTTAACATTAAATAATAAGTGACAGCTCAACTCAGCGTGTTTATCACTTCTTTATGATGCCCTCAGACAGGGCAGCATAAATATCTGACCAACCCACTTTAATATCCTTACTTTATAGGGTACAGAGGGACACTGTTTCATTCTATAATGCTTGGGAAAGGGAATTTGGCAAATCCTTTTCAGGGCAGGAATGGGAAAGAGCCATACTATTGACTCACAAATGTTCTATTTCTTGCCAAATGCAAGAAACCAATTTCAAAATTCTCTCCAGAAGGTACAGGATCCCAGTCCATTTACACTTTATCTTTTCCTCAGCTTCTGAGCAATGCTGGAGATGCTCTAACAGCCACTTTGCTCCACATATGGTAGGTATGTCTGCCCATACGGGAACTTTAGGAGGTTGTTATACTCCTCTTTATTTCCCTTTGCAACTCATCCATACTTAATTCCCCTGAGGTTACATTATTATCTATGATACCTGGATCACTCTAATCCATCCAGAAGGGATTGCTTAGACACTTTCTTATGGCAATGAGACTAATAATATATAGACTTTGGAAAACTTTTACTCCACCTACCAGAGCTCAATGGGCAGACTCTCTAAACCCCATTATGCGGATGAAACAGTTAGTGATTATTGATTACTTTAATAATCCAGATACCTATTCCTTCCAGCTCAGTGGGCTCCTCTGGACTTCTTTCAGGAGCTCTTCCAGGTTCCAACCCTGGATAATGAATGTCTAACTGACCTTATAACTTACCCTTTAAAAAGTGCAGTCATCAGTCTGTATGCTTTATTGTCTGTAGATTAAATGTAATATTGGTTAGGAGGCTATTTGAACCTACACCATTTATATGTACCATGGGAACGATTTGTGTCCTTGAACTTGCTGTATATTTATTTCTCTTGTAACACAGCCCCACTTGAATGTGAATGCGTCTATGTATTTTGACTATTATACTTACCAATTCTTTTATATACATTACAGTCAGTCTGCTTTCTGCCTTAGTGTATGTGATTCTCTGCTTGTTCAATATTTTATATTGATTTCTATTATGCATTAATAAGGTTCTGACTAATTATTATACTTTGCCTGATAACACCGGCAGTAGAGTGAATTCTGAGCGAGTGAATAGTTAAGAAAATGGTAGAGGGGGTGGAAAGGTGCCTGATAAGTGGAAAAATCTTTTTTTTTCTTTATTAAGATATATTACAAAGTTTCTTCTATTTGATTGTACCATTGATTTATGTAAAGTTGTTTTATAATTGGAGGTACACTTTAAGCATTTGGTTTACAATACCAGTTTCTGTACAGAAAGAGCATCAAACTAAGATGATTGAACTGCAGGATTCATTAAAGGGGTTGTCTCATGAGAGACATCCCCTTTCAGAATGAAGCCGCCTTGGCGATCAGCTGATTGCCACTGGTCCGGCTCCAAGCACCTTCGGCACACCTTCAGCCAGCCATGTAATCAAATGAATGGCTATCCATGTAATATCTGGATGGTGCAATTCCCCCATCTATGATGTTCATATGCCCTAATATAGACAGGGGTTGTCTCCATGAGACAACCTCTTTAAGAAACTCAAGAGTTGTGCCTGTTTATAGGCACAACCTACGAACGAAGGCTGTACCTCCTAAACCCAATAAAACTAAATTGTTTGCAATGCATTGTTGTTTTTTGTTGTTCTGTCACACACATATGCCAGTCTGAGACATTTTCCCCAACTGAGGTTTGAATAAAACAAAACTGCATGGGGAAGATATTATCAATAGAAAACAGGCTTTATTGTATTATATATGCATTATTTAGAGGTTTAAGATGCAGGCTTATTAATTAGCTATTCTGTCAACTGCTTGAAACACCTTCTCATTCCTGCCATGTTACTTCTTGCTGTTTTATTTTAGCACTAGAGCCTTTCATTGGTAGCACGCTGAAGGGAAGAGAACAGTAAATGAATAATGTTAATAACAGCCATATAATAGAATTCAGCTGTTGCCTAAAACGGCCTTTAAATAAGATGCATGCCCACAGGCTATGCAATTGTGTAAACTATTATGTTTAATGGTTTTGATATCAAGTCTAACTTGCAATGTTAATTTAAAATTTGGAAATAGTTATATTATAAAGAAGTCTTGCTTTTATTAAGTATAATGCATAGATAAATCGTATAGATGGTGCAAAGACAATATTGTTATTTCTTTTACCGATATGTGAATAGGGATAAATTTCATTTCAAGCAGATGTGGACTTACATTATTGGGTCCATAAAGTAATTACTTTGACATTGTTGGATCTGTGCTGTCAAGTTTTCAAAATTATAGTCCCTTTTCTGCAATATTCATGAAATAATGTTGTTAAAAATAGCTTAATGTAACATGGTAACTGTTTCTTAGCTACATGTCATCTTGAAATCTCTATTTCATAGTTATAATTGACAAAATATATATTTATAAGAAATATTCCTCAGGCAAAATAAAATAAGTATGATAAGGTAAGAAGCCTAACTAATTTCAAATATATTTTCTGATAGATGCATCCTGATGGTACTCTTAAGGCACAAAAAATAATCATAGCTCAACACATGCAAGTTTAGTATACTAAATATCAGATCAATATCACATACAAAGATGTGAGCAGGAAAATATCACTGTGTGAGCAGAAACATTTATCAAACTTTAATTACGAAAAAAAAAAAACTAGAATTAGCTCACAAACTGCTGTATTGTCACATTCTAGGGTTAGGATCTGAGTCCAGTTACAGTAATTGTTCACAGTACTGTAGGAACAGACACTGGTCAAAAACAGGCCGAGGTCTATGCACAAATATCAGCAATAGAGGGTTTAGACAAAGGGTGGTCAGGAGAGCAGGAAGCAGTGGAGATAAGAGGCATGTGATCTGTAACGTTTCTTAATTTATACGCCCAGTAGTTTCTCTCAGAGAACCCCACGTCATCATTTGCTGTGTCATCAAGGGATTTGACATGAGGCTAAACCGGGGAGTAGAGTATAAGGTAACCCCAGGTCTACACCCTTTAATCCCAATTCAGTGAACTGGACTTCGCTGCTGGGGAACCCCACTTTGCAATTCCCAGAGTAGTCCACCTTGGCGACGGCCAATGAAAATAGGTGAGGTACAGAAACAGCAAATGGTATGCAAGGTCAGGTATAGTATAGCATAGGTCAGGGTAGGTGGCAGACAGGCACTCACAATTGGCAGAGCCAAAGGTTAGGGCAGGTGGCAGAGGTTCGTCACAGGTCACAAGCAAGAGGTTAGGGTAGGCAGGGATTGTCAATCACAGGAATTCCAAACAAAGTATAATGCAGAGTATCACTAGCAAGCTAGGAGGAACCTAACTGCTCAAGCAAGTGGTGTGGGTGGAAACCCTTTATTGCTTGGAAAATCTAGGTAGTAATTTGGCACGAGCTGGCACTCTAAGGGAGGAAGGTTCAGCACGCGAGCACTAGGAAGAGGCTAAAATGCAGGAGGAGAGCAGCGTAGATGGAAGCCGCGACTAGATCATTGAGAAATGTTGCACTGGCCAGGAGCCAGAAGACGCCGTGGAGAGGTAAGTATACGACAGTGGCCGGGAGTGGCGGCCGTTACATCCGCACTCCTAAAGCCATATGTTAGTCCTTCCAAGCCCGGCAGTGTGCCCAAAAGTAATTTTATGACCATATACAGAGGGCACTGTGGCAGTATGTACAGAGGACACTCTAGCATTATCTAGGGGTGTGTTGCATTTTCTACAGAGGGCACTGTGGCATTATCTACAGAGGGCACTGTGGCAGCATCTACAGAGGACTCTGTGGCAGCATCCACAGAGGGCACTGCGGCAGCATCCACAGAGGTCACAGCGGCAGCATCCACAGAGGGCACAGCGGCAGCATCCACAGAGGGCACTGTGGCAGCATCCACCGTAGGCATTGTGGCACTATCTAAAAAGGGGGTGCCCAATTTTGACATGTGTGTCTGCCAAACACTGCTAATTGAGCCGCCGGACTGCATTTAGCGACACTTAAACTGGAAAACTGGATTGTTGAAATAAGCATGTGGAGAAATAGCTCAAATTTTAAACCTAGCGGTATTATTATAGTAATGTAGTATTATTATTATTATTATAGTAATGTAGTATTGTTATAGAAGTTCAAATAACTAATTGATTAACAATAATTTTGTATTGTATCAAATGTGAAAGTAATGCGGCCCGTCAACTTCCCATTTTTTCTATATGCGGCCCACTTACCCGGCCGAATTTGAGACCCCTGCCATACGTGGTCATAAACTGCTGTTTGGGCACACGGCTAGGAACAGAAGAGAAGGATCGCCATTTGGTTTTTGGAGTACAGATTTTGCTGGATTGATTTCTTGGCACCATGTCACTTTGGCAAAACCCCTTATAGAGACTCTGTCACCACATTATAAGTGCCCTATCTCCTACATAAGGAGATGGGCGCTATAATGTAAGTGACAGCAGTGCTTTTTATTTTGAAAAATTATCTATTTTTACCAGGTTATTAGTGATTTTAGCTTTATGCTAATTACTTTCTTAATGCCAAACTGGGCGTGTTTTACTATTTACCAAGTGGGCGTTGTACAGAGGAGTGTATGACGCTGCCCAATCAGAATCATACACTTCTCTCCATTCATTTCCTCAGCGCATAGGGATCCTGCTAGATCAGTATGTGCTGTCTTAGGCCTTATTCACACGAATGTATAATACGTCCGCGCTACGTGGCACGGACCTATGTTAATGAATGGGGCCGTTCAGACTGTCAGTGAATTTCACGCAGTGTATGTGCGCTGCGTGAAACTCATGACATGTCCTATATTTGCCCGAGTTTCGCGCTGCACGCACCCATTGAAGTCAATGGGTGCGTGCAAATCGCGCTCGGCACACGGAGGTACTTCCGGGTGCTGCGCGTGATGCGCACTACAGTAGTAAAAACTATGCGTGAAAACAGAAAAGCACCACGTGCTTTTCTGTTTGTAAACATAAAACCAGAGTGTCATCATGATGCAGGCTGCGCGAAAATTACGCAGCCGCACACCCTATGCTGATGACACACGGACCTTTTGCGCGCGCAAAACACAGTGTTTTTTGCGCGCGCAAAACGGATATGTCCATGTGAATAAGGCCTTATACTAACACATTAACATTACTGAAGTGTTTAGACAGTGAATATACATTCCTTCCAGCCAGGATGGGATGCCTATTCACAATCCCGACACTGTTAACGTTTCTGTGGTACTTACAGCAGAGCAAGCGTAATCTCGCGAGATCACGCTGTAAATGACAGGTTACAGCGAGATTATGCTTTGCTCTGCTGTAAGTACCACAGAAACATTAACGAAGTGTCGGGATTGTGAATAGACATCCCGTCCTGGCCTGGAAGGAATGTCTATTCACTGTCTAAACACTTCAGTAACATGTTAATGTGTTAGTATAAGGCTATGTTCACACTGAGTTTTTTGCAGGCGGAATTTCTGCCTCAAAATTCCGTTTGCAAGTTTGAGGCAGATTTTCCTCTCCCTGCACGCCGACTTTCGTTGCATTATTCGCGGCGTTTTTCGCCCGCGCCCATTGAGCGCCGCCGGCATAAAACGCAGCTAAATACGCTTTCTCTACCTCCCATTGATGTCAACGGGAGGTCAGAGGCGTAAACGCCCGCAGATAGGGCATGTCCCTTCTTTCTCCCGCGAGACGCCTCTGCCTCCCATTGAAATCAATGGGATGCATTTTTGGGCCGTTTTTGACGAGTTTTGCGTCGCGGTTTTCGCGTAAAAAAACTCGTCAAAAAACTCTGTGTGAACATAGCTTAAGACAGCACATACTGATCTAGCAGGATCCCTATGCGCTGAGGAAATGAATGGAGAGAAGTGTGTAACGCTGATTGGTCACTTATTGGTCAGCGTCATACACTCCTCTGTACAACGCCCAATTGGTTAAAAGTAAAAGCACGCCCAGTTGTCCATTAAGAAACTAATTAGCATAAAGCTAAAATCGCTAATAACGGGGTGAAAATAGATGTTTTTTTCAAAATAAAAAGCACTGCTGTCACCTACATTATAGCGCTCATCTCTTTATGTAGGAGATAGGGCACTTATAATGTGGTGACAGAGCCTCTTTAAGTACCAGTACAGTGGAAACTCCCCAAATGTTACTTCATTCACGAAACTACACCACGTGAAGAATTAATCTGGTGTTGTAGTGAGCATTTTGACCCCCACAGGTGTTTCAGAGATTTGATTAGTATTGGGCAGTGAAAATAAAAAAAATCCACTTTCTTCAATACGATGTAACTTTAGCTAAAAATTTTTAATTTTCTCAACAAATAAAGGAAAAAAAAAACAAAACATTTGTAAGGCAATTTCTCCCAAGTACGGCAATACCCCATTTGTGGTCATAAACTGCTGTTTGGGCACACGGCGGGGCTCAGAAGGGAAGGAGCGCCATTTGGCTTTTGGAGTACAGATTATGCTGCATTGTTTTCTGGGCGCTATGTCGCATTTGCAAAGCCCCTGTGGGACCAAAACAGTGGAAACCCCCCAGAAGTGACCCCATTTGGGAAACGACACCCCTCAAGGTATTCACCTAGGGGTGTAGTGAGCATGTTAACCCCACAGGTGTTTTGCAGAAATTAGTGTGTACTCGATGTTGCAGAGTGAAAATGTGATTTTTTTTGCATAGATATGCCAATATGTGGTGCCCAGCTTGTGCCAAGATAACAAGACAGCTCTCTAATTATTATGCTGTGTTTCTCAGTTTTAGAAACACCCTACATGTAGCCCTTATTTTTTGCCTGGACATTCGACCAGGCTCAGGAGTGAAAGAGTAGCATGCGGTGTTGAGGCCTAATTTGGCGATTTACAACGTATTGGTTCACAATTGCAGGGCTCTGATGGGAAATAATAAAAGAATCCCCTAAGAAGTGAAGCCATTTTGGAAATGACACCCCTCAAGGCATTTATTAAGGGGTGTAGTCATCATTTTCACCCCACAGGTATTTTCCATAAATTATTGCGCTGCGCATGGTGCAAAGTAAAAATTAAAATTTTGCCCTAGATATGTCCTTTCAGTGGCAAATAATGTCATGCCCAGCTTGTGCCATTGGAGACACACACCCGAAAAATTGTTAAAAGGGTTCTTCCGGGTATGGCGAAACTGCTGTTTGGGCACACTGTCGGGCTAAGAAGGGAGGGAGCGCCATATTGTTTTTGGAGTGTAGATTTGCTTGGTAGTAGATTTGTATAGAGTTTTACTGGTATTTAAGTTTATAATGTGGGGGCATATGTAAGCTGGGCAGACTACATCAGGGGCATAGTCAGGTGGTATAATAATAGGGTAAAATAATCCATATATGTGTGTTACGCTGTGAAGCAATCCTTTATGCACAGGCCAGTGTCGCACTGATAAATTCTGTCCTTTCTTATCCCCTTTTGGTCCACACTCCACACCTTTGCAGTTTGAAGAATTTTTTCTGGGAAAGTGTTGTCCTGGTATAATACATCCTACTCTTCCTGATTCCCTAATTTTAGGGCATTGATAAATCGCCTTTTGAAAAAGAAAAAATGTTCCCCTCAGGGCTGCACAACTGCATATTTTTCTTTCCTGACTTATTGGAGCCTTAACGAATTTATTTTTTCATCGATCTAGTGGCATGAGGGCTGTTTTTTTGCGGGACGCGTTGTAGTTATCATTGGTATCATTTTGGGGTACATGTGACTTTTTGATTGCTTTTTATCCTATTTTTGTGAGGCAAGGTGACCAAAAACCAGCAATTCTAGCATAGTTTTTTACGGGTTTTTTTACGCCGCTCACATTTGTTATAAATTACATGTAAACGTTATTCTGCGGGTCAGTACGATTCCGGCGATACCAAATGTATAGCACTTTTTTATGTTTTACAACTTTTATGCACAATAAAAATCCTTTTGTAAAAAGAATGTATTTTTTCTGTCGCCATGTTGTGAGAACCATAACTTTTTAATTTTTTCGTCTACGGAGCTGTATGAGGGCTTTTTTTGCGAGACGAGCTATAGTTTTTATAGGTACCATTTTTGGATACATGCGACTTTTTGATCACTTTTTATTCCAATTTTTGTAGGGCAAAGTGACCAAAAAAACATGAAATTCTGGCATTGCTTTTACAGGTTTTTTACGCCATTCACCATGTGGAATTAATAACATAATATTTTTATAGTTCAGGCCGTCATGGATGCGGTGATACCAAATATGTATGGTTTATTTATTTTTTTCAATAATAAAGGACTTGATAAGGGAAAGGGCAATTGTGTTTTATTTTATTACTTGAAACTTTTATTATATTTTTCACAACTCTTTTTTTCCCTTTTTTTTACACTTTTTTTTAAACTTTTCTTTAGTCCCACTAGGGGACCTGAAGGTCCAACTGTCAGATTATTTTTCTAATACATTGCACTACCTATGTAGTGCAATGTATTAGATTTGTCAGTCATTCGCTGACAACAAGCCGACTAGGCTTCGACTCCGGGTGGGGCCTAATCGGCTTACGTAATGACAGAGCAGGAGGTCATTGTTAGACCTCCTGTTGCTAAAGCAGCAGTCGGCAGCCCTGCTATAGCATGGCAGGGCTGTCAATCTGCTACCAACCACAAAGATGCATCGATCGCTTTCGATCGCTGCATCTAAGGGTTTAATGGCAGGAATCTGAGCTAGCTCCAGTTCCTGCCATTACAGGTGGATGTCAGATGTAACATAAAACTGATATCCACCACTGATGACGCCGGCTCAGCTCCTGAGCCGACGCTATGTTGCCGGCGGCTACAGAAGCCTTTTAGGCCCCGCCTCTGGTCAGGGCCTGAAAGTCTTCCATACCAGGCCAGCGTTAGGCCTCCGGTTGCCTCTGCAGCCACCGGCACTCCGGCAATTTCATTGCTGGGGTGCCGATGAGCTGCAGACACTTTAAATGCAGCGATCGCTTTTGACCGGTGCATTTAAGGGGTTAATGGCGGGGATCGGAACAAACTTCAGTCTTCGCCATTACCCCAGGTGTGTCAGCTATAACATGCAGCCAACACCCGGGGATGGTGGCACCGACTTAGCTTTTGAGCCTGTGTCCACCATTTGTTGTATGGATACGGCAAAATTCGGGAAGCACTAGCTTTCCATAACATATCCATACGACAAATGTTGGGAAGGGGTTAAACCAAAAAGCTCTATTTTGGTCTCATCTGTCCACAAAACATTATTCCAATAGCCTTCTGGTTTGTCCAAGTGATCTTTAGCAAACTGCAGATGTGCAGCAATGTTCTTTTTGGAGAGCAGTGGCTTTCTCCATGTAATCCTGCCATGTACACCACTGTTGTTCAGTTTCCTTCTGATGGTGGACTCATGAACATTAACATTAGCTATGTGAGAAAGGCTTTTAGTTGCTTAGAGGTTACCTTGAGTTCCTTTGTGACCTCAGGGAGTATTATACGCCTTGCACTTGGCGTGATTTTGTTGGACGACCACTCCTGGAGAGGGTAATAATGGTCTTGAATATCCTCCATTTTTACACAATCTGTCTGACTGTGGATTGGTGGAGTACAAACTCTTTATAGATGGTTTTGTAACCTTTTTCAGCCTGATGAGCATCAACAACTCTTCTTTAAAGGTCCTCATAAATCTACCTTTGTTCGTGCCATGATACACTTCCACAAACATGTGTTGTGAAGATCAGACTTTGATAAATCCCTGTACTTTAAATAGAACAGGTCGTCCAACCACACCTGATTGTCATCCTATTGATTGAAAACACTTAAATCTAATTTCACCTTCAAATTATCTGCTAATCCTAAAGGTTCACATACTTTTGCCACTCGCATATATGTGATATTGGATCATTGTCATCAATAAATAAATGACAAAGTCTAATATTTTTGACTCATTTGTTTGATTCGGTTTTCTTTATCTACTTTTAGGACATGTGTGAAAATTTGCTCGTTTTAGGTCAAATTTATGCAGAAATATAGAAAATTCTGAAGGGTTCACAAATGTTCATGCACCACTGTATGGTGCCATACTCAGGAGAAACCACTATGTATTGGGTGTATGACCACCAGAAGCACAAGCTGGCCACAACATAATTGGCACTAAAATTGCATATCTGTGGAAAAATTGCAATTTTCATTTTACAACATTCATTGAGTAAAATTTTTTGAAAAAGATACCTGTGGGGTCAAAATGCTCACTACACCCCTAAATGAATGCCTTGAGGGGCTCTACATTTTTAAATATGGTCACGTCTTTGGAATTTATTTTATTATTTCACCTCAGAGGCTCTGCAATTGTTGGTAATACTGTGTAAATCACCAAATTAGGTCTCAATTTCACATGGTGCTCTTTCACTTCTGAGTCCTGTCGTATGCCCAGGCTTAAGATTATGGCCACATTTAGGATGTTTATAAAATCAGGAAACTCTTCATAATAATTAGAGAGCTGTCTTTTCACAGTGAAACAAGCTGGCCACATCATATTGGGCACTGAAATGGCATCCATTGCACATTAATTTTGGCAAAACACCTCTGGGGTCAAAATGCTTACTATACCTCTTGGTGAATTCCTTGAGGGGTGTAGTTTCAAAAATGCAGTGACATCTCAGGGGTTTCTAATGTATTGGTTATCAGGGGCTCTACAAATTTGTCATGCCAACCGAAAACCATTACAGAAAAATCTGCGCTCCAAAAGCCAAATAGCACACCTTCCCTTCTGAGCTCTGCCATGTTCCCAAACAGCAGTTTGCAACTTTATATTACCATATTCAGGAGAAATTGCATAACACTTTGTGAGGTCCCTTTTCTCCTATATCCCTTGTGGAAATTAAGAATTTTGAGCTAAACTACATCTTATAGGAAAAAAAAAATTATTTCTTATTTTTATGGTCCAATTCTAATAAAATCTGTTAAACACCTGTTGAGTCAAAATGCTCACTCCATCTCTAGAAGAATTCCTTGAGCGGTTTCATTTCCCCAAAAATCATGTCATAGGGTGTTTCTTATGTTTTGGCACCTGAAGGCCTCTGCAAACCTGAAATGGTGCCTGAAAAACATCTTAAAAAAAATAGAGGCCCCAAAATACTCAAGTTGCTCTTTCTATTCTGAAGCATGTGCTTCATTCCATGAGCACACTAGAGCCTCATATGAGATATTTCTAAAAACTACATAATCAGGGTAATAAAGATTGAGTTGTATTTATTTTATAACATTTGCTGTGTTACAGAAGAAAAATTGATTCGAATAAAACATATGCAAAAAAAGAATTCCAATTTAAAATTTCACCTCCACGTTTCTTTAATTCCTGTTAAACACCTAAAGGATGTACAAACTTCCTAAATGCTATTTTGAATACTTTTAAGGGTGTAGCATTCAAAATGTTTTTAAAAAAAAAAAAAAAGGAAAATTGCTATAAGCTTTATAACGTCCTAAAAAAAAATAATACAAAAAAAAACATACAACACTTAAAAAAACTACATAAAGAAGATATGGTAAACCTTATTTATTTAATAATTTGTTTTGAATCATTATCGATTTCAGAAGCAAAGAATTTCAAATTTAGGAATCTGCAAATTTTTCTAAACTTTTGCTACATTTGGGATTTTTTTTATATAAATAAGGAGAAAACATACCTACCACATTTTACCACCAAATTAAAGTATAAAGTGTCCCAAAAATATATTTTAAGTATCACTTGGATAAGTAAAAGCATTCTAAAGTTATTACCATATAATGTGAGACATGTCAGATTTAAGTAATGGGGTACGTCCTGAAGTTCAAAATAGGCCGCATCCTTAGGGGTTTAAGAATGGTGACATCTTTATGCTCCTTAAGAATCATATTTGTATGCAGTAGGCTTAATAGGGCACCTTTACAAACTGTACTTTGGTGCTGCAGTAGATAAGTGTATAATTCTACTGTAGCGGGCTCTGTTTCTCAACAATCTCATGCACTTGTTACATATTCTGCTGCTACTGAACAATATCAATACATGCTACTAAGCAAAAAAGCAGCAGAAAATTTTGGGAAATTAGTTACATGGAGTGATTTGAAAGCTATGCTCTCTTTTTCTGAAGCAAAATAAAATGTTTATTTTCACACAGCCATAGAGTAAAATTAGGATGGTTTTCAGGAATCTATGACATGCAAACGCTATCTGTTCTAGGGGTAAGGACAACTACCTAGCAACAGCTAATAGGTGCAGGTGGCAGCCTTCCCGGGACGTCTAAGACCCGATCGCGGCCGCTAATATCCCAGCTAGTCCAAATCCCCAGTGATCAATTGGGAATTGAATAATGCATGGAAACATGACCAGTAATGCTATACGAATGCTTTAATAACAGTGAAAAGATCAAAGCAGCGGTCTAGATGAAGCCTGACAGACATTTATCTCCTCTAGGAATGGTTGATAGAGAAGTAACTAAACTTGGAACTGAAGACAAGTAATATATACTGTAGATGAAGGGTCCTGAGAGTGTGAAGTAAGTCTTAGTCTAGGAGTAAAGCCTCAAGACCAGTGTCTATTTCTTGGATTCAGCTTGTGGATGACTCCCTTGTCACTGGTTTATTTGCTGACCTAAAAGACAGAGGCAATAAGTAGGCATCTACCAATTACAACCTTGTTGAGGACGGAGAATGGGAGGGACGCTGTTGCTAGGTGGCTGTCTTACTCCTAGAACAAATATCATTTGCAGGTCATAGATTCTTGCAAACTGTGCTTTATTCATCGGGGTGGCAGTCACCTAGCACCAGCTAATGGGTAGAGTAACACACCTGGTGGTAGCTCTAAGAAACATAAGGCATTTTGTTTCGGAAGGACACCAATAAAACTTGATGAAGGTTTTGCTAGAGGACCATCTAGCTGGTCGAAGTATGGAACCAAGAGGAATCTTTTATCTTCATCTTCATCTTTTCATCTAACTACTAATATTTCACTAAGAGACTACACGTAAAAACCCAGGTGCATTAGAAAACTTTTATAATTGTCTATAGGTACACTTTAATCAAATCCTAAACAAAACCAAATTTTTTATATCAAGATTACCAACTGTACACAATTTCATAGACAGACTGTAAAAATAGCAAAATATGGCCAGCATTGATAGTGTCTAAATTTAAAAGGAATGTATGGGTGATCTGAAGATTCACACAACCTATGTAAAGTGCATTCAACCAAAGGTAGGCCCCCACACTAGTGTTAAAGGATGAGTGAAGACAAAAGGAAGGCGCTTGTGTAACACATTAAAGATTGAATAGAGTTAGAACACAATCATAATGCGTTCACAATGTTTGGTTGTGCACAAAGGATCAATATGAATAGCCTGCATGATGGGCTGAGTGTTGTATGGGTATTGGCCTGCTGTGTATTATCTCCTAAGAAGATCACTGTATATCATAGAGTAGCAATGCGATAAAAAAAAAAAAAAAGAGTAGCGAATCATCGTCTCTTTTCAACAGACGATTTGAGATATTGACACTTACCAAATGCAAACATAAAAGTTGAATTTATATTCACAGGGTTATGGAAATCACTGGAGTTTTCAATTATGACCAATGCTGCTTATATTTGATTCAGACTTTTATTTTCCTGTTTGGAGGTTGCGTTTAACTGACAAAATATTGGATTATTGGAGCATAATATAAGAACACCACAATTGTTTACACATAATCCTTTGCTCTCAATGGATAGTATTATTTACATTGCTTTTCAGGCATGTAACATAATAAATCACACTTTCTAGACCTCATGCTGTAATCAATATATATTGCAATTAACTGATTTCAAAAACCGAATGAAAAAGAAAAAGACTGATATATTTTGCAAGAGATATTCAGTTAATATAAGTATATAAATATGGATAAGGTGTCAGGGAGATATATTACAGACCATACAATGGTCAATTGATTTCTTCTTGTGTAATGAGTTTGTTTTACATCTTGTCATATATTAAGTTAACTTTCCATTAATTGAGCACACAAAACTATCTATCAAAGAGGAATATAGATCAGATCATATATGGAGACTTAACAGATTATTTTCATTTCTACTATGGTTCTATCTCGCTTCGAAACCATACAGTAACATTTTATCATTTTGATTTAATTCCTATGTTCATCATCAGGAGTGACAACATACAGTACATGTAGATTTACCTTAACCTTTTTAATTGAATAAAAGCCTTTCTGGACAAAGCGTAGCATTCTATGTGATATATACAAGGAATGTATCATCAAATCAATCTGAAAGTGGCAAATGCACAACACCATCTGGTTAGAGCTAGAGAATTCCTACACAGAAATATAGTAAAGCGGGCAGTAGGGAGGTTATTAGTTATTCTCTTTATGTAGGCTGAGAACCATTTTATAAGTAGAAAATTGACCTTGTGTTTAAATTTTTTCTCTGAGTTGGTTATTATTTACAATAGAGTTGACTTAAACTGCCATGTCCTGTGGGAGTCAGATAGCGGAGAACCATTATCAATTGCCTGCTCAACATTCTCAATCCCTTCCCGAAATCTGCTGTATATATATATATATATAGGGCAGAGTCTGGGAGGGAAAGTTTGGAGCGGGCTGGCGGGCTGGCGGGCTGAGCCAGCTACAAAACTTGCGTGCGTCGGCTGTATGTTATAGCTGACACTTCATTGCAACGAGCCAGATCCTGCTCGAACGGAATCCCGCTCATTGAACCCCTTAGATGCTGCAGTCAATAGTGGTTGCGACATCTAAGCCGTTAGAAAGAAGAGGGCAGCTTCCTCTGATGTTCTATAGGGTGCTGATGTTTGTTATGGCAGCCTGGGGGCCTAGTGAAGGCCCCCAGGTCTGCCATCTTTGTGCTCCTATTAAGATCTGCCAGAAGAAGCCCTGCATTGAGCATCTTGGCTCTATCTAGGTAATAAATCAGTTGATCCAAGTCCAGCATCTTCCACATGTATGCTAAGCAGCCAGTGAGACCAGTGAGAGCCCTTAGCACCTGAGTGTGCATGCACACTATTCAAAGAGTCACCATCGCTCCTTGACTTATCCAAAACTGTAGCCACGCACTAAATGATTCACTGAGGATTTTCGTCTATAATGCCGGGACTGGTGAGAAGCGCTTTTGCACTACTTTGTTGCATACTTCTACAACTATTGGGACTGACATAAGCGCTAGTGCGCCATATTCCATACTAAAAAGATATTGTACTTATTAGTGTTGTTATAAAGCTGGTTATCACTCCTCTCAAACCCATTCATTTGTGCACATAATTAGTGTATATCGCAAGGGCCCTGCGGCGGACATATAAAGCGCATTTCATCTATAGCACACAACAAGTGTGGAACTATAAAGCTAAACAATTCAAGTAGAGAGCTGTATTGCAATTAGGTCCATACACCTATATCACAAACCTTTGCGATCTGATATTCTATTTCTATGTGATATATGTTCATGATACATATTTGATATATTGATTTTATTGATAAATATTGTGGTACATATTTGATAAAGTATGATTTGTCTGTTTACTTTTATGTACATTTTTATGTAAATACATTTTTAAATACAATTTGTGTGTGGTGCCTGAGGGCCAGTAATTCATTTTTTGATCTCTTATGCGTATCGTAGATTTCTTTGGGATATTGAAATCACCATTGCCACTAGCACACACAACCATCACAAGGCTAATAGTGAGTCACCCTACATTTTACAATTTAATTAAAAAAAAGTAAGATACAAATAAATAAAGTTTCCTATATATAAATATATATATATATATATATATATATATATATATATATAGATAGATATATAGATAGATAGATATATATAACTAGGATCATGCAAATAGTAGGAGCAGCACAGTGTAGAAAACCAAAAACGGCTGGTGCTAGCTTCAAATATCAAGGAGTGACGTAATCCTCATGTGTATACAAAAAATAGAGCCCAGAAGCAGCACTCAATAGCAAAAAATGTGAATTTATTCACCTAACACAGCAACGTTTCACTTCCTCCATGGAAGTATTTGAAAATGCTTCCATGGAGGAAGTGAAACGTTACTGTGTTGGGTGAATAAATTCTAATTTTTTTTGCTATTGAGTGCTGCTTCTGGGCTCTATTTTTTGTATATATATATATATCTATATATATATATCTATATATATTTTTTTTATATATATATATATATGTATATATATATATATATATATATATATATATATATTAAAGGTAAAAAAAAAAACTTTTCTAATTTTCCCACAAAGCCTATGTAAAAAATTAATAATTAACATGACTGGTACTGCTGCATCCAAAAAAGTTCAAACTATTGCAATATAACATCATTTAACCCGCATGGTAAATGTAGTAAAAGAAAAAATGTAAACGCCAGAAACGATGATTTTGGTGAGCTCATCTCCCACAAAATGGAACAAAAAATTACCAAAAAGTGGTTTTATGTAAGCTAAATTTAACTGCCTGAATGTTTTTGTACACAGGCGGTAGAATGATTCCTGCTATTCGGCAGACCAGTTAATAAGAATCGGCACACTAGAAGCGGCTTCTTCTCACCATCACTTGACGCATTAAATGAAAGATCGAAGAGAGAATCAAAAGAACACCAGGGGGCTTTATAAGAAGAATGTAACAGCAATATATTGATAGACACATGAGTATTTTTAAATGATTACAATAGATTTTTTTTTTTTCTTAATCTAACAGAGATTTTGTATCTAATTGTGGGCTAACCCCTTTAAAGGAGACCTACCAGGTGAAAATGTATAAAAGCCCATTCATGAACAATAAAATGTAAAAAAAAAAAGTAATTTTGTAACTTACTTCTATACACAAGATATAGACAAGTTCCTCATGACAACACTTCATGTGATAAAAATCGGTGTGTGCATGTTGTCAACAGATTCTCTCTTCAGACTTTGGATGCATAACTTCAAGTGATCACGTTTCATAAAAAAAGTAAGCTCATTTTTTTTTTTTTTTAATTAAGAAAAAAAAGAAAATTACATAATACACCCTGACACTTTCCCTGTCAGTACAAAGGTTCAAAAGCTTTCTGTACATTTTTTAACTACTGGTATGGAATTCCGCTGCTGACAGTCCGCAGTGGAAATCCAAAGCAGACAGTTTGTCCATTGGTTTCAACACCTTTTTAGTTAACTTCGTGCAGACGTTGCGGAAAACTCCGCTGCGGAACATAGGCTGCGGTCCGGTATTTTCAGACCGCAGCATGCACTGTCTGTTGCAGACTTGTTGCGGACTTGTTGCGGAATTTCCCCATTAACTTCAGTGGAGTTTCAAAATTACACAATGAAATCCGCAGATGTAATGTGACGTGACCCTGTATTTAAGCCTACCACACAGTAGGTTTAGATACAGGGCCCCAGCACACAGTAATCTTATACTGTATAAGATTACTGTCTGCTGGATCCTGTATCTAAGCCTCCTTGTGGTAGGCTTAAATACCTGGCCCATCAGACAGTATCACATATGGGCCCTGTATCTAAGCCTAAAACATGTCAATTGTAGTAAATCATTTTTTGTGTGTTTTCTTACAGGTTCGGTCGTTGGACTACGTCGGATTCCAGGACTACTTCGATGACGGCTTTTTTTATTATCAATAAAATGGTTAATGAGGGCTCTGTGGGTTTTTTTTTTATTTCAATAAAATATTTTTTCGATGTCTTTGTGGTTTTTTTTAAACTATATTACTACCGCCTTAGTAATGGCCGCCGGCTGATTGACAGCATCCATTGCTAAGGCGGGGTTAAGTGTTTGCCAGTGCATAGGCCAACACTAACCCCCATTATTACCCCGGTACCCACCACCACCAGGGGTGCTGTGAAGAGCCGGGTACCATCCAGTACTTCACCATCTGTAGTGATGGTCGGGCAATGGGGATGCCGCAGGCTGGTATTATCAGGCTGGGAAAGGCCAGAAACAGCGGCCCTTCCCACCCTGGTAATGCTGCCTGCTTCTGTGTTGTATCTGGCTGGTTATGATAAATGGGGGGACCCCACGTCATTTAAAAAAATAAATTAAAAAAAATAATTGGATAGAACGTTGTGCGGTCCCCCCAAATTTTCATAACCAGCCAGATACAACCGGGTACCGGGGTAATAATGGGGGTTAGTGTTAGCCTCTGCACCTGCTAACATTAAGCCCCGCCTTAGTAATGGAGGTTGTCAATCAGCCAGCGGCCATTACTAAGACGGTAATAATAAAGTTTAAAAAAAATACAAGCACATAGGAAAAATATTTTATTGAAATAAAAAAACACAACCCTCATTAACCATTTTATTGAGAATAAAAAAACGCTGTCATTGAAATAGTCCTCGAATCCAAAGTAGTCCAACAATCGAACCTGTAAAAAAACACAAACACACAAAAATAACTAGTAACACATAAAGAAGCAAAATTATTATTCTTACCTTTCCTGGGTCCAGCGCTGGAGCCGCAATGTCAGCGAGCTGAGCCCTGAATCTTATCCAATCATGTGTGATCATGTCTGCTGTGCCACTTTATCTAATCCTATCATGTGTGATACTGTCTGCTGAGCTACTGTATCTAATCCCATCATGTGTGATACTGTCTGCTGAGCTGTGTATCTAATCCTATCATGTGTGATACTGTCTGCTGAGCTACTGTATCTAATCCCATCATGTGTAATACTGACTGCTGGACCTTATCTCTGATCCTATTATGTGTGATACTGTCTGCTGAGCCACTGTATCTAATCCTAGCATGTGTGATACTGTCTGCTGAGCTACTGTATCTAATTTCATCATGTGTGATACTGTCTGCTGGGCCCTATCTCTAATCCTATCATGTGAAATACTGACTGCTGAGCTGTGTATCTAATCCTATCATGTGTGATACTGTCTGCTGGGCCCTGTATCTAATCCTATAATGTGTGATACTGTCTGCTGAGCTGTGTATCTAATCCCATCATGTGTGAAACTGTCTGCTGGGCCACTGTATCTAATCCTATCATGTCTGATACTGTCTGCTGAGCCAATGTATCTGATCCTATCCATAGTTTATAGGGTCATAGTGCTATAGATATGCTATGTTGTCTCCTATACACACACACACACACACATTTTTTGGGGTGGACACATATGCATTGGGGCTATTTCCGCTGACATTTTAAGTCCTTAGTGACGCCCCTGGCTGCTAGTGCTGCATTGTTGGGTCAATTAGGAGACCCAGCGATGCAGCTGAAAGCTGCGGACCGTCGACCATGAGATTTTTGCGGGGGGAGGTGGGCAATAAGAACTTTTGCATCGAGGCCCATGAGCCTTTAGCTACGCCCCTGAGTGAGCGCAACACACGGGATCAAGGTTGGACCTGTGTGTGTCGAGGTCTATACCCAGACTGGGATGGAATGTTTGAAAGAGAGCTGGGTTTGATCTGCACCTGAATCCGCAACGACAAATCCGCAGCATTTTACCTAACATTTTAGCCAAATCCGCAACGGAATCCGCAACGTGGATTATGTGCGGCATTGATGCGGACAGTGTCTGCAGCAATTCCGCCACGTCTGAACATGCCCTTAAAGTGATTAAGAACAAATCATATCCGCTCCAGTCAAACGGCAGCACACAGACATCAATCTTTTCAATGGGTTTATCGACATCCGGAGTCATGTGACAAGTATGACACGTCATCACTGTAGCCTAGTAAGTTAAGACAAGCGAGGTAACCCTCGTCACAAAAGTAGTGGAAGATTTAAGTCCACTTGCTCACGATGCGTATTAGGTGTTGATTTGCCTCACAGATTTTCCTGTCGCAAATCCGCAGCATAATACAGTACCAGCAAGGTAAACGAGATTTCTAGTTATGTTATCTACATGTTGAAGAATTTTTCCGCACATAAATTGACCACAGCATGTCAATTTATCTTGCGTTTCTGTTTCAGAATTGTATCTGACAAGTTTCTAAAAAAAATTGCCCCAAAATCTGCATCAAATAATCCACGCCTGTTTCTACATCAAAATGTAAAATCTGCATCTAAAAACGCATCAGAAAACCCAATTTTTCCTGCGGAATTACCTGTGTTTATCTTTGGATTTGATGCTGATTTTAAGTTCTGCAAAGTGTGCATGTAGCCTAAAAAGTAAAAATGTGATTATTTATTATTTTTAGCGATAAGTAGCTCATACAGTGGATTTTAAAACTATTAAGTGCAGTATTTTTGCATTTCTTTCTAAGCCATTGAAACCCAACATATTTAGTCAGAAATCCTCGCAATTATAGTACTGCATGGAAATCAGCGTGCTGTTTATAACTTATTATGGGTTTGGGTATTATTGGTAAATTAAGGACAGAAATAGATGGTTCTGTATTGCAATACACAATTTTACTGAAATCTCATATGATGATAATTTGTATCTAGTTAAAAGGACATGGCAGCTATGATACCTTACAGAAAGCCAGAGGGTTTAATCATGTACAGTAAAGAACAAAGACATAAAACACACTCCTAACAACAAAGAAGTGTATGTTTCATAAGATGAGAAAGCATGCTCCAAGCCAGAAAACTTCAAACTGACATTCAACTAAAGAATCCGTTTCTTACAATTGTTCTGAAAACTGAGAACAGTATTTTTTTTATTCATCAGGTCTTGAATCCACATTATTAAGTTTTTAGACGTGCTCTATTGAAAAGCAATGGATTCTTCAAGTTCTCAGGTCCAGTAGATAATAGTTAGGCTCTATTCACACTGCACAGGGAAATGCACCTGATGTATATGCCAAATGTGTCCATAGACTTTTATGAACCTGACATAGTCAACTACACACAGGGTTTTTTTTTCAACTGGAGTCAGTGGGCGACACATACAATTGTATGACATAAAGTTGCATCTGTTGGGGCTATATGTGTGACATATAATCAGTAGATTTTTCCCACTATATACGCCAAATGTACTGCATGAACAGAGCCTAAGAAGTCAGGAACATTTGAACCCTTCTCTTGCCGGTCAGTTCCAGTAAGCTTATTCACTAAGTCCCCATGCACACGTACGTATTTTCATCCATCTGTAAATACTGTCCGTAAATACGGATCCGTAGTCATCCGCAACTTATGCGCAAATACTGTGTTTAGTGCATCCGTAATGCATCCGTATATACGGATTCGCAAAAAGAACAAGAAAACCACAAATGATGTGCAATACTTTCAAACCTGGTATCGCCCAGCAATGTTTCCGTAATTACGGACGGCTACGGGTGCACATCCGTAGCCGTCCATAATTACAGGAGCACCCATGGACCTCTATGAGGAGTCCGTGCCGTAATTACGGACAAGAATAGGACATGTTCTATATTTTACGGATCATTTCTTATGGAACGGACACCCACCTGTAAAAATACAGAAAGGTGTCTGTAGCCCACAAATGAATGGGTCCGTAATTACAGTCCGTACGGATGAAAAATATGGTCGTGTGCATGGGGCCTTACAGCTCCTGTACTTAAAGCAGCCTAATGAATACAGCTGGGATCGGGGGAAACTACGACCCCAGATGTTTAAATCTTTGATCGCCACGATCTATTACCGCAGCATGATCAAAGGGGACTCCCCTCTTCGATCATGTCACCGGAAACTCAGAGACTGGGGGAACCCTCTGCAGTCAGCCATGGTGACCTAGAAAGGACCCCAGGGCTGTCTGTTCTGTAAGTCTGCTGTTAGAGCACACTATGTGTCCCCCCTAAAAAAAAGTCATTATTTAGTATAAAATATATTTTATTGCCTATACATTACATAAAAACAAAAAAACACTACACATATTAGGTATCTACCCAACTGTAATAACCTGAAAAAATAATTTAAAAGGTTATTTAACATTAAACTTGAACAGTATAAAAATAAAAAAAATGACAAAAATCACTTTTTTTCTATATTCAGAATGCAAAGATAAAGTAAAGTAAACACAGTAATTTATTTGTACCTTCAAACTGCTCAGAAAAAAAATTCACGCATAAAACAAGGCCTCATACAGCCACCTCAATAAAAAATAAAAAGTTATGGCTGCTGAAAGGCAGAGAGGCAAAAACGAAAAAAATTATCTAGTCATTAAGGCCTGCTTTTTAATGCCTGGTCATTAAGAGTTTAAAGCATCTGGTAATATATCTATATTTACATACACCATCAGCCATAACAATAAAGGCACCTGTGTAAAATTGTGTAGGTCCCTTAAAGCTGCCAAAACACCTCTGAGCAGTCGAGGCATGGACTCTGTGTTATCTGGCACCATGACTTTAGCAGCAGATCTTTTAAGGGGTATCTGCACTTTCAAAAAACTTATGATATTTATATAGATATAGCAGAAGTTCTGCTTGGTCTTGGTAGCTTAAACGAAGATGCAGAAGCACTCAGCTGAATATTCTGACTAGGAAAGACTGGGCCCCATAGCAAAATTTTGACTGGGGCCCCCCCTCCGCTGAGTGTCACACAACCCCCCCCCCTTGTAGATAGTGCCTTTTTTACAGCCCCCACTGTAGATAACGCCATACAGCCCCCCTGTAGATAACGCCATACAGCCCCCTCTGTAGATAGCACCATACATCCCCCTGTAGATAGCGCCATATAGCCCCCTGTAGATAACGCCATACAGCCCCAATGTAGATAGCGCCATACAGCACCCCTGTAGATAACGCCATACAGCCGCCTCTGTAGATAGCGCCATACATCCCCCTGTAAATAGCACCATACAGCCCCTCTGTAGATAACGCCATACAGCCCCCTCTGTAGATAGCGCCATACATCCCCCTGTAGATAACGCCATACAGCCCCTCTGTATATAACGCCATACAGTCCCCCTTGTAGATAACGCCATACAGTCCCCCCTGTAGATAACGCCATACAGGCCCCTATGTAGATAACGCCATACATCCCCCTCTGTAGATAGCGTGCCATACATCCCCCTGTAGAGAACGCCATAGAGCCCCCTCTGTAGATAGCGCCATACAGCCCCGTTTGTAGATAACGCCATACAGTCCGCCCTGTAGATAACGCCATACAGCCCCCCTGTAGATAGCGCCATACATCCCCCTTTGTAGATAACGCCATACAGTCCGCCCTGTAGATAACGCCATACAGCCCCCCTGTAGAGAACGCCATACAGCCCCCTCTGTAGATAGCGACATACAGCCCCCTTTGTAGATAGCGCCATACATACCTCTGTAAATAACGCCATACAGCCCCCTTTGTAGATATCTACAGAAGTGGCTGTATGGCGTTATCTACAGGGGGTTCTGTATGGCGTTATCTACATGGGGCTGAATGGCGCTATCTACAAAGGGGGCTGTATGGCGTTATCTACAAAGGGGGCTGTATGGCGTTCCCTACTGGGGGGGCTGTATGGCGTTATCTACAAGGGGGGTCTGTATGGCGTTCTCTACAGGGGGGTCTGTATGGGTTCCCTAGAGGGGGGCTGTATGGCGTTCCCTACAGGGGGGTCTGTATGGCGTTCCCTACAGGGGGGCTGTATGGCGTTCCCTACAGGGGGGACTGTATGGCGTTATCTACAGAGGGGGCTGTATGGCGTTATCTACAGGGGGACTGTATGGCGTTATCTACAGAGGGGGCTGTATGGCGTTATCTACAGGGGGGGACTGTATGGTGTTCTCTACAGGGGGGGTCTGTATGGCGTTCTCTGCAGGGGGTTCTGTATGGCGTTCCCTAGAGGGGGGACTGTATGGCGTTCCCTACAGGGGGGGCTGTATGGCGTTCCCTACAGGGGGGCTGTATGGCGTTCCCTACAGGGGGGGCTGTATGGCATTCCCTACAGGGGGGGCTGTATGGCGTTCCCTACAGGGGGGGTGTATGGCGTTCCCTACAGGAGGGGCTGTATGGCGTTCCCTACAGGGGGCTGTATGGCGTTCTCTACAGGGGGGCTGTATGGCGTTATCTACAGAGGGGGCTGTATGGCGTTAACGCCATACAGCCCCCCTGTAGAGAATGCCATACAGCCCCCCCCTGTAGGGAACACGATACAGCCCCCCCTGTAGGTAACGCCATACAACCCCCCCTGTAGAGAACGCCATACAGCCCCCCCCTGTAGGGAACACATACAGCCCCCCCCTGTAGAGAATGCCATACAGAGCCCCCCTGTAGGGAACGCCATACAGCACCCCCCCTGTAGGGAACGCCATACAGCGCCCCCCCTCCTGTAGGGAACGCCATACAGCGCCCCCCCCCCCTGTAGGGAATGCCATACAGCCCCCCTGTAGGGAACCGCATACAGCGCCCCCCTGTAGGGAACGCTATACAGCGCCCCCTCCTGTAGGGAATGCCATACAGCATCCCCCCTCCCAAAAAAATGTGACCTATAGCGTGTCCGACAAAAGACATGTATCCCCTATCCACAGGATAGGGGATACATGTGTGATCGCTGGCAGCAATAGGGAGAACGGGGGACCAAAACTCCCCCGAAGTTCTCCATGACTAACCTCTGACTTCCGGCGTCTGCGCAGCTCACTAAAAAGGAGCGCTGGTCACGCATGCGCACAAGCGCGACCGGCGCTCCATTCATTTCTACGGAGCTGCCGACACAGACCCCGGAAGTCCGAGGTTTGTGATGGAGAACTTCAAGGGACTTTCAGTCCCCCGTTCTCCCTATCGCTGCCAGCAGTCACACATGTATCCCCTGTCATGTGGATAGGGGATACATGTCTTTTGTTTAATGGCAGAGCGGGGAGATACCTCCCTGATCTGCCGTAGTGTTCAGTGCCGTCCCGCTGTAGCAGCCATAGCGGCTGCTAGCAGAGCCTCCGGCCATGGTGGGGGCCCGTGCCGGCGGGCGACACGGGCCCCCCCCCCATGCCGCGGGCCCCTTAGCAGCCGCTACGGCTGCTATAGCGGTAGTTACGCCACTGTTCTATGAATTCGGCTGTGATCAGTGCTCCTTGTTAGGCTGAAGATTTACTCATTGACGTTCTATGTGAACCTGTCTTCAGTCAAACATAAATCAAAACTTCTGATCTGTCTCTATGACATATCAAAAGTTTTTTGAATGTTCAGTTACTCTTTAAGTTCTGTAAGTTGCGAGGTGAGCCCTATATGGATCAGACTTGTTTTTTTCAGCACATCCCACAGATGCTCGATCGGATTGAGATCTGGGAAATTTGAAGTCAACACCTTGAACTCTTTGTCATGTTCCTCAAACCATTCCTGAACTTTTTGTGCAGTGTGGCAAGGCCCATTATCCTGCTGAAAGAGACTACTGTCATTAGGAAATACTATTGCCTTGAAGCGCTGCAATTGGTCTGCAACAATGTCTATGTAGTTGATGTGATATGTTTCTAAGTAACATCCACATGAGTGCCAGGATCCAAGTTTTCCCACCAGAACATTGCCCAGAGCAGCCCACTGCCTCCGCTGACTTCCCATAGTGCATCCTGGTGCCATCAATTTCCCTGGTAAGTGAAGACCACGCACTGGCAGTCCACATGATGCAAAAGAACACATGACTCTTCAGACCAGGCCACCTTCTTCCATTGCACCATGGTCCAATATTGATGCTCAAGTGCCCTTTGTAGTCCCTTTTGAAGGTGGGCAGAGGTCAGCATGGGCACTCTGACCAGTCTGCAGACCCAAACACAGCACGCTGCAAAGCACTGTGTTTTCTTACACCTTTCTTTTTTTTAGCCAGCATTACTTTCTTCAGAAAAATATGCTACAGCACCAGGTAGACTAGCCTTTGCTCTCCACACATATCAATAAGTCTTGGTTCACTACTTTGGTAGGTACTAACCACTGCGTACTGCAAACACCTTACAAGACCTGCCGTTTTAGAGATGCTCTGAACCAGGGCATTTGAAAAGGTGAAATGCGTAGAATTTGAAATGGTGTAAACAGGTGACTATAAACTTTAATGCCAAATTTGGGTACCGATTTTAATTTTTATCCTAAGAAAGCCAAGGAAATGTTGCATTTTTTAAAATGTGGTTTCATTTAGACCTTCTGTAACATGTTATCAAGAATTTATGAGGCAAATAGTAAGTACAAATTTGTCATTTTACTTATAAACTACCACAATTATGTGTGTATACAACTATATGAATGGTTATAACTTCTATTTTATAAACATTTTGGTAAAATGAAAGAAATTAAATGAAAATCTCAATTTTTTTTAACTTTTATTTTACTTCATCATTAATTATCGAATCAGGCTCACATGTATACTGTACAAAAAAAGTATTCATTCCATTCCAAGAGGAATAACAAGGAAATTGTGCAATGCAAAGTTCTAAGAAATGATGCTCTAGAATTGTTACATCATAGAGAATAGGAGCATTTACTAAGGCTGTATTCACACACAGAATTAAGATCTAAGTGGCTTTGCACTGGGTATCCATGGCACATGCATCAGATTTTTGTCCTCGGATCCCCTGGTGAGTGCCACTTTCCTCAGGAAGCGGATAAAGTTGAAAAATAATGTGGAGCAGAGTGCCATTGGCACCCTGCACCTTTATTTACTCTAATAGGCCACAGGCTGGTTTAGGCCTGAGGTCTCCAAGACACTGAGAGAACGCTGAGGGCGTCAGTGACCCAGCGCAGAGAGCCTGATGTCACTGCATCGCGCCGTCTGTGCCGGGTAGTTGATGGCACAGACAGAAAGTAGTCCTAGCTTGTCGAGGAACCAGGTTTAGGTACATATGAGTTGTTGTTTTTTCTTTTTAGGGGCACAATTAATGAGGGTACACAAAAGAAACACTACTACTGTGTGGGGTCAAAAAGAGAGAACATTACTATTGTGGGGGCACAAAATAATCCATTACTATGTTAAGGGCACAAAATGGGTCATATTATTTAGTTGGAGCACAAGGTGAGCACTATTGCTGTGTGGGGCACTAGGAAGAGCACTATTACTTTGTAGTGCTTAAAGGAGGCACTATTACTGTATGGGGGGGCACCAAAAGTGCCACTATTCCTGTGTGGGTGTGCACTAAAAGCAGCACTTACTGTGTAGGGCCTAGAAGTGGCAAAAAAAGAAGGCACTATCACCAACTAGGGCACTAATACCATGGGGGGCACAATGACCGTCTTGGGCACAATGGATGTTTGTGTGGAGGTAGGAAGGATGAAGAAAAAGCAAAAAATGTCTAGGAAGAACATTTAGTTGCCACTGGGTGCCTCCCTTCCTGTAATCTCCTGTCCACCCCCTCATGTCAAGCAAAATTCATCTCTTGTTACAGAGCAGAGGAGACAGACTGCAGGAAGTGGATGTGTGTCACTTCACAGGCTGCCCAGAGTAGTATATGGAGAGGGGTGGGGAGCAAGAGGAGGGAGCAGAATGAGGCAGAGACACAGACACGCTGTCCATAGAAGACTAACTAGAGGGGAGTGGAAGGAGCAGAGTAAGAGAGAGGCTGAGAGACACACACATATATGCTCCAGCTTCTAGTAAGGCCAGATTTACACGAGCGTGTGCGTTTTGCACGCGCAAAATACGCTGCGTTTTGCGCGCGAAAAAGGCACTTATCAGCTCCGTGTGTCCTCACCATATGATGCGCGGCTGCGTGCTTTTCTGTTTTCAATCATAGTTTTGTCTACTGTTGCGCAAATCACACGCATCACACGGAAGTGCTTCCGTGTGGTGCGCGTGATTTTCACGCACCCATTGACTTCAATGGGTGCGTGATGCGCGAACAACGCACAAATATAGGACATTTCGTGCATTTCACACAGCGGACACGCGCTGCTTGAAAATCACTGACTGTCTGCACGGCCCCATAGTCTAACATAGGTCCGTGCGAGACGCGTGACAATCACGCGCGTTGCACGGACGTATATCACGTTCGTGTAAATAAGCCCTAAGAGTTATATGTCACCCCAGTGCTGGATTCTCAGCTACCCTGCTCATTACTGATGTATAATCTCCTCCATGCTGCTGCAACTTCTATATCTATGTAGTAGATTGAGATAGTAGAGCATGATGTACTCCTCTCTCTGTGTGCAGTGTATAGAAGACATTAGAGCAGCTAGGCAATGCCCACTAGCACAGAGAAAACAAAGAATTAGAGCCTTTAGAGGGGAAAACAGATAAAAAACAAATACAATATACAGTTCATATAATGGCCAAAAATAGTGTTATTCCTTATGTATACACATACAGTATGACAGCTTACACTCTAAGACATTTTCATGTTTTACTATAAACTTTCAACTAATATCTGGCCTCAGCATTTTGGCTCAAATAACATTGCCAAATGCGCTACAAAAAAACGCTGCTTAACGCTGCATATGAATCTGGCCTTGAGAAATAGAGTGAACAGACACTCATGCAGACCAACTCTCCTCCCTAGAGCCTAATAACATAAATGAATTACCTGAGTTGTTCTCAGTTTTAGAAGTTCAGCATCCGCTGGTCAGTTTACCGGAATTGTTGGGCGTAGACTGTGGATTCTTAGAATGTATATCTCTGCGGTAGTTATTCACGTACTTTCTATGCAGGGTCAGTTAAGTCTCTAATTATTCTGAATTGCTGTTACTGGATTCACATCACATATCATTGATAATGTATTCCAAGGATGGTGAATCCCTCTGAATAATATTCATTACAATGACAGTCTATCTGCATATGGTACAAGCTCCTAGCCACTTCTGACCTTTAAGGCACAGAATGATGCATTTCACACCAGCAATAATTAAATAGAGACACTGATTGTGGGCAGTGAATCTAGCACAGATTTTTCTTTCCATTTAACTTCTGTACATCTTATTGACATTACAGATATTGCAATCCAAAATCATTGGGACAAAGTACTTATAGTGCAACAGAGAAAATAATGTGTTTGTCAAAGATGTTTAATACTGTATCATTCAATAAAATGAATCTATCTTTAAACCAGCTCTGCAAAGCTGTATTTGTGCAAAGAATATTTGACCTAGTTTACCACTGGGAAATAAAAGTTTGTGTGTCTTACATTTTCTGTACACGTTATATTTCTATTAGCCAAGGTAATAGCATGAAACAGACTTCTTCCAGAAACAAACTGAGGCTCGAAAATAAAATGCCTGTTGTCTCCTTCCATTCAGTCTCTTCCGAATACAGAATAAGTTTGGGTAGAATGAAAATTAAAATCACAATTCTGGAGTATTCATTTTACAGCTGGTTTAATGATTCTATTTTTTTTAGGTATTAGGGAGTTAAATTGGAATTAATAATTTGGGCTTCGGTGCTTCAGCGTAAAGTGGGTATTAATAAAAAATAGCCTGTCAGCCAATACCAAATGCTCCAATTTCTAAAGGCGTCTAATGGTCTGTTTGTGCTGTAACCATAATTAAGTTTTGATATGCTATATACCAATTAGAACTATTTATGGCAACTTTAAGATGATATCATCATTTTTTTAATTCAATAACTATTTTTACCCTTGGTTCTAATGGATTCCAAATGGAATTGATGCAATCTGACCCTTTTAAAATCAATTAAGCGCTTGACTTTTCTTTCCTATCTCACCTGCAAGTAAAGAGTCAGGCGTCAAGATAGGATGAAGTGAATGCACAGTGATAGATTAAACCACTGTACAATACTGAGCAGGCTATACATTTACACAGAAAAGAGAATGCTATGGTCGGAGGGGGATTTAATTCAGCTGACAATACAGTATTCAGATTTTGCTTAGCATTCCAAAACATGTAATTAAATATACACCAATAGCAGAAAATGCAGCTTTACTGATCACTAGTGAATTAAATTGCTGTAAACATTAGATGCCATTGCAAAACAAATTTCTTCTTTTGACTATGTCTCCCATACCAGTACAGCTGTAAAATGTAAACCAGCAACATTTCTGTATATCACTTATATGCACTTAAGAATACATAAATGCAGTCATGTTAATTCTGAGCTGCTGGCCATTTTTCCAGTGTAGAGTTGGCAATCTATTACAATAACAGTAAGGTCGCTTTCACACGTACGTAATACAGGTGCCTATAGTGCTCTAACTCAAGTTCCGATAAACAGTAAGGCTGGGTTCACACGACCTATTTTCAGGCGTAAACGAGGCCTATTATGCCTCGATTTACGCTTGAAAATACGGCTGCAATACGTCGGCAAACATCTGCCCATTCATTTGAATGGGTTTGCCGACGTACTGTGCCGACGACCTGTCATTCACGCGTTGTCGTTTGACAGCTGTCAAATGACGACGCGTAAATTGACTGCCTCGGCAAAGAAGTGCAGGACACTTCTTTGCAACGTAATTTGAGCCGTTCTTCATTGCATTCAATGAAGAGCAGCTCAAGATTTACGAGCGTCAAAGACGCCTCGCATAATGCGAGGAGGAGCTTTTACGTCTGAAACGACGCAGCTGTTTTCTCCTGAAAATAGTCTGTCTTTTCAGACGTTAAAGACAGTTCCCGTGTGCACATACCCTAAGAGGTTTGGGTTTTACGTCCGTAATATAGGCACAAAAAAGCACCTTTATTACGAGTTCCGATAAACAGCAAGAGGTTTGGGTGTAATGTCCGTAATATAAGCACAAAAAAGCACCTGTATTACATTCGCATTAAAGGAATCCTTCCATTGGCGTCGCTAGCATCGGGCATCCGGGGCCCAAGCCTCTGATTTTTGGCCCAGTGCCACGGATCCCAGGGGACTTCCACATGTAATTGTATCTGTGTCCTCAGCACGCAAATACAATTAATTTCTATGGCGGAGCAGGGAGCTATCAGCCGAGCTCCCTGCTCTGCATTTACTTGGGGCAGCGAGGCTTGTGCCCCCAGGCCGATTCTCTAGTGGTCTAGGGCTGCTGGGAGAGTAGCGCAAGGGAGCGTTGGAGAGAATCCCTGTGATTCTCCTGCACAGAACATGTGACCTTCGCCCGGGTGGCTGCATTATGTGACGTCACTTCTGATGTATAATGCAGCTGCCCCAGGTGCAACTCTGTGCAGGAGGATCACAGGTCCCGACCAGGCTGAAATAAAATATGGGACTCTGCAGTTTACTGCACAGCATGGTCCCATCTAGTTCCCAAGCAGAAAGGGAGGACAGAGGAAAAAGAAAGAGCTGGAGTGGAACAGTGACACACAGCATCCTCTCCTTCTGCCTGCAACTTGTACCAGGCAGCTGATGAAGATTCTTCCACCGAGCTCAGGACAGGTAAGATGGAACTGTAGTGTTATGTGTGGGGGAGGAGATCCTTTAGAAATCGTTTTTGTGGGGAATGGGGACTTAACTGTAAATATTATGTGTGGGGGGAGGGGATTCTGTGTAAAACGGTTTTGTGGGGAGGGGGGACTTTACTGTAAATATGTGTGGGGGAGGGGATTCGGTGTAAAACATTTTTGTGGAGGAGGGGTGACTTGGCTGTGAATGTTGGGTGGGAGACGGGAAACTGTAAGTGCAGTTGTACACTACCGATTTCAGGCCGTGAAAAACGGTCCGAGTGTCGGCTGCATTTCCCGGCCCTACCACGGTACAGGCGAACAGGACTCCTGGCAACATAGACATTTTATGATGCTACTAGTCTCTGCCTCCTGCTGTTCGATACTGTATAATTTTGCTCAGTGCAGTTCCGTTGGGAGGCAGAGACTCCTAGCATCATAAAATGTCTATGATGCCAGGAGTCCTGTACCGTGGTCAAGAGGGGAAATGCGGCCGAAACTCGGACCGTTTTTCACGGCCCGAACTCGGTCGTGTGCAAGAGGTGTAAATGTTATGTGTCGGGTGAGGGGATTCCATTTTAAGGCTATGTACACCTTTGAAAAAAAAATATTTATATAAAAATGGCTATCAGTGTGATCGGTGCAGCTTTCTAATTACATTTTACTCAAATGTATTTTTACTTTTGAGATACAGCTGCTTTGTATTCAGGATTCGCTGAATCCTGTATCTGTCAGGCCTGCGGGACTGATCCTGTATCTGTCAGGTCTGCGGGACTGATGGGTTTAGTGTCTGCGGGCGCTGACAGTTTACAACGTAGATGTGATCGATAACAGCTGGATTCAGCGTGTCAGAGACATGCAGAACCCGCTGTCACTGAACCCGTTAGTCCCAATGACCTGACGGATTCAGGTCTCAGCGCTAAATACAGCTGCACTGTATACAGGATACAAAGCAGCTGCATCTCAAAAATTTAAAATAATTTTTAATAAAATGTAATTACAAAGTTGCACCTAATACACTGTTTTTTTGTTTGTTTCTGTTTAAAAAGCGCTGCTTCTCCTTCATTTCTACTTGCTCACTGTGAATCATGGACACGCTTTTAGCGGCGATTCACAGGTACTGCAGCCCTTTCTCCTATTAAAGTGAATCGTAGAAACGGCTGCAATACCTGTGAATCGCCGCTACTTCCGTGTCGATGATTCAAAGTGAGCAAGTAGAAATGAAGGAGAAGCAACACTCGTGTGAGCGCTGCATGCCTTTCAAAACAGATGATCGGCGGTGGTCCCAGGAGTCGGACCCTGACTCATCAGCTATTGATAGCCTATCCTTAGGATAGACCATCAATTTTTACTGGCTTTCTTCTAATGAAAGTTACGAGACCCATTCAACCTGGTTATCAGCAATATAACACCTAAGATACTGTTCCAAGGTTTGATTAAAGCGCTCAGTTTGACCATTAGTCTCAGGGTGAAATGCAGAAGAGAAAGATAACTGTACACCAAGTTTCTTACAGAAAGCTCTCCAGAAGTTAGCCACAAATTCGACATCTCTATTAGAGACAATATTTTACGGAATAACATGCAGACGAACAACCTGATCAATAAATAATTTAGACAAAGTTTTGGAATCAGGGGGTTGAGGCAATGGAATGAAATGACATATTTTACTGAAATGGTCCACCACCACCCAAATGACAGTTTTCCCTTCAGAGGGAGGCAAATCGGTGGTAAAATCTATAGACAGATGAGACCAAGGTTTCTATGGAATAGACAGCGGTAGTAGTTCACCCATAGCGCGAGTGCAGACGTCACGATCAGAAACATAGAAATTTACATCACGAGACAAAGACGGACACCAATAGAGCCGTGAGACTAATTTCTTAGTACCAGTTATCTCTGGATGGCCACACAAAACAGAATCATGTAACTCATTAAGCAAACGAAATCTGAACTGAGGAGGTACAAACAATTTCCCAGCAGGAATGGTTGCGCAGCGAGTTGTTGACATACTTTAATCTCAGTTACAAGATCAGGCGATATTGCAGAAACCACTATCCCTTTAGATAGAATAGGTTCAGGATGAATGTCGGGGACCTATGTGGAACAGAAACTTTGAGATAATACGTCAGCCCTGACACCTTTAGACCCGGGTCTGTGGATTACAATAAGGTCAAACCTGGTAAAGAACGAGGCCCACCTAGCCTGTCTGGGATTGAGTCTTTTTCTGATTCTAAAAAAGTAAGGTTTTTATGGTCAGTCAGTACTGTCATTTGATGTCTAACCCCCTCTAGAAAGTGGCGCCACTCTTCAAACGCGAACTTAATAGCAAGAAACTCACGATTACCAATATCATAAATAATTTCAGTGGCAGAAAATTTGCGAGAAAAAAAAGCACAGGAACGCAAATTAGTCAATACAGAAAATACAGAATATAACAGCCCCCACACCTATTTCAGGCATCAACCTTAACAATAAAGTGTCTAGAGAGGTTAGGCTGAACAAGTACAGGCACATTCATAAAACATTGTCTGAGGCCTCATGCACATGAACGTATTTTTGTCCTCCCGTAAATCCCGGCGTAAATACGGGTCCTTGGTCACAGTTATTCGACCCGTATTGCACCAGTATTTACGGACCCGTGCCCGTAAATACAGGTCCGGTGTCACCAGTATTCCACCCGTATTTACGGGCACGTTTTCGCTACAAAATTGCACTGCGGTAATCGGCAGCCCTTCTCTCTATCAGTTCAGGATAAAGAGAAGAGAAGAGTAAAAGAAATTCATACTTACCCGGCCGTTGTCTTGGTGACGCGTCCCTCTTTCGACATCCAGCCCGACCTCCCTGGATGACGCGTCAGTCCATGAGACCGCTGCAGCCTGTGATTGGTCTGTGATTGGCTGCAGCGGTCACATGGGCTGAAACGTCATCCTGGGAGGCCGGACTGGAGGAAGAAGCAGGGAGTTCTGGGTAAGTATGAACTTCTATTTATTGTGATCGGTAGTCACTGTCCAGGTGCTTAAAGAGTTACTGCCGATCAGTTAACTCTTTCAGCACCCTGGACAGTAACTATCCCCTGATGTCGCCTAGCAACGCTCCCGTAATTACGGTTGCACACACGTAGTCACCCGTAATTACGGGAGCCCCATAGACTTCTATGGGCCTGCCCGTGCCGTTATTACGGCCTGAAATAGGACATGTTCTATATTTTTTAACGGCACGGGCACCTTCCCGTAAGCCTCCCAGTTTCTATCTTTAACCTCGTCCCTCGGTCTGTCACAACTTACTAACTCTCCTACACATGAAGACGGGCATTCGCTTGACCTGGTCTTCTTCCGGCTCTGCTCAGTTTCTGACTTTATTAACGCTCCTCTCCCGCTTTCTGACCACAATCTTCTCTGCTTTACTATCAAATATTCTCTGCCTCCTCAGGTCATCCCTACGTATCAGACATACAGAAATCTACATGTCATTAACACTGTGAAACTCATAGACAGTCTACAGTCCTCATTGTCCCCTATCTCTTCCCTCTCCTGTCCCAATCTGGCTGCCAAACTTTATAATAACACTCTCAAAAATGCATTGGATGAAGCAGCCCCCACTACACTCCGAACCACCCGACAAAGACGACGACAACCCTGGCACACGCCTCAATCCCGCTTTCTTCAGCGGTGCTTGAGATGTGCCGAACGACTGTGGAGAAAATCGCATTTGGATGCAGATTTCCTCCATTACAAATTTATGCTCAAAACTTACAACTCTGCCCTTCACCGCGCCAAACAAGTCTACTTCATTTCTCTCATCTCCACACTATCTAATAATCCAAAACGCCTCTTTGATACTTTTCACTCCCTCCTTAGTCCTAAAGTGCAGACGCCAATCACAGATCTCAGTGCTGAAGACCTGGCCAATTATTTTAAAGTTAAAATTGACAACATCCGGCATGATATTATCTCCCAGTCCCCTAGTAACATCGATCCCCTTCCCCCCCGCACTCCCTCTTCTTCACTCTCAGCATTTGACCCAATAACTGAAGAAGAAGTCTCGAGGCTCCTCTCTTCTTCTCGTCCTACTACCTGCCCTAGTGATCCTGTCCCCTCACACCTCCTCCAGTCCCTCTCCCCAGCTGTCACTAGTCACCTGACTAACATATTTAACCTCTCTCTTTCCTCTGGTATCTTTCCCTCCGCTTTTAAACATGCCATTATAAACCCATTATTGAAAAAACCAACACTTGACCCATCCAGCGCTGCCAACTACCGACCAGTCTCTAATCTGCCCTTCATCTCCAAACTCCTGGAACGCTTGGTCTACTCTCGCCTTATCCGCTATCTCTCTGCTAACTCCATTCTTGACCCCTTACAATCTGGTTTCCGCACTCTACACTCCACAGAAACTGCCCTTACTAAAGTCTCAAATGATCTCTTGGCGGCTAAATCGGACGGTAAATCCTCTCTCCTGATTCTTTTGGATCTCTCTGCAGCCTTTGACACTGTAGACCACAAACTTCTACTTAACATGCTCCACTCTATTGGCCTCCAGGACGCGGCTCTCTCTTGGTTTTCCTCCTATCTCTCTGACCGCTCATTCAGTGTGTCATTTGCTGGTTCCACTTCTTCTCCTCTTCCCCTTGATATCGGGGTTCCTCAGGGATCAGTCCTAGGTCCGCTCCTCTTTTCTCTCTACACAGCTCCTATTGGACAAACCATCAGCAGATTTGGCTTCCAGTACCATCTCTACGCTGATGACACCCAATTATATACCTCTTCCCGTGACATCACCCCTGCTCTAATACAGAACACCAGTGATTGTCTGTCCGCTGTCTCTAACATCATGTCCTCTCTCTATCTGAAACTGAATCTTTCTAAAACTGAGCTCCTTGTGTTCCCACCATCTACTAACCTCCCTAAACCTGATGTCTCCATCTCTGTGTGTGGCACTATCATAACTCCTAAGCAGCACGCCCGCTGTCTCGGGGTTATTTTTGACTCAGATCTTTCCTTTACTCCTCACATACAATCACTTTCACGCTCCTGTCATTTTCACCTCAAAAACATCTCCAGAATCCGCTCTTTTCTTACGGAGGAAACTGCCAAAACTCTCATTGTTGCTCTGATTCACTCTCGTCTTGACTACTGTAACTCATTACTAGTCGGTCTTCCCCTCACTAAACTCTCCCCTCTCCAATCTATCCTCAATGCAGCAGCCAGGCTCATCTTTATGACCAACCGCTACACCAACGCCTCTAATCTGTGCCAGTCACTGCACTGGTTGCCCATCCCCTTCCGAATAAAATTCAAACTTATTACTCTCACCCACAAAGCTCTCCACAGTGCTGCACCTCCTTACATCTCCTCCCTCATCTCTGTCTACCACCCTACTCGGGCTCTACGTTCTGCCAACGACCTTAGATTAAAATCCTCCATAATCCGAACCTCCCACTACCGTCTCCAGGATTTCTCTCGTGCTGCACCCGTCCTCTGGAATGTGCTACCCCAGACAATGAGATTAATTCCCAATATCCTCAGTTTTAAACGTGCCCTGAAAACACATCTATTTAGACAGGCCTATAACATTCCCTAATCTGACTCCTTTCCATGGCCCTCCATTTAGATTAGTCATCAGAATAAGATTCCCTCACACTCCTTCTCTTCATGTCCGTCATACACGGATACTGGCTGGTGACCGGCTCATGCAGCTTTATGTTATCACCGCATGTGTATAAAAATGGCCGGACCATTGTACAGAACAAACACTATTACACTTTGTGTCTCCCTTATGTCCTCATAGATTGTAAGCTCTTGCGAGCAGGGTCCTCACTCCCCAGGTTTGAATTGTAAATGAACTTTGTCACTATGTAATGTCTGATATTGTTTGTTTCATGTTCCCTCTAAATTGTAAAGTGCTGCGTAATATGTTGGCGCTATATAAATAAAGATTATTATTATTATTATTATTATTATGTATCTGTGGCCAATAGAAGTCTATGGGCCCGTAACTACGGGCGTTTTTACGTTCGTGTGCATGAGGCCTTAAGGTTTCAAAGGCGAAGACCACACAAGTTTTCCAATTTAAAAGATCAGAACCCACTTTAGTAAGATCGGAGGGAAAATTATGAATACATTTTCGGTAATAATTAGCAAAACCCAAGAACCTCTGCAGAACTTTTAGTGAAGTGGGTTGGACCGAATCAAGAATCGCCTGAACCTTAGCGGAGTCCATGCGAAAAATCATGGGGAGACAGCACATATCCCAAGAAGTTAACTTCCTAAACTCCGAAAATACATTTTTCAAATTTCACGTAAAAACATTTTTCCCTAAGTACTTGAAGGACGAACCTTAAATGTTGAACATGAGAGGACCAAACGGAAAAAAAGAAAAAGAATATTGTCCAGATACACAACCACAAAGAGTCCAATAAAATTTCTGAAAATATCATTAACCATGCTAGAGCATTACTTAAACTAAAAGGCATGACCAAATACTCATAATGACAGTCTGGAAAATGCTGTCTTCCACTCATCCCCTTTGTGGATACGAACCAAATTGTAAGCCCTGCGTAAATCTAGTTTAGAGAACCACCTGGCTCCTGAGATCTGATTATTTAATTTGTTTTGAAAAACGGCTGAGTAAAAAAACACCCGTGAAAAAGAAGTGCAAGTCACTTCTTGAGCCGTTTTTGGAGCCGTTTTTCATTGACTCTGTAGAAAAACAGCTCCAAAAGGGCAGCAAAAAACACTAGTTTGTTTAAAAAACAGCTGAAAATCAGGAGCTGTTTTCCCTTGAAAACAGCTCCGTATTTTCAGAAATTTTTTTGCTAAGCGTGTGAACATAGCCTTAATGATAAAAAAAATTAAATTATGACCGTTGGAATTTAAGGCTGGATTCACACACACAGCGGTTTGGTGCAATTTTGCAATCTAATGTTTTAACCGACATTTTTGATGCATTTTTTAGTGTGACCAGCTGTTGGATTAATCCTTTCCTGCCGCAGCCAATTTTAATTTTTTTATTTAAATATTTTTCCTCCCCAACTTCCAAAAGCCATAATTTTTTTATTTTTTCATAGTTATAGCCATATGAGGGCTTATTTTTTACAGGACAAGTTGTAGTTTCATGTCAACATTTATTGTACAGCATAATGTGCTGGGAAACAGAAAACAAAGTCATGTTCAGACGTGGTGGAATTCTACAGACACTGTTGCAGATTCCGTTGCGCCTTTGCCTAAAATGTGAAGTAAAATGCTGCGGATTAGTCGTTGTGCATTCAGGTGAAGAGTACATCCTGCTCTCTTTTAAAACATTCCATCTCAGTCTGGCTATAGGCCTCGAAACACATAGGTCCAGCCAGAATGATGAAATATCCTGTTCGTGAAAGCAATCCACAACGCAACACACATAACATCTGCGAATTTCATTGCGTAATTTTGCAACTCCATTGAAGACAATGCAGAAATTCCGCCACAAGTACGCATCAAGTACGCAACAGCCATTGTATGCTGCGGACACCAAATTCTGCACCGCAGCCTATGGTCCGCAGCGGAGTTGTCCACATCGTCTGCACGAAGATAACTAAAAAGGTGTGGAAACCAATCGACTGTCCGCAGCGGGATTCCACAGCAATTCCGCCACGTGCCCAAATTCTTTGTGGGGTAAAATGAGCAAAAACAGAAATTGCAACATTTTTGGGGGGGTTTACTTTTACGGCGTTCATTGTACGGTAAAAACTACATGTTCACTTTATTCTATGGGTTGATATGATTACGGAGATAGCAAATTTTTAGTTTTTTATGTTTTCCCACTTTTGTGCCTTGTGAACTTTCAATATTTAAAAAAAAAAAAATCACTATTGAAAACTTAATTTAACTTTGTTTTACACTTTTCATTAGTCCCCCCTAGGGGATTGAACCAGCGATCGTCAGATCGCTGGTACAATACACTGCAATAATAATGTATTGCAGTATATTGTCAGCTTTGCAGGCTTCTGTTAAGCCCTGCCGAAGGCAGACAGAAAGCAGTCCTGGAAGCCTTCAATAGGCCCCCAAGCTGCCATGACAATGAGTCGGAGGCCGTCCCCCCCCCTTTTTAACACCTCAGTTGCTGCAGTCACCATTGACAGTAGAATTTGATGGGTCAAACGGCCATAAACAGCGCGATCGCTGTTCCTGACCATCCGTCCTGGGTGTTAGCTGCAATACACCAAAAATCAAAACAGATTCTGTCCTTGAGGCCAAAAATAACCGGATCCTCAAGGGGCTAGTGTTATTTATACTACTTTCCCCTTTAGGGTATGTGCACAAACAAAATCAAAAACTTCTGAAAATAGGGAAAATAGCTCCCGATTTTTAGACGTTTTCGCTGGGTTTTTAACAGACGTTTTTGGAGCTGTTTTTCTATAGAGTCTATGAAAAAAGGCTTTGCAAAACGGCCGTGTATAAAACGCCCCGTTGGAACAGAACGCCGTTTTTCCCATTGAAATCAATGGCCAGATGTTTGGAGGCGTTCTGCTTCCGATTTTTCAGCCGTTTTTCAGGATGTTTATGGCCCGGAAAACGGCTGAAAACACTACGTGTGCACATACCCTTACTGTTATTTATCTTTGGTAATAATACAAAAATAATTCATGTAATTGGCAGCAGCAACCGTTTCTCCATCTTTCTGACTTTGATATACTTGCAGCTGTGAGTCAAATACACACAGAGCTCAAACTTACACAGCGACTATAAAGTATTTAGGTCAATTAATAAAAATAATTCAAGAAATCAAGACTAGTTCTGCTCATGTATTGGAGGGACTTCTTTTCACGGGCTGTTTCAGAACACGCCACAGTATTTCAAGATTAAAACGAGGACTTTACCATTCCCAAGCTACAATAATTTTTATTTTATATTTAATTCAGCAGCATTTTGTTACTTTAACTCAAAAGAGTACCTCCACTTTACAGTATGCAAATAGAAATAATTTATTTTATGTCACTGAGAATCGAGTTAATACAGTAACATTTATATTGAATTTATAGTCTGTTAAATATATGGGTCAAGAAATTATATTAAAAATGGGCATTTAGACATTGATGAAAAAGTAAACTTTTTATTTTCTGCCAATAAAGAAGAAAGTATTTTAATATTATGGCTACTCTCTTGGCAGACAACCTAATGACTAGTGAAAACTGAAGGACGATTTCAATAGTTATGAGGGTGAAGTTTTCATCATAGACAAGCTTAAAAAAGAATAATTTGCTGATACAATTGTATGAAATTTACTGGGATCAAACATATAGAGCAACAAAACCTACCTGTGATTCACATTTCAAGGTGAGCAGCTATTCACAAATAACACTTATTATACCCGATGGAAAGTTAATATTCTACAGCAGTATAGTGGAGTATATCAAGGGTGTGACTCCATTCTCTTTGTTTGCCATTATTATGTATGTGGCAGAAACGGCAAACTGCTTAAGGCAAACACAAGATACGCTATAGCTGTTTTCAGCCACCAGCGTTGCTTTGAAGAGATATTATTTTGCTACTTTCCCTTTAATTAGTTTAAGACAGAAGATAGGATGTGGGTTTTACACAGCTTTTTCTAGCAGTAGCAGAAGCAGTAACTTAGATACATTGTGACATTTAATATTATTAGTTGGTCTTAAGTCAAGATTAGCCATAAAGCCTGTCTAGCGGTATAGAAACCGCACCGATACTGTAATCAAGTGGAGTCCTGCCATATTGTTGGTGAAGCAGTTGCTGATTTTTCTCCCTATTTTGAGCCCAAAGGCTCCCCAGGATATGAGTTAAGTATTGTTGGTTCATAATATGCAAAATGAGTGCTTCTGTGCTTTTTTGTTGGGTAATAAATCCCAAATTGAACATAATAATAAAACCTATTAAACACTAACTTGACATCGAAGGCATTTCCTTTGTTCAACAAGGATCACTAGATCATTATGCTACACCTACTTTTTCGTAGGTAAAAATATATATTTCTCTATACCATTTTCAAATCAAAATCTTGCATTGTTTGGTCATCTTGTGTCCAGAGATCTGAAGGTTGGTGTAGCTACATCCTCACTGGATGACTATTTATCTTACAAGCCCTATACAGATTTGTGCCTGGAGGTTGCACAATCTTTTCTGGTAAGCCTTGCATTATCTTTTTTTTTCTACGGTATCACCTTGGATTTATGACACTATGTAGTGCTTTTCTGTTTTTGTTAAATAACTTTTGAAAGAAGATTAAGCAAAATTGCCATTGCTAGTGGCAATATTGGCATGTCTATTAAATATAAAGGGGCAAATTGTCATTAAAGTTGATAGAATAAAAAAAAATTGTATATGTAATTCAAGAAGGCCAACAGTACATCTATATTGGTTTTGTCTACAGTACATAGGTTCAGTTTTGATGCACTTTGACTTGATCAGGACTTAGTTTAGAGAGGCACTGAAGAGCACACAGCAGCTGAGCCAACAGAGAAGCTCACTGACGCATTCGGCTCAGAGCGGCTTTCTGCAGCTTCTATGTAATCTGATAAATAGCAGCTGCAGAATTGAAACTGTGAATTTTTTTAAAATAAGAGTATTAAAAGAACATCTATATCACTTTTAGCGATCACATTTGAGTTGATGAACTTAGATGTGATCTCTATTAGCTGGATCATACGCATGTTGTGGGGCAGCACACCCAAATACAGATGTTTTTGTACGCAATTGATTGAGTACAGTGTGTATGGTGATTTTAGGCTAAATGGTCTCTCTCTATCAGCCAGTGATGAGAAGACTGTGTGATCACCCGAGAGAGATCACACAGCAGAAGCTGGTCTGACACTGATTGGACAGCGTCAGTGTAATGACAGGGATAGGGAAACAGACAAGTGAGCCCTAATCTACCCGCCACTCAGTCCCTGCCTACTTGCAACGACCCGCCCTAGGCGACGGGGTACAACTGGGCGACGGTCCCTACACTCATACTCATAAGTGCACGACAGACAACAAGACAAGGAAACACAGAACAAAGGGAAACGGGGCAGTTGCCCACGGCAACACCGTGAGCAACAAGAGTAGTAAACGAGCTGAGTCAAACCAGGAGAGTACGAGTTGCCAAAAGTAGAGCAGGAGAGTAGTGGGTAAGCCAGGGTCAATACGAAGCAGGGACAAGTAGTGCAAGAAGCTGCAGCGGGGCCAGGAAACCAACAGAGAAGAATCACAAGCAAGGAGGAACAGGAAAGGCAGGTATAAATAGACAGAGGGCGGGAGCTAGCTCCGTCTGGCCAGGCTGTGATAGGCTCTCCCACTCCTAAGCCTGCCATCCTGAGTGGTGGAAGATGGAGTCAGTCTCACAGACATAGAAGCAGGTGCAGACTGATTACCTATGGGTGTGGATACCGAAGCTGTGCCTGGCAGATCCTTAACAGTACCCCCCCTTTTATGAGGGGCCACCGGACCCTTTCTAGATGGACCTGGTTTATTGGGGAAACGAAGGTGGAACCTCCTGACCAATAACCCAGCGTGAACATCCCGGGCGGGTACCCAAGTCCTCTCCTCAGGCCCGTATCCTCTCCAATGGACCAGGTACTGGAGGGAGCCTTGGACCATCTTGCTGTCCACAATCTTGGCCACCTCGAATTCTACCCCCTCAGGGGTGAGAACGGGGACAGGAGGTTTCCTCGAGGGAGCCAAGGACGGGGAGCAGCGTTTAAGGAGGGAGGCATGAAACACGTCGTGTACTCGAAAAGATGGGGTCAACTCCAGTCGGAAAGAGACAGGATTGAGGACTTCAATGACCATGTACGGCCCTATAAACCGGGGAGCAAACTTCTTGGACGGGACTTTAGGGCGCAAGTTCTTTGACGATAGCCACACCAGATCCCCGACCATAAACAAGGGGTTAGCAGAACGTCTTCTATCTGCCTGAGTTTTTTGTATGCTCTGGGACGCCTCTAGGTTCTTCTGAACCTGGGCACAGACTGTGCACAGTTCCCGATGAACGACCTCTACCGTGGGATTGTTGGAACTACCAGGTGAAACGGAGGAGAACCGTGGATTAAACCCAAAATTACAGAAAAAGGGGGAGACCCCTGACGAGTTACTGACCCGGTTATTAAGGGAAAATTCGGCGAGGCGAATGAATGAGACCCAATCATATTGACAGTCAGAGATAAAACACCTTAAATATTGTTCTAGAGACTGATTAGTCCTCTCGGTTTGGCCATTAATTTCAGGATGGAAGGCAGAGGAGAAGGACTGATCAATCTCCAACGTTTTACAGAAGGCTCTCCAAAACAAAGAAACAAATTGTACCCCTCTGTCAGAAACAATATTGACAGGAACCCCATGGAGACGCAGGATGTGTTTGACAAACAAGGTAGCTAACGTCTTAGCATTGGGTAGTTTTTTGAGGGGCACAAAGTGGCACATCCTACTGAAGCGGTCTACTACAACCCACACCACCGACTTGCCTTGAGATGGAGGCAAATCGGTGATATAATCCATGGAGATATGGGTCCAAGGTCTCTGAGGAATGGGCAAAGAATGTAGTAAGCCCGCTGGTCAGGACCTGGGAGTCTTGGACCTAGCACAAACCTCACAAGCGGCGACGTAGGCCTTAACGTCTTTAGGCAACCCAGGCCACCAATAGTTTCTGGCAATGAGGTTCTTGGTACCCAGGATGCCTGGATGACCAGATAGTGCGGAGTCATGATTTTCCCTAAGTACCCTTAGCCGGAATTGCAGGGGAACAAACAGCTTGTTCTCAGGAAGGTTCCCGGGAGCTGAACCTTGATCAGCAGCAATTTCAGAGACTAAATCAGACTCAATAGAGGAAATGATTATACCTGGAGGCAAAATACAAGCAGGATCTTCCTCCGAAGGAGGGCTGGCCATGAAGCTACACGACAGTGCATCAGCCTTAATATTTTTAGACCCAGCCCTATAGGTAACCAAAAAATTTAATCTGGTAAAAAATAACGCCCATCGAGCTTGTCTCGGGTTTAGCCTCCGGGCCGATTCTAGGAAAACCAGATTCTTGTGGTCGGTAAGGACCGTTACCTGGTGCCTAGCCCCCTCCAGGAAGTGGCGCCACTCTTCAAATACCAATTTAATGGCTAAGAGTTTGCGGTTGCCAATATCATAGTTACTCTCAGTGGGCGAAAACTTCCTGGAGAAGTAGGCACAGGGATGGAGATGGGTGAGGGACCTGGTACCCTGGGACAAGACAGCCCCCACTCCCACCTCGGACGCGTCAACCTCCACGATAAATGGCTCCATTTGGTTGGGCTGAACCAACACCGGGGCCGAGATAAAGCACTTCTTAAGGACCTCAAAAGCCTGGACAGCCTCAGGAGGCCAGCGGAGGAGATCAGCACCTTTGCGAGTGAGGTCCGTAAGAGGCTTAGCGATGACCGAGAAGTTAGCAATAAATCTCCTGTAATATATAGCGAACCCCAAGAAGCACTGTAACGCCTTCAGGGAGGCAGGTTGGAGCCATTCCGCCACAGCCTGGACCTTGGCGGGGACCATGCGGAATTCATGAGGAGTGAGGATTTGACCCAAAAATGGTATCTCCTGCACCCCAAACACACATTTTTCGGTCTTCGCAAACAGTTTGTTTTCCCGAAGGACCTGGAGCAACTTCCTGACATGCTCAATGTGGGAGGACCAGTCCTTGGAAAACACAAGTATGTCATCAAGGTACACTACAATAAATACCCCCAGGTAATCTCTTAAAAACTCATTTATGAAATTCTGGAAGACCGCGGGACCATTACACAACCCAAAGGGCATGACGAGGTATTTGAAATGACCTTCGGGCGTGTTAAACGCAGTCTTCCACTCATCCCCCTCTTTGATGCGGATAAGGTTATACACCCCCCGTAGATCAAACTTAGAGAACCATTGGGCCCCCTGAACCTGATTAAAGAGATCAGGAATCAAAGGAAGGGGATACTGGTTCCTTACAGTGACCTTATTCAAGTTACGGTAGTCAATGCATGGCCTAAGACCACCATCCTTCTTCCCTACGAAGAAGAAGCCAGCACCTACCGGAGAAGTAGAGGGGTGAATGTAACCCTTGGCCAGGCATTCCTGGATATACTCTCTCATGGCTTCACGTTCGGGACAAGAGAGATTAAATATCCTACCCTTAGAGAGCTTAGTTCCTGGTACCAAATCGATAGCACAATCGTATTCTCTATGAGGAGGTAACACTTCGGAGGCCTCCTTAGAGAAAACATCAGCAAAGTCCTGAACAAACTCAGGTAGCGTGTTCACCTCCTCAGGGGGAGAAATAGAATTAACAGAAAAACATGACGTCAAGCATTCATTAGCCCATTTGGTAAGATCCCCAGTATTCCAGTCAAACGTGGGATTATGCAACTGCAACCAGGGAAGGCCTAAAACCAAATCGGATGATAATCCCTGCATCAACAGAACAGAGCACTGCTCCAAATGCATGGAGCCAACAAGGAGTTCAAAAACAGGGGTATGCTGTGTAAAATAACCATTAGCAAGAGGAGTGGAGTCGATACCCACTACCGGGACAGGTTTAGGCAAATCAATCAAAGGCATAGCTAGAGACATAGCAAATTCCACAGACATGATATTAGCAGACGACCCTGAATCCACGAAGGCACTGCCGGTAGCAGACCTACCACCAAAAGAGACCTGAAAGGGAAGCAAGATTTTATTACTTTTCATATTTACGGGAAATACCTGTGCGCCCAAGTGTCCTCCCCGATGATCACTTAGGCGCGGAAGTTTTCCGGCTGCTTATTCTTACGCCTAGGACAGGTGTTCACTTGATGCTTGTCATCCCCACAATAGAAGCAGAGACCATTCTTCCTGCGGAACTCTCTACGTTGTTGGGGGGACACGGAGGCCCCGAGTTGCATAGGTACCTCCGAGACTTCCGTGGAAGAACGAAGCAACGGAACCTCGGGAGGCATCATGGGGGAGTCAGAGGAGAAAACACATAAACGTTCACGTTGTCGTTCCCTGAGACGTCGGTCAAGTCGTACCGCTAAAGCCATAACCTGGTCTAGGGAGTCAGAAGAGGGATAGCTAACTAGCAGGTCTTTCAGGGCGTTCGACAGACCCAACCTAAACTGGCACCTTAAGGCAGGGTCATTCCACCGAGAAGCTACGCACCACTTCCTAAAGTCAGAGCAATACTCCTCAACAGGTCTCTTACCCTGACGTAAGGTCACCAGCTGACTCTCGGCGAAGGCAGTCCTGTCAGTCTCGTCATAAATGAGTCCGAGAGCAGAAAAGAAAAGATCAACAGAGGAAAGTTCTTGGGGCCCTTCCTGGAGCCGGGACATAATTATACCCACCCGCTGGCTCTCAGAACCTGAGGAGTGGGGCTTTAAACGAAAATAGAGCCTAAAACTCTCCCGAAAGGAGAGAAAAGTCTTCCGGTCCCCTGAGAACTTGAGGTGGGGTTCAAGAGGTGAGGTGAGGGGTACTACCATGGTAGCATCAGGCTGATTGACCCTCTGAGCCAGGGCCTGGACCTGTAGGGAGAGACCCTGCATTTGCTGAACCAGGGTCTCAAGGGGGTCCATAGTGGTGTGAGGGACCAGGGTAGAGTAGGTATATGGGCTTGTGATTATCTAATGACAGGGATAGGGAAACAGACAAGTGAGCCCTAATCTACCCACCACTCAGTCCCTGCCTACTTGCAACGACCCGCCCTAGGCGACGGGGTACAACTGGGCGACGGTCCCTACACTCAATAAGTGCACGACAGACAACAAGACAAGGAAACACAGAACAAAGGGAAACGGGGCAGTTGCCCACGGCAACACCGTGAGCAACAAGAGTAGTAAACGAGCCGAGTCAAACCAGGAGAGTACGAGGTGCCAAAAGTAGAGCAGGAGAGTAGTGGGTAAGCCAGGGTCAATACGAAGCAGGGACAAGTAGTACAAGAAGCTGCAGCGGGGCCAGGAAACCAACAGAGAAGAATCACAAGCAAGGAGGAACAGGAAAGGCAGGTATAAATAGACAGAGGGCGGGAGCTAGCTCCGTCTGGCCAGGCTGTGATAGGCTCTCCCACTCCTAAGCCTGCCATCCTGAGTGGTGGAAGATGGAGTCAGTCTCACAGACATAGAAGCAGGTGCAGACTGATTACCTATGAGCGTGGATACCGAAGCTGTGCCTGGCAGATCCTTAACAGTCAGAGCACTGACTATCACACCCAATGCTCATCACGCCCCCCTGACCTTTTCATGTCCAGGTATGCCCCGCTGACGGTACAGGGGCTAATTTACATATCGAGCCATATCTCCAGAATGGCTGAGGCTAGACAAGTAATTAAAAGTGCCACAGGGACTGTGCAGCAGCGGCTATAAGATGCTGTACTCAGCTGCACATAAATCGGGTGGTTCTCTCTCTCTCTCTATCTCTCTCTTTTTTATAAATTTTGTTTAAAATTGTGTGTTTAACATGTTTAGCTAGGCTTTCAATAAGAACCCTGTGGAGGTTCAAAACGTGTGAGCGGATTTTATATATTGTAGCTTTATGTCAAATGTAAACGGACCCATGTCGTTCAAAAGGTCCACTTTTAATTCAAAAGCTCATAGAACATTATACTTAAAGTCAGTCAAGTAGGTCTACGTGTTTTATGGCAAATATAAGATGAGCCTTTATGATCTTTCTGGTTAGTAGTGGTTTTTGGACTCCCATATATGCTCAGTGTCACGACTGTGTGGTATGTGGACCCAGTAGGCCTCTCCGCGGTAGCAGCTGCGCGGAGTAACAGCTGACCAAACTACAGTTAATGAAAGTCTATAGCACAAGAGTACCTGTATGCAAGTTCTGATAGACACGAGATGTAGCAGACACTGATGATACGTGGCACAGATTACACTTGGTGTGGCAGATGACAGTTGTCATGGCAGATGACAGTTGGCGTGGCAGAGAGGATGAACTGGACTCCAACACTAGAGTTCGCTCAGGAACAAACACGGATACAGGATACAGGATACGGGAACACTGGGAACAGGATACTACTAAGGGACCATTTGCTAAACGAACATGGGAAGACATAATAACGTTCAGGCACAGTTAGGAGGGCAGGACAGACTTAAATAGGACAGGAAAAACAGAGATAGGTTAGGGAAGAATATAGTAGTGCGCACTCTGAGCCTTTAAGAGGCCACCAGAGCACGCGTGCGCTCCCTACGGGATTTTTTTTTTACTGTGATTTGGTTCAAACCATAGGTAATCGATACATGTTCGAAGTGATCCATCTTTTTTCCGCAGAAGAAGATTTCCGGATGAACCCCCTCTCAAGTTTCTCTTTGACGTAAGCTGACATAGGCTGGGACTCAGGCAGGGAAAGAGGATAGACCCATCCACGAGGGGTGAGACGTCAGGATGTAGTTCAATAGGACAATCGTAGGAACGATAGGGAAGAAGAACCTCTGCCTCCTTCTTGCTAAAGATGTCTGCAAAGCTGGCATAATGTGTTGGTAGTCCTGAGAGTGACGGAGGCAGTGGAGGCAGGACAGAAAGAACCTGGCAGCAGTGAAGACACTTGGATCCACATTTGAGAACCTCTTTGGAACTCCAGTCGAGAACCGGAGCATGTGGATGAAGCCAAGGCATGCCCAGCAGAATAGGATTGATAGCTTTTGTCAAGACGAAGATGGAAATCTGGATTCCGACTTGTAGTCTCAACGGTTCAGTGATGGATAAAATAGAATTGGGCAGTGGTTGCCAATTCACAGAGGCGACTGCCAGGGGTCTCTCCAGAGGAACTGTGGCCAGATGGAGGCGATCAACTAGGTCCGGCTGAATAAAATTTTCAGCCGCTCCGGAGTCCAGATAAGCAGAGACAGTGTGTGATTTCTCACTAGAAACAATGTTTACTGGAATAGATAGGTTGGGAGAAAATTCCGCACTTGGCGTCATTCCACCTAGGATTGTCTCTACAACAAACCCTAGGTGCTGGTGTTTCCTGGCTTCTGTGGATATTTACGCACACCTGCACAGGCTCTTCAGGTGGAACAACTGAAGAAGGCAGTAGGGGTCTCTGGAACTTGGGTGCCAGCCGGCGAACCTCTTGAGCACGTACCTGGATCCTCATGTCGATCCAGGTTGCAAACAGGACAAGGGCATCCGGGGTGGATGGGAGGTCATGAGCTGCAAGCTCATCTTTGATGTGTGGAGACAGTCCTTGCCAGAAAGTAGCCACCAAGGCCTCATTATTCTAACCAGCGTATGGAAGGAGATGGCATACTCCCCCACAGTTGACTCCCCTTGATTGAGGGTAAGCAGTGAAGCAGCTGCAGAGATTGTTCAGCCCGGTTCCTCGAACACTGTACGGAAAGGCTCTCGAAACAGTTATAGATCAGAGAATTCCAGACCCTCTCGTTCCAAGATGGGATTCGCCCACGCCATGGTTTTGCCAGTGAGAATCGAAATAATAAATGCTACTTTGGCCTCATCATAGGGAAAGAGATGGGCACGTAATTTAAAGTGGATTATGCATTGATGGATAAAGCCTCCACAGGCCTTAGGATACCCATTGTAGCGAGGCGATAGAGGCAGCAAAATTGTAGATCCAGGACAGGCAGGAGGGGTAACAGGTAGTGGAACAGCGGAAGCAGCCAGAAGAGATGCAGTAGGATGATCCAAACGGGAGATGATCGAGTTTACTGCCTGTAAGAGCTGAGCCTGCCATGCCAAGAGGTCACGCATGTCCTTTTGCATCATCTGGACTGCCAACTTGGGTTGGCCAGCAAGATCCATGGGATGAGCGTACTGTCACGACCGTGGGGTATGTGGACCCACTGGGCAGCTCTGCCATAGCACAGTAGCAGCTGACCATACTACAGTCAATGAAAGTCTCTAGCACAATAGTACCTATATCAAAGTTCTGACAGACACGAGATGTAGCAGACGCTTAGGCACTGATGATACATGTTAAAGATGACACTTGGAGTGGCAGATGAAGCTTGGCATGGCAGATGACACTTGGCGTGGCAGGGAGGATGAACTCGACACCAACACTAGACTTCGCTCAGGAACAAACATAGTTACTGTGTTACAGAATACAGGGGACAGGAAACAGGATACGGGAATACTGGGAACAGGATACAACTAAGGGACCATTTGCTAAACTAACATGGGAATACACAACAATGCTCAGGCACAAGAAGGAGGGCAGGATGGATTTAAACAGGAGAGGAAGAACAGGGATAGATTAGGGTAGAATAAAGTAGTGCGCGCTGGCCCTTTAAGAGGCCACCAGAGTGCACACCCTACGGGAGCGAAGCATAGTGGAGGGCAGTACATGCCGGCGTCCCCGGGGAGGAGGATTGGGATGCCAGCAAGAATGTGTAATCGATGCTGGCGGCCGCTAGAGGAAGCCGGATATTGGCAAACGGCGGCCGACAGCGCTACACTCAGTCTCTTTGTAAAGGGGAAATAATGAATTCTGTCCCTATCTGAGTTGAGTGAGGCCTGCAGTTCCTTAGATGTTTATCTAGGTTCCTTTGTTGCTTCCTGGATGTCATTCACATGCTCTTTTAGGCATTTTGATAAGCAGGCCACTTTTGAAATGATTCATCAATGTTACAATTATTCTTCATTTAGGAATAAAGCCTCTCTTTGTGATTTGCTGGAGTCCTGGAGCATTAAAAATGGCCTCATAATCCCCTCCAGACTGATATATTACAACAACTTTCTGTTTCATCTCTTCAGGAATTTTTCTTGCATCATAGTGTGCTGCTTTTTTAAATCTTTAAGTCTACTTGCTGGAAAGATTCTAATTAAGTGATGTTTAGTTTCAGCAGGTTTGGTAATTAGAACACTCTGGAGTGTTTTTATATGCGCCAAATAGCACCATCTTTTTGCCGTGCAGCCCAAAAACCGTATTGCATAATCAGAAATTTGCAGTAAAATGCATGTAGTTTTGCATAGCAGTAATTAAATGTCTGGCGAAAAGATGGTGCCATTTAAATTAGGTACATCTTACTTCAATGCTCTTTATATTAAGACTGGTGTATGAAATGCCAGTCTTAATAAATTACCACATTATATGATACCAGGGGCGTAGCTAAAGGCTCAAGGGCCCCGATGCAAAAGTTCTTATTGGGCCCCCCCCCCCGCAAACTCCTCATGGCCGACGGTCCTCAGCTTTCTCCTAAGTGACCCAACAATGCAGCACTAGCAGCCGGGGCGTCACTAAGGCTGGGTTCACACACCCTATTTACGGACGTAATTCGGGCTTTTTAGCATTAAATTACGTCCGAAAATGCGGCTCAAAAGCGTTGGAAAACATCTGCCCATTCATTTGAATGTGTTTTACGATGTTCTGTGCCGACCGTCATTCTTTTTACACGCCGCTGTCAAAAGGCGGCGCGTAAAAAAGACGCCCGCGTCAAAGAAGTGCCTGTCACTTCTTCAGACGTAAATGGAGCCATTTTCGATGGAAAAACAGCTCCAATTACGTCCGTAATGGACGCAGCGAAAAACGCCTGCACATACCATTACGTCTGAAATTCCGGAGCTGTTTTCTCCTGAAAACAGCTCCGTAATCTCAGCCGTAACGGACGCTGCCGTGTGAACATACCCTCAGGGCTTAAAATGTCAGGGGAAATAGCCCCAATACATATGTGTCAGCCCAAAAAAAAAATGTGTGTATAGGAGACAGCATATCTATAGCACTACGACACTTTAAACTATGGCTAGGATTAGATACATTGGCTCAGCAGACTGTATCACACATGATAGGATTAGATACAGTGGCACAGCAGACAGTACCACACATGATAGGATTAGATACAGTGGCTGAGCAGACAGTATCACACATGATTGTATTAGATACAGGGCTCAGCAGCACAGTATCACACATGATAGGATTAGATACAGTGGCCGAGCAGACAGTATCACACATAATCGGAATAGATACAGGGCTCAGCTCGCTGACATTGCGGCTCCAGCGCTGGACCCAGGAAAGGTAAGAATAATAATTTTGCTTCTTTATGTGTTACTGATTATTTTTGTGCGTTTGTGTTTTTTTACAGGTTCGGTTGTTGGACTTCGGATTCGAGGACTTCAATGACGGCGTTTTTTTTATTCTCAATAAAATGGTTAATGAGGGTTGTGGTTTATTTATTTCAATAAAATATTTTTTCTATGTGCTTGTATCTTTTTAAACTTTATTATCACCGCCTTAGTAATGGCCGCTGGCTGATTGACAACCTCCATTACTAAGGTGGGGCTTAATGTTAGCAGGTGCAAAGGCGAACACTATTACCCCGGTACACACCGCCACCAGGAGTGCTGGGAAGAGCCGGGTACGAACCAGTACCCGTCCATCTGTAGTGACGGGCAGGCACCGGGGTGGCCGCAGGCTGGTAGTATTAGGCTGGGGAAGGCCAAAAACAGTGGCCCCTACCACCCTGGTAATGCTGCCTGCTGCTGCTGTGTTGTATCTGGCTGGTTATGAAAATTGGGGGTGACCCGACATCGTTCTTTCCTATTATTTTTTATTTTATTTTTTTAATGACGTGGGGTCCCCCCCATTTTTCATAACCAGCCAGATACAATAAAGCAGCAGCAGCCTAGCATTACCAGGGTGGGAAGGGCCACTGTATCTGGCATTTCCCCTCCTGATAATACCAGCCTGCGGCCACCCCAGTGGCCGACCATCACTACAGATGATCAGGTACTGGATCGTACCCGGCTCTTCCCAGCACCCCTGGTGGCGGTGGGTACCGGGGTAATAATGGGGGTTAGTGTTAGTCTCTGCACCGGCTAACACTAAGCCCCGCCTTGGCAATGGATGCTGTCAATCAGCCGGCGGCCATTACTAAGGCGGTAGTAATATAGTTAAAAAAAAAACACAGACATAGAAAAAATATTTTATTGAAATAAAAAAAAAAAACACACAACCCTCATTAACCATTTTATTGATAATAAAAAAAAAAAAACGTCATCGAAGTAGTCCTGGAATCCGCCGTAGTTCAACGACCGAACCTGTAAGAAAACACAAGAAAAACTATTAGTAACACATGTGTTATGCTTAGATACAGGGCCCATGTGTGATACTGTCTGTGGGACCCTGTATCTAAGCCTACCACAACGTAGGCTTAGATACAGGGTCCAGCAGACAGTAATCTTATACAGTATAAGATTACTGTGTGCTGGGGCCCTGTATCTAAACCTACAGTGTGGTAGGCTTATATACAGGGCCCATCAGACAGGATCACACATGGGCCATGTATCTAAGCCTACCATGTGATTGGCTTATATACAGGGCCCAGCAGACAGGATCACACATGGGCCATGTATCTAAGCCTACCATGTGATTGGCTTAGATACAGGGCCCAGCAGACAGGATCACACATGGGCCATGTATCTAAGCCTACCATGTGATTGGTTATATACAGGGCCCATCAGACAGGATCACACATGGGCTATGTATCTAAGCCTACCATGTGATTGGCTTATATACAGGGCCCAGCAGACAGGATCACACATGGGCCATGTATCTAAGCCTACCATGTGATTGGTTATATACAGGGCCCATCATACAGGATCACACATGGGCCATGTATCTAAGCCTACCATGTGATTGGCTTAGATACAGGGCCCAGCAGACAGGATCACGCATTGGCCATGTATCTAAGCCTACTATGTGATTGGCTTAGATACAGGGCCAGCAGACAGGATCACACAATCTGTGATCCTGTCTCATGGGCCCCCTAAGCCTGCTACATCGTAGGCTTAGGGGTTGTGCAGTCCCTAAACATTGATGGCCTATCCACAGGATAGGCCATCAATAGCTGATGTGTCTCCCGGGACCCGCAAATAAGCTGTTTTGAAGGGGCCGCCGCACTCGTACGAGAGCTGCTTCCCCTTTATTTCACTACTCGCTCACACTATGAATCGCCGACACCGATTCACAGTGTGACCGGAATGAAGGGGAGCAGCTCTCGTACGAGTGCTGCGGCCCCTTCAAAACAGCTGATTGGCGGGTCCTGGGAGTCGGACCCTGCCAGTCAGGGCTAATCTTACCTTCCTCTTCAGCCGCGGCGGTAGTTCTGTCGTCTCAATGCTGTGCGCAGCGCATAGCGCTGTGATGTCATGCGCTGCGCACAGCGCTTGACGTCAGGACCTCCGCTGCGATCCGGAACCAGGAAGGTAAGTAAAGTCTGTTACTATAGTAACAGGGGCCCGCGGCCCGAGTTACTATAGTAACTTTTTATTGATGTGGTGCGGGGGGCTGTGGGCCCCCCTGGCTTCAGGGCCCGGTCGCAATTACGACCGCTGCGACCCTTATAGCTACGCTAGTGTGGATACATACCTGAGCATGTAGACTCTTCTTGTCACTAGAATCTATCTGTGGAGCTTCTATTAAAGAAAGACAAAACTGACAAGTTATTTTCAGTAATACTAATATCTCAGTTTAATTGCCTCTTATTATTTCTCTTGTAAATCCTTACATCTATTACTCCTACAAGAGAATGAAATGTCTTTTAGTTCTTATTTTTATAAGTAACTCCACTGAAAACTTAATGAGAGTCTGACTATTCTTTCTTTGTGGAACAGCGTTCCTTAAGCCAAAGTACAGTGATGTTTGATGTAACGTGCAGTTAAATTGTAGTAGCAAGATATGTCTTTTATAATGTTAATACTGATACTATATGGGTCAGCAAACTATAATGAAAATGGGCAGTTTGACATTGATGATGAACAAAAAAGTCCTTATTATTCCCTTCCAAAAAGAGGAACTTGCTGTGATATTATGATTATTCTCTTGGCTGGAAAAGTAATGTTCACGGAAATCTGAAGGACAATTCAATAACTGGTATATGAATAACAAAAGCAAAATAGAATAAAATGTGATATATTTGCTGACATTATTTTTGCCCTTAAAACATTGATATAATGGTAACTCAGTCTTATTCTCAAAGGATTCATAGTACATGGACAGAAAAGAAATTAAACTTTTCAAAAATATAATTACACTTATACGTCCTATACTAAAATTATACATTCATATTATTAAAGAGACATTTATTCACAGGACATATACCTTAGTAGTACTTAGAATTATAAAGAAATATTTTAAGTTTCTTATCAGAGTAGTAGTTCCTATAAGCCACAATTGGTTTGGAGCTGGCTTGACTGGGGTGCGAAGTTTTAGGAAATTTGCCATTCTCCTTGATTAATGTCAAACTGCTGAAAGAAACTGGGATAACTGTCAGAAATGGACTACATGTGGCATGAGGGCCCAATGTAATGTAGTCCAGCACCATGCAGCTCCATTGGTGTTCGCCAGAGAACACGAGAGTTGTGAGGTCCGCCATTGGCGCCCCTTTCTCTTCACAGATGAGAGCAGGTTCATGATAAACACACATGACAGACGTTAAAGTGGTGAACAATATGCTGCCTGCAATATCATACAGCGTGACCAGTTTGGCGGTGGGTCAGTGATAGTTTGGGAGGCATAACCTTGGCGTGACGCTCAAACTTACACATGATAGCCAACGATACCCTGACTGCTGTTAGGTACCGGGATAAAATCCTCAGAGCCATTGTCAGACCTTATGCTGGTGTATTGGGTCCTGGGTTCCTCCTGGTGCAGGAAAATGCCCAGCCTCATATGGCCCAAGTGTATAGGCAGTTCATTGATGACAAAGGCATTGATGCCATTGACTGTCCCTCAAGTTCCCCAGATTTGAATCTAATTAGGAACATCTGGGACATTATGAATCAGTGCATCCGACACCGCCAAGAAGCACCACAGACTGTTCAGGAGCTCATCGATGCCCTGATCTAGGTCTGGGAGCAGATCGTCCAGGACGCTATGAAGTGATTAAATTCACTCAAAATTGTTCACCTGTAATTTCAATTTTTTACTGTGATTAGGGGTGTAATTTTAATCCAGCCCTCAATTGGTTGATGATTTTGGTTTCCATTGACCATTGGTACATCATTTTGTTCTCAACAAATTACACAAGTTTTTTCAGTAAAGATTTTTAACGTGAATCTTTCATTCATCGAGATCTGATGTGTGATTTAAGTGTTCCCTTAATTTTTGTTGAGCAGCATATATACAGACATACAGTATATACAGGGTTACTTAAAAGTAAGGAAACACCTATATAAAATAAAAACGGTTTGGAAAACGGTGATCCAATTTTAGACTTTAAGCTGTGGGGGAAGGGGGAAACCTATTAGACATCTTGAATGCCGCCAACTTCGATTCAACTTCAGTTTTTCAAATGGGAAAGTAGGTGTGTGACACATCAAACCGGTACAGAATTTTAGCAGAAAAACAATGGCCTACTTCATGTTAACGTAACTTTATTTATTCTCATATTAAAACAGCAATATTTTTTCTGTGGCGATGTGAAGGATGGCATTCCCAAGCAGAACGTGTTGAGATCGTCACCATTTCTGATGAACAAAGCACACATGTAATCGCAGAAAATTTCAACCATCACCACCCAAACAAGCCTCCATTTTTTTACGGTGCAATTGCCACATTTCTTGCCCAATTCCCAGAAAAAGGTTTTGTTGCCAATAAACCAAAAGTTGTACAACTACAAACCGCTACAGATGTAGCAGATTTTCTGGGTTGCTTTGAACCACTACATATGTAGCAAAAGCCACTGTTCTGCCCTCATTTAGCAAGAACCCTCAAAGTAGCACTCATCATCCGTTTCTGTAATGTGGGGTTAGCCGTGCCGCATTAAGGAGTCGCCCAATGAGGATCATAACCCATTAATCCTCTCATCTTCCTCATCCAGTAAGGAGGAGGAACCCCCAAGAAGGCGCCCCAAAAGAACCACAGAGACAGCTTTCAAGACATGTGAAGCCACATAGACCTGATGGTTTAGGAAAATAGACTTTTTCAAAATGTATTTTTCTGATTTTTAAGTTAATGGTGGCTCAGACAAACTTGTATGTCCACATCCATATGTGCCAAGATTCAATGCATCTATTGCATCTATGTTGCCATAGATGCAATGGAGATGGTGAAATTCTGGGGCTTTTTATTGAATTTGGTGCTATTATTATTAATCCATCCGGTCCTAATGAAGCGTGGACATCTTGTACCGCAACCCAATGTACTGCATGGCCATGAGTAGGACACGTTTGAGACATTATTAGGTTCCTTCATTATATTGATAATGCGCAATGCCCACCTCGAGATGACCCCAGTTATGACCTTTTATTTAAGATCAAGTCCTTAATAGAGCATTTCAGTGCCAAGTTTGCTCAGGCAAACACCCAGGGAAGTGTATATGAGTTAATGAATGCCCGGTACATTTTAAAAGTAGGCTTTCAATCCCAAAAAAGTGAAACCTTTGACATTATCATCATGATAATCTATAAAATGTTTGGCAGCTCATGAACAAGTAGTAGCTTTATATTTATTAATATCTGAAAACTGCAACTATATATGTGTTTTTAACTTCTTATTTGCTAAGTACAGATCAGTTCATGAATCCATGATACATTTTAAAGGGAGGCTTCAAATCTGCCTGTACCTGCCAAGTTAAAGGGCAAGGTATGGCATTAAGATGTATTAGCTGTCCAGGAGTTCATCAGGGTACTGTACACACAACCGGTTCAAAATTTTTGAAGGGTAGGAATAGAATTGAACCCCTAGAATATCCCTCCCCTTCCAGGGAATTAGCGAATAGTATCTAGTGCACCCACTGCTGGACCAGGGTTACCACTTTTAGAAAGATATACAGTACAAAATCGATCCTGTACTCCCAAATAATTTATATTTTCTTCAACTAATTTATTAAGACATACATCTTAAAGAGATACACCTCCCAAAATAATCTGTTGTTTGATTCTGAAAATGTAATACATGCCATATAATCCAAAGATAATGCTTTTTATAGCTAAGGCTATTAATATACAAACCTTCCAGTAAAACTACAATAAATCACTTCTCCAATTAAGAACTTTCGGATTTCTCGTACATAAACTGAGAGTCTAATATGCTTATCTATACAACACATGTCTTGCCACTTTACCACCTATATTGTGTCTTGTATACTTTTCTAATCCAAAAAAGTTAACTCTCTACCATTACCACATTGATGATCCATAAAATGTGTGGCAGCAGTTGAGCAAATAGTAGCTTGTTTTATATATCTAAAATATGTTCCGATATACACGTTTTTACTTCCTATTTGTGCAACTGACATATGTTACTTGTACACACATTGCATATATTACATGGTGAGTATCACAGTTAATAACTGAATAAATTTTATAACAAAAACAACCACAGGATAATCGAAAATAATGTATATATATTGGCACACAGTGCACCTGCTACCCCCACATTTTAAAAACCAGAAAGTAAACTATTGAATAGACTGGGAGAATAGAATGTCCCTTAGAGTTCTCCCCCTCTTAGCTACACAATTACAGCCATCCTTTAAAACCTAAAAAAGTATTTATTTTTTTAATAAAAAACAAGAAAAAAGTTGCTTAAAATATCATGATAAATTGTATCATTTTTTAAAAATAAGTGTTTACATAGCCTTTAAGAAAGTGTTAGACATCTTCCTTGTGAAACACAATAGTTGGCAAATTAAGTCTAAGCTGGATGGTTTTCCTTCCTCTGGATCAACTGCAGTTTGTAATTATAAAAGGTTTAACTTAGTGAACTTGTCTTTTTCAACCCACAATATTACTATGTAAATCCATTTAGTGTTTTCATAAAGTAGATTGCTTATCAAGAGAGTTCAAATTTGAACAAGAATAAATCATTAAGAACGAAAGAAAAGAGGGGGGCCGTGGCATGGCTGCCAAGCTGCATGGCTGCATGAGTGCTTAGTTCCTGCGCCATCAAAGCAAATATAGAGACATACACCCGACTCTTCACTTATCAGAGCCTTCTGACCTGCTCAGATCTCTTCCGAGATTCCCCCTGAGGAAGAAACCTCTGAAAAGACCTGAGAAAATTCTTGATTTCTACTTTCCTAATATTATCTATTAATTTTCATCATCATTATTTATAAATTACACACTTGTATCCTTTTTGCGGCATGATGCGTGCACACATTTGGTGTGTATGCCTCATGCTCTTAAGGATTCTTGGTTTTCCCAGGCAATTTTTTATGTGGCACATTTATGAAAAAATTTTTTGCACTACACATTTTGGCATGAGATATATTTTGCACATTTATTATTCACATTAATTATGTAACTATGTGCTTGTTACACAATTCACTATTCATAATATTGTATGTATTATTGTCACCCACACTATTTCACTTTACTCATTGGACTATACTGAAGGACTTTTTTGTTTTTCTTTTTTTCCCATTTATTATCATTTTTGAATTTGTTTTTTCACATCCTTCACTTTGTGCTTTATTTTTATTATTTTTTTATATTTTTATATTTCTGAAAGCAGATAGAGAAAAGACTAAACTCTTTTCCCTCTTTTCTTTCTTTCTTGGATTTTTTTGGCATTTTTGTGCCATTTAAATACTCTATTAAAAATACTCTATTGCACGTTTATTTTAATGTGTCATCTAAATTGCTTGGATGACATTATTCTGTAAAGGGAAGGGAAAGGTTAGGGTCAGTTTATATTATTCTATACTACATTGCAAAATGTGCTTGTATATATTTAATACATTTTGATACGTTAATGAATTATCCATGTCTGTATATCTGCACATAACCTATAGTGTTAAATATGACTTTAAAATAATAGCGCTTTTATTCTTTATTGAATATGGACTTTGTCCGGTCATGTGACAATCCAGTGTATACCTCCCCTCCACCCCAGGTGACCTGCACAAATTCTGCTCTGCTGGTCTCTTGGGTTGGAGTGAAACTGACGCATGCGCATTTGACTGGGTCTTTTCCTGTGTTTTAATGCACTGGACACATGACGTTCGTTGCTTTCAGCCGAAACACACGCCGGGTGTGACGTCCGACAGCCAGTTATTCACTTATGGGTAACTTGCCACTATGTATACAGTGAAGGAAATAAGTATTTGATCCCTTGCTGATTTTGTAAGTTTGCCCACTGTCAAAGACATGAACAGTCTAGAATTTTTAGGCTAGGTTAATTTTACCAGTGAGAGATAGATTATATTAAAAAAAAAAACAGAAAATCACATTGTCAAAATTATATATATTTATTTGCATTGTGCACAGAGAAATAAGTATTTGATCCCCTACCAACCATTAAGAGTTCAGCCTCCTCCAGACCAGTTACACGCTCCAAATCAACTTGGTGCCTGCATTAAAGACAGCTGTCTTAAATGGTCACCTGTATAAAAGACTCCTGTCCACAGACTCAATTAATCAGTCTGACTCTAACCTCTACAACATGGGCAAGACCAAAGAGCTTTCTAAGGATGTCAGGGACAAGATCATAGACCTGCACAAGGCTGGAATGGGCTACAAAACCATAAGTAAGACGCTGGGTGAGAAGGAGACAACTGTTGGTGCAATAGTAAGAAAATGGAAGACATACAAAATGACTGTCAATCGACATCGATCTGGGGCTCCATGCAAAATCTCACCTCGTGGGGTATCCTTGATCCTGAGGAAGGTGAGAGCTCAGCTGAAAACTACACGGGGGGATCTTGTTAATGATCTCAAGGCAGCTGGGACCACAGTCACCAAGAAAACCATTGGTAACACATTACGCCGTAATGGATTAAAATCCTGCAGTGCCCGCAAGGTCCCCCTGCTCAAGAAGGCACATGTACAGGCCCAAAAAGAAGCACATTAAGGTCATGGAGTGGCCTAGCCAGTCCCCAGACCTTAATCCCATCGAAAACTTATGGAGGGAGCTGAAGATCCGAGTTGTCAAGCGACAGCCTCGAAATCTTAATGATTTACAGATGATCTGCAAAGAGGAGTGGGCCAAAATTCCATCTAACATGTGTGCAAACCTCATCATCAACTACAAAAAACGTCTGACTGCTGTGCTTGCCAACAAGGGTTTTGCCACCAAGTATTAAGTCTTGTTTGACAAAGGGATCAAATACTTATTTCTCTGTGCACAATGCAAATAAATATATATAATTTTGACTGTGATTTTGTGTTTTTTTTTAATATAATCTATCTCTCACTGGTAAAATTAACCTAGCCTAAAAACTCATCAGGGGATCAAATACTTATTTCCTTCACTGTATACATGTATCACCTATGCAATTATTTGTTTGGGTAGGTTGATATTGTGCACTGTACATCGATTAGAGCACACACACACGTGTGTGTGTGTGTGTGTGTGTGTGTGTGTGTGCGTGTGTGTGTGTGTGTGTGTGTGTGTGTGTGTGTGTGTGTGTGTGTGTGTGTGTGTGTGTGCATATCTTGTTACTTGTCTGTCACCACTTCGGTTAACATGTATTTGCATTATGTCTTTATCATAATTTTTGATCTACATACTCTGTGAATTCTATGGGAATTATACCTGCTCCATTTCATTTGTGTAGTTACCCTCTGTTTGATATATGATATATTATCATGTATTTCTTGTAGACATTTAGATTTTATCCAAGATTAATTGCTGTCTGGCCCCTATTTATCATACTGTGGCAATCATCTTTGATTTTACTATGTATTTTATGTTTTGAAATTAATAAAATGTATACCTTTTATTAGTAGTAGTGTGGTATTGACTCAATTTGTAGGTCTTTATTCTCATTTTAATGAGTCACCACCAGTGATATCATGTAGTATTGGGCTTTTATATATGCCCCCCCCCCCATATATGATATATGTTACATGAAGTATCTAATAGATTATGATTAAGAGTGCTATTTAGGTTGTCTTCCATATTGGTTCAGACTACTATATTACTATGTAAATCCATTTAGTGTTTTCATAAAGTAGATTGTTTATCAAGAAAGTTCAAATTTGAACAAGAATAAATCATTAAGAAATAAAGATTCCCCCTGAGGAAGAAACCTCTGAATGTCCAGAAAAATTCCTTGATTTCTACTTTCCTAAGGCCCCGAGCCATGACCGAGATGGTGCCGAGGAGGACTCACAAGCGGGATCTCTCATATCTGAGCCAGCGATGAGACTCGTGGACCGGGAGAAGCACTTCCTCACCTCCCAGATGGAGCAAGGCACCCTTACCACTGCAGGACAATCCTACATACCTCCATTCTAATGGAGAGGAACCTGCAACGGAACAACGAGGCCTCCTCTATCGCCATTCACAGGGTGCGGCGTCATCCATCCTATAACGTATAATAGCGCAATAACGTGAAATTTAGGGGGATCCCTGAAAATATTGCCTCACAAGACCTTGCACAATAGCTGCAAAATATCATAAAAGACTTGTTACCGGATTGCACTTCGCAGGACTTGATTATAGATAGGGCCCACAGAGTGTCAAGGCCTAAACGCTTGGAAGAACACATCCCTAGAAATGTACTGGCCAGTATCCACTTTTTTTAAACTAAAGAAAACCTAAGGATGGCAGCAAGAATGAAAGGCCGCTTGCCTGAACCATACCAGATGATTTCCCTATACATCGACTTATCAGCTACGACTCTCCAGCTTTGTCGCCAACTGAACCCCCATTACTTCAGCTCTTCGGGACCATAAGATCTTATGCAAGTGGGGATTCCCGGTTCGTTTAATCATAACTCGGAATAATGTTATGTACATAGTTAAAACCCTGAAACAAGGCTCTGCCCTACTACGCCAATGGAATATTCAACTACCATCTCTGAATACATCTACCACCACCCTTCCCCATGTCACAAATGGATGGCGTACTATGGGTTCTCCAAAACATCCACATCGCTGAGGTACTTTCTCTGTATTGTAGGTGCTTCTTCATGCTTGAACCACCAAGACTCACCTACTGTTATACCCCCTTTCCTGTGAGACAGCTTTAATCCTGTTGTGGCCTACAAATCTCTTACACCACAGTTGCTGTATCGGCTCGTTGTATTTTATGTTATACTTTCTGTTTTTTACTATTGTTATGTGGAATGATGTACTAACATTTCTCTTCCTAGAGGATATCTATGTAATGTGGTATTGTGCTATACTGAAATCTCCTCTGACCATTCCATTGAATGAGCTATGTGTAGACAGGATTTCTAATGCTCTCAAACGTTTGTTATAATGGTACTAAAAATCGCCTCTCTTAATGTAAAGGCCCTTAACAGCACTCAAAAAAGAGCACATATGTAGTCAGAAACACGTGCTTTGGCGTGCGACATTTTCTGTGCTCAAGAAACACATATTGTTAAGAGAGATGCCATCCGGATTAAACATCCTGGCTTACCAGTTTTATATCAAACTCATTTTACTTCCAAATCTAAAGGGGTACTTTTGGCTATTAATAATACTGTATCGTTTAAACCTATCCAAGTGAATATAGACAAAAATGGACGCTATATAATTCTTGCTTGCTCTCTTAACAATATCGTATACACTTTGGTTTCGGTATATGCACCTAATAGGGGGAAACTCTGTTTTGTTTTGTTTTTAAATATTAAGACTTACATCCAAACTCCGTCAAGGAAAACTTCTTATTTGTGGGGATTTTGACACAGCAGCAGATGACCGTATGGATACTACCTTCGTAGCTAAGAGACAAAACCGTACACTTAATAAGACTTTATGGAAGGAAGTACTATATGATGTATGGCGAGTTTCACACAGCACTGAGAGAGACTATTCTTTCTTCTCTAAAGTCCACAACAATTATTCTCAGATAAACATGTTCATTATAGATAGGGACTTACCAATTTTATCCAACACTTCTACAATCAAAACTATTAGGGTATGATCACACGCAAACTCAAAAACGTCTCAAAAGACGGAGCTGTTTTCGAAGGAAAACAGCTCCTGATTTTCAGACGTTTTTTAAGCAACTTGCGATTTTCGCTGCGTTTTTCGCTGTTTTTTAAGGCCGTGACCTGCACTTCTTCGCGGCCGATTTTTATGCAAAAAAACGCAGTGAAAAACGATCCGTCGGAACAGAACGCCGTTTTCCCATTGAAATCAATGGTCAGATGTTTGGAGGCATTCTGCTTCCGATTTTACAGCTGTTTTTCGGCCGTTTACGGCCCGTTAAAACGGCCGAAAATAGGTCGTGTGAACATACCCTTACGTGGTCAGTCCATGCAGCAATTACACTCCAAATATAGGAACAACACAATCCTCCAAGTATGTACCTTTGGAGGTGCAATCCTTACCTCATTTTTCACAACTCTCATAAGAGTACAATTGAACGTGACCTCATTACATTAAATGTGCCCTGTGTTTCAAACCCTGATACATTGTGGAGCGCCCATGAGGCTTTCATGAGAGGGACATTCATAAGGATTGTTCATAGAGATGACAAAGAAAGAACTTGTTAACGAAGCACAACAAACACCAGATCAAGCTAAGCGCCTCATTCACCTTAGGCAACAACTAAGAACATGCTTACTACAAAACTACAAAAAGAAACTGAGGAAAATTAAATCCCAATATTATTCCCAAGATAACAAAGTGGGAAAACTACTAGCCTCATGGCTTAAAATCCAAAATGTAAAACCCAGAATCCCATTTTTATTAGATAACAGATCTAATGGAAAGTTATACAAGCCCTGGGATATTGCCAATAAATTTAGAAATTATTACTCATCGCTTTATAAGTTAAAAGATGATCCCTTCTCCCCTCAAATAACAGAACAATACAATCAGCTGTTCATACAATCTTTTGAGTCTCCCTAAATTGACATTAGAACAGATCTCATCTCTTAACTCCCCCATAACAAATGTGGAAATCTCTAATATTATCAAAGGGCTACCCTTAGGTAAATCTTGTGGCCCCGATGGGTTAACAAACAAATATTATAGAACATTTCAACATATTTTTTGTTGACTACTTACGTCAAACCTACCATAACGCGATGATGACAGGGAAATCTCCTAAAGAAAACCAATCAACCCCTTCCCGTCGTAAACAACTTCAGATTTTAATTTTATTTTTTTCCTCCCCACCTTCCAAAAGCCATAACTTCTTTATTTTTCCATTGATATAGTCCTATGGGGCTTGATTTTTGCAGGACGAGTTGTAGTTTTTTGTAGCACCATTTATTGTGCCGTATAATGTACCAGGAAACGAGAAAAAAAATATTTGTGGGGTAGAAAATGAAAAAAAACAGTGATTCCTACATGTTTTTTGCGCGTCGTTTTTACAGAATTCAATGTGCAATTAAAATAAGATGTTGACTTTATTCTGTGGGACAATATGATTACGGCAATACCAAATATATATAGTTTTTTTATATTTTACTACTTTTACAAGTAAAAACCTAAGTGTAAAAAATAAAATTTATTTTGCGTCGTCAAATTCTGAGAGCCATAACTTTTTTATTTTTCCATCGATTAAGTGGTATGAGGGCCTATTTTTTGCGGGATAAGCTGTAGTTTTTAATAATACCATATTGGGGTGCATGCGACATTTTGATCACTTTTTATTTCATTTTTTGTAGAAGATGAGGTGACCAAAAAACAGAGATTCTGGCGTTTACAATATTTTTTCTTTACGGCTTTCACTGTGCGGGATAAATAATGATATATTGCAATAGTTCAGACTTTTACGGACGTGGCGATACCAATTATGTTTATTTATTTATTTTTTTACTATGCTCTAGGGGGAAAATGGGAAAAGGTTTTTTTTTAACTTTCAATTTTTATTTTTAGACTTCAACCAGCGATAATGTATTGCAGTATATCATGATTCTGACAGGCTTCTGTCAGAGGCAGGGCTTAATAGGAGCACGATGATGGCAGACCTGGGGGCCTTCATTAGGCCCCCAGGCAGCCATAGCAACCATCGCCCCTCCAAGATTGCGTTGCTGAGGCGCGATGAGCTGTTAGAGGGGGTCGCCCCCTCTTTCTAACTATTTAAATGCTGCGGTCGGTACTGACCGCAGCATTTAACGAGTTAAACATATATACACTCCGTGAGCCAATTCCATACTTCCCCTACCCGGTATGGATACGTGAAATGTCGGGAAAGTGTTAATAATTACACTCCCTAAACCAGGAAAAAGCCCAGATACCCCTCAACACTTTCGTCCCATTTCCTTGCTCGATGCAGTCTTGAAAATATACGCTAAACTCTTAGCTTCTCGACTAGCCCCACTCTTGCCCACCCTTGTTAAAGAAGACCAAGTTGGATTTGAAAAGGCCAACAAGAAATTGCTAATACTAGATGAGTACTGAACATCATGAATTATGTATTTTCTCTTAATATGCCTGTATCAATACTTTTACTCGAGGCCCAGAAGGTCTTTGACCACATTAATTGGACGTATGCCTTCTCCATGTTGAGACGAATGGGTTTTTCAGGGCACATATTTACGGCTATTCAAGCTTTATACATGGATCCATTGGCTCATGTGATTACTAATGTTTTTTTTGTCTGATGAGTTTGCTATTACCAATGGTACCCGACAGGGATGCCCATTATCTCCTCTAATCTTTGTTTTATCTATAGAACCACTGGAACAAGCTATTCGGGAAGATATTTATGTATAAAGCATAACAATTGGAGACCGTACACATACTGTTTCATTGTATGCAGATGATGTAATACTTACCTTGGGAGAACCTGAACTATAGTTAGATAGAACCCTTGATATTATTAAAAACGTTGGTGATGTTTCACACTATAAACTAAATTTGCAGAAATCACAGATACTCCCTATTAACATATCTAATGATCTACTTTTTCTTCTGAAACAGAGATATCCTTTGGATTGGCAAATGTAAGGTATAAAATACCTCGGCTTCAATTTAACTGTTTCACATAAGCAATTATATAAGTGTAACTATGAGCCACTTCTAGCTGAAATTTCTACTGACTTCTACTGACTTCGACTTACTAAATTTGAAGTCTCATGAATTGGCAGAATAGCAACTTTTAAAATGCTCTTGCTACCAAAGCTTCTGTACTTGTTAAGAACCCTTCCTATAGATGCACCGAGTTCTTTTTTCCTGTCTGCACGTAAGATTATCTCTACATTTATTTGGACTAGCAGTAAACCGCGTATTTCTTACAAGTTACTCCCTAAAGACAAAAGGAGAGTGGTTTGTGGTCCTTGATAAATACTGGGTATATATTGAAAATACTTTGGCTTGTCCAACCAGTTTGAAAGCCTTGTAGATAGCCTCCCTTTTGGAACATCAAGCTGACATCTTGAATTTCTCCATTCTCACAGACCTTATTAACCTGTTAGTTACATTTCCATAGTAACTCAGATATAACTGTCTGTATGCCAACTACACAAGTTCCGTTGGAATTACTACATTTAGCTATACTGAACTTAAATATTGACCTATGGTTGCGAAATGTTATTTTTTCAATTGTTGATTTATACAAAAAAGAGTTTCTCATGTCATTTATGGTTCTGTCTACTCGATTCTTGCTCTCTCTAAGTGAATTTTACATGCCCTTACAAAATCAACATTTTTTTCCAGCAATGACATTACGTTGGTCAAAAACAATTCCTCTATATTTACTATATTTAACAAAGGCACTAAAGTTCTCAGGCCTATCTATGCCGTGAGGAATGACCATAGTCGCTTTCAGGTAACATACCCTTTCAGACTTTGGGAAAAAGAAATCGGCATCTCCTTTATTGATGACGAATGGACTGGTGCCCTTAATATAATTAATAAATCTCTTAAATGTAGCACACACTTCGAGGCTGCTATGAAAACAGTATTGCGTTGGTATTTCACACAAGATCGCCTACATTGTATGTATCCCCACATTCTTGTTGGAGAAATTGTGGCTGGAGAGGTACCCTATACCATATCTTATGACACTGCCCTCATTTGACACCATATTGGAACGCTGTCACATGCCTATTATCTGATGTACTTAATTTACAAATTAACGTTTCACCTCAACTAGCTTTATTGTTTATAGGTATTCAAATAATCCCAGTGCAACATAGAACCTTGACTTGTAAAATATTTTTCATTGCTTAACTATTTCTAACAAGAAGTTGGAGGAACCGAATAGTTCGATCCATATCAGAGGTCATTTTCTCCATAATACCACTTATCTTTATCCAAAAACTATTCTATATGGTACAAACACTTTTAACACCTTTTCTTGTGTTTGGAGTGCTTGGATGCAGAATTCAAACTGTACTACATTATATCCACAATAATTTCACTCCATGTTATTGTAGTTGCTGTTTTTGTTTACTTTAAATTGCTGATTGCAATGAATTTCACTATCATCCAATTGTTATGGGACTGTTTGTATATTCGCTGAAAAAATAAAAATTCTCAGTAAAGAAATATTGAAATCAAGAAGGAAAGGAAAGAAGGAAAGGAAGAAAGAAAGAAAGAAAGAAAGAAAGAAGAAAGGAAAGGAAAGAAAGAAAGAAATACAGTTGGTTGAAGACTTGATTACATATAGTGGCGTAACTACCACTGTAGCATCCATAGCGGCTGCTACTGGGCCCTCGGCATGAGAGGACCCATGCCGCCAGCCGGCACTGGCCCCCCCATGCCCGGAGGCTCCGCTAGCAGCCGCTGCGGCTGCTACAGCGGTAGCGACACCACATTGAATTGTTCTGCGTTCTTCGTATGCAGATACTATTGAACACTATGACAGAGCAGGGAATTAATTAATTCCGTACTCCAGAATTCACTCTGCCATGAGCGGCTCGGCGCATACAGGCGCGATGTAGTGACGTCCTCGCCTGTCTGCGCCTAGTCACTCACAGCACAGACTGGACGAGAAGGATCCTCCTGCCATCATGGGAGCGGGGATAGGTAAGTAATTATATTATTATTAATTTTCTATTAGGCACTATGGGGCATTATACTGGGTGGTGAAGGGGGGCTGATATGGTGGTTGCTATAGGAGCATTTTACTATATGAGGTGGCATTATACTGTATGGGGGCATTATAATGTGGGGGCAGCTATGGGGGCATTATACTGTGGGGACAGCTATGGGGGCATTATACTGTGGGGACAGCTATGGGGGGCATTATACTGTGGGGACAGCTATGGGGACATTAAACATTGGGGACAGCTATGGGGCATTATACTGTATGGATGACATTATACTGTGGGGGCAGCTATGGGTGGCATTATATTGTGGGGGCAACTATGGGGGCATTATACTGTGTGGGAGCAGCTATGGGGGCATTATACTGTGGGGGCAGCTATGGGGGGGCATTATACTGTATGAGGGCATTATACTGTGAGGACATCTATGGGGGCATTATACTGTGGGGGCAGCTATGGGAGGCATTATACTGTGTGGGGGCAGCTATGGGAGGCATTATACTGTGTGGGGGCAGCTATGGGGCAGTATACTGTGGGGGCATCTATGGGGGGTATTATGCTGCATGGGGCAGTTATGGGGCATTATGCTGTATGGGGGAATTTGTTTGGGCATTTTACGGCATGGGGCATCTGTGGGCATTATACTGTATGGGGCATCTACGTGGGCAATATACTGTATGGGGCATCTGTGGGCATTATACTGTATGGGGCATCTGTGTGGGCATTATACTGTACGGTTGAATTATACTGTATGGTGGCAGCTATGCAGGCATTATACACCGCACGCCACATAGATTGTCCCTCTTTGTGATACTTGAAAGTAAATCACAGTCTACAGGGGTGGGGCTATATAGCACTGTATGGGGAGGCGGTATAGTAATGTCTACAGGGGGGCTGTATAGCACTGTATGGGGAGGCTGTATAGCACTGTCTACAGAGGGGGCGGTATAGCACTGTCTGCAGGGGGGGCTGTATAGCACTGTCTACAGGGGGGCTGTATAGCATTGTCCACGGGGGGGGGGGGGGGGGCTGTATAGCACTGTCTACAGGGGTGTTGTATGGCACTATTTACAAGGCCAGGCTGTGTGTGGCACCCAGGGGAGGAGGGCCCAGTCAAAAGTTTGCTATGGGCCCAGTGTTTCCTAGTTACGCCCCTGATTACACATGATTATTTAAGACTGGCTCCTGACTGCAGGGGAAATGTGTAGTTAGGCATGACTTCTCATGGTTATAAAATGTAATTGTTGAGGGTTAGAGAAGCCAGGACTGTTGCGAACACTCTAAAAAAGGGTTGTCTTTAGGAGCCAACGCCTTTAACTAAATTATTTCAGCACACCAAAGAAAAATGGGAAATTACAAATTTAACTTTACTACATCTGTATATATTTACATTGTTAAATAGGTTGCAAATAGACACAGGTCCATCAAATTCAACCTATCTCAATGAATTATACATCATTATTTGCTACATTAATTATAACACTCTGCCATTTATCACAACATAAGCATATAGCCCTTTGGCTGCAGCGGTACCATGGGACAGCTACGTCATGAGTTTTGTGCAATGTGACCGGTGGAGCCTGTGTTTGGCTGTAGCAATCAGATGGGGCAGCTACGTAATCCCACCTGCCAGCAGGGATGCGCCGCTACGGAAGACAAGGTGAGGTGAGTATCGTATTTTTTTATTTCCTCTCTTTTTTCTATAATCTGCAAAATGGTGGCCACCATTTTGACGATTTGTGTGCCACAAGTTGGCAAATCTAAAACTTTTGGAAAATTCAGACAGAATTTGATTCATACTGCATCGAATCGTTCATCTCTAACTAATACTATTATTGCGGCTGATAACGTAGTTCCCAAAGCTAGATCGACACTAATACGGCCGGAGACAAAAACAGAACAGTCGTGTATCTGTTAACTGTAGAGGTCTGAGCTAGACCCAGCCCCTATGGTTTATTTTATACTTGTTCTGTATCAATTCAGAATAATAAGACAATAAATAATATAAGACAGTACTTTGGCATATATGTAGTAACATTACATAACTTGGCAACAATTTAGTCCAATTCTGAGAACAAAAACATGTTGCTCCCTTCCCCGGCAACCCCTTCACATCCATGTTCTTATCCTTTATACAACAACAAATTCTTGCGAAATGATAACCAACTCCCAACTCCCTCCTAGTAAATTAAACACTGCAGACAAAGCTCTGTTCACATCTGCATGCAGCATGCAATATTTTTCCCATCAAAACAGCCTTCACCAAGCCGGAATCTGACATTATAAGTCAGTGGGGTGTATGCCATACATCGTGTTCCAAATTATTATGCACATTGGATTTAAGTGTCATAAACATTTAATTATTAGTTTTTCCATTAAACTCATGGATGGTATTGTGTCTTAGGGCTCTTTGGATCATTGTAATCAATCACAGACACCTGTGATAATTAGTTTGCCAGGTGTGCCCAATCAAAGGAAAACTACTTAAGAAGGACGTTCCACATTATTAAGCAGGCCACAGGTTTCAAGCAATATGGGAAAGAAAAAGGATCTCTCTGCTGCCGAAAACCGTGAAATAGTGCAATACCTTGGACAAGGTATGAAAACATTGGATATTTCAAGAAAACTTAAGTGTGATCATCGTACTGTGAAAAGATTTGTGGCTGATACAGAGCACAGACGACTTAGTTCAGATAAAGGCATAATGAGGAAGGTTTCTGCCAGACAAATTAATAGGATTAGGAGAGCAGCTGCTAAAATGCCATTGCAAAGCAGCAAACAGGTATTTGAAGCCGCTGGTGCCTCTGGAGTCCCGCGAACCTCAAGGTGTATGATACTCCAGAGGTTTGCAAGTGTGCATAAAGCTATTATTCGGCCACCCCTAAACAATGCTCACAAGCAGAAACGGTTGCAGTGGGCTCAGAAATACATGAAGACTAATTTTCAAACCGTGTTGTTTACTGATGAGTGCCGTGCAAACCTGGATGGTCCAGATGGATGGAGTAGTGGATGGTTGGTGAATGGCCACCATGTCCCAACAAGGCTGCGACGTCAGCAAGCAGGTGGCGGAGTCATGTTTTGGACGGGAATCATGGGGAGAGAGCTGGTAGGCCCTTTTAGGGTCCCTGTCGGTGTGAAAATGACCTCTGCAAAGTACGTAGAGTTTATTACTGACCACTTTCTTCCGTGGTACAAAAAGAAGAACCGTGCCTTCCGTAGCAAAATTATCTTCATGCATGACAATGCACCATCTCATGCTGCAAAGAATACCTCTGTATCATTGGCTTGAATGTGCATAAAAGGAGAGAATCTCATGGTGTGGCCCCATGTTCCCCTGACCTCAACCCTATTGAGAACCTTTGGAGCATCCTCAAGCAAAATATCTATGAGGGTGGGAGGCAGTTCACATCAAAACAGAAGCTCTGGGAGGTTATTCTGACATCCTGCAAAGATATTCAAGCAGAAACTGTCCAAATACTCACAAATTCAATGGATGCAAGAATTGTGAAGGTGATATCAAAGAAGGGGTCCTATGTTAACATGTAACTTGGCCTGTTAAGTTTTTTTTTTGATTGAAAGAGCTTTTGATTTCTGTAAATATGACCTCCTGATGCTGCAAATTCATCAAATTACCATTTTAGTTCTCTTTACAACCTTTAAAATGTTTTGATCTCTGTTGTGCATAATAATTTGAAACAGTGTATTTTGAGTTTTTTACTTCTAAAAAAAAATCTGTTATCATTAGGAGATTTGTTCAATTAAATTCTCATTATACTCCAACGGTTGATGGCTTGAAGATTATACTGACTGTAGCATAAGAAACTTAAGTACATAGCAAAGACACTTAAGAAACACCCCCAAAATTTACTTATTCTGAAAACATCTAGTGGATATGCAGCTCAACTATAGAATCAACAGTTGGATTAGGCATTACCCGTCTAAGGTATCCTGTGTTTTTTGGCATCAAGACATGAGCAGCAGATACTTTAAAGACACCCTGTCACCTCCGAAACAAAACAAACTAAACTAGAGTAATTTGTAACTATTCATGGATTTACGAATTACTGTACTTTAGGAGGATTTTGGAGGTGACGAATTCCCTTTAAGTTTTTGGAATTGCGAGGTGGTGCCTTCATGGATTGGAAATGTTTTTCCAGCACGTCTCACAGATACTAGATTAGCTTAATTTTTTATAAATTTGTCAACGCCTTGAACTTTATGTCATGTTTCTCAAACCATTCCTGAAGAATTTTCGCAAAGTCGAGGGGGCATTATCCTGCTGAAATAGGCTACTACCATTAGGGAATACCATTGCATGAAGGGGTGTACAACCTGGGCATTGAATGTTTTCTTAGGATTGGGATTAGCCTACATTAATAAAGATTATTTTGAATGATATATAGATTTGTTTATACTTGGGGTTTATATTGGTTATGATCCCAGCAAAACATTGCCCAGAGCATCACACTGCCTTCTTCCAATAGTGCTTCCTGCCGCCATCTCTTCCCCAGGTAAGCAATACACACACACACACACACACACACAAACACACACACACACACACAGAGTCATACACATGATGAAAAAGAAAACGTGGTTCATAAGAGAAGGCAATCTTCTTCCATTGCTCCATGGTCTAGTTGTGATGCTCATGTGCCTATTGTAGGAGCTTTCAGCATGGGTACCCTGACTGATCTGCAACTACACAGCCCCAAACACAGCAAGCTGCGATGCACTCTCTGTTCTGACACTGTTCTATCATAGCCTCATGTCTTCTACGCTATTCCATACTTTAAAAAAAAAAAAAGGTATACTCACGTATACCAGTCCAACAGAGAAAAATGGGCATTCTCTTAGTCTCCGCCAGGATAATCGAGGCCTATGAACACGTTTATCGTGTACGTCAGAAGCTTTCCTGACGTACGCCATAAACGTAGGTTATGAATGTGATGTGAATGGGGCCTTACACTACTGTATCATAATTTGTCCTATTCTAAATGCAAAATAACCCTAATAGAATATACACTATATGGACAAAAGCTTTGGGATACACCTCTTTATCATTACATTTCAGTGTTTCATTCAGTCCCATTGCCACAGATGTATAAAATCAAGCACCTAGCCTTGCAGTCGCCTATACAAGCATTTGTTAAGGAATGAGTCGTTCTAAAGAGCTCTCTAAATTCAAGCGTGGTACTGTAATAGGATGCCACCGTAGCAACAAGTTAGTTTGTGAAATTTCTTCCCTCCTTGATATTTGATATTCCAATCACAGGCTACAGCGGTCACATAGGCTGCAGCATCATTCAGGGAGGCTGGACTGGACATCCACAATGTAGTGCTGTTTTTTTGGACGGAATGTGCTACGGGTTCCTGGTCGGATACGCTGCATAGTTTTACGCAGTGCATCCGACCCATGGGAACCTGGCCTAAGGGTGCAGCCACATGTGGCAGATTTTGCTGCAGAAATTTTCCGCGACTGGAAATCTTGTCCATTCATTTGAATGTGGTTGTTTCTGTAACAGGTGCATGGATTTCTATTCAACAAAAGCTGCTTTGTGGGAATCCACTGTTTTATTCACATAAGCACATCAATGGAAAAAAAGCACAGAATCCAAACACTCCATGAAAATAAACACCCCACTCATGTTTCGCCACCTGGCTTTTTCAGAAGACGAGATTGATTCCTTTTCAGTTGAACTGTACTTTCTTGCCGAAGCAACTGTATTCCAGCATCATTACAATTTGTTCTTCTCGATTTAGGGTATCAATCCTGTTATAAATATTTGTAAGACATTAACCCCTTCTTATCGCAGACATTTTTTGTTTTTCCTTTGTTTGCTTCCCGGCTTTCCAAAAGCCTTAACTTTTTTATTTTTTCCTCGACATAGCTGTATAAGGGCTTTTTTTGTTGTTGCAGGTTGAGTTTTAATTTTTAGTGCCAACTTTTTAATGTATCATATAATTTACCGGTAAACCTTACTAGTTTAGCTTTTATGTTATATGTTTATATGTTAACTTTATTCTGTTAATATGATTTCCATGATGCCAAATTTATGTATATTTCTCTAATCTTTTACTACTTTTGCAAAATAAAAACAATTTGCTAGGAAAAAAAAATAATTATTATGTTGCCATATTCTAAGCGAACTAGACATATTAGATTATGGAGATGGGACGTTGTTTCAGGGATTTATTCTTATTGACATATACGGATGTAGCCATCTTTAACTTGATTCTGATAACTTGCTGCAGCGTGATATCACACAACAAAAGCAATTGAAAAGTCATTGAAAAAGTCAAGATAAAGGATCCTGCCACTGTTTATTTAATGCATTAAAAGTCAAGGTAAAGACGGTTACATCTGTGTGGAGTCCTAGAGGAATTTTTCTCCCTAAGGCCGGGTTCCCACATAGCGTATACGCTGAGGACTTTCCAGAATGGAATTCTGTGATAAAATATACAGTAGCAGTAAAGTGGATAAGATTCAGAAAATCATACTTACGCAGAACAGCCTGCTTCTTCCTGCAGTCCGGCCTCCTGGGATGACGTTTCATCCCATGTAACCGCTGCAGCCTGTGATTGGCTTGTCACATGGCCTGCAACGTCATCTTAGGAGGCCGAAGAGAGGGAGAGGGTAAATATAAAAGTTTTTGGTTTTTTTCAATTCCGCATGAAAATGTGCACAATGTGCTGCAAGTTCCAGGTCAGATACGCTGCATAGTTTTTACGCAGTGCATCTTACCCGTGGGAACCCGGCCTAAGGATGAAACTCCCTCATGGGAGTTTTTGCTTTCCACTGTATCAATATGGTAAGATTATAGGTTGAACTTGATGGACCTGTGTCAAGCAGCAATTCTGGCATTTACATTTTTTTATTTTCATGGCGTTCACAGTGCAGGATAAATAATGTTATACTGTAAAAGTTAGGACTTTTACGGATGAGGCAATACCGATTATATTTTCTTTTGTTTTTTTACGTTACTTTAAGGGAAAAATGGGAAAAGGTTTTCTTTTAACTTTTAATACTTTTTTTTCCTATATTATAAAAAACTTTATCTAAATAATTTTTTGTAGTCCCACAAGGGAACTTCAACGAGCGATCTTTAGATCGCTGGTACAATACATTACAATACTTACCATATGTATTGCAGTGTATTGTGCTTTTTGCCAGCTGGATTGTGCTTTCTGTAGGGCTTAATAGGAGCACCAAGATGGCAGACATGGGGGTCTTCATTAGGCCACCCGGCTGCAATGGCAACCTGCTAGAGTGTCGTGGGGGGCGATGGAGTGAAAGAGTAGACTCCCCCTCTGTCTAACAGCTTAGATGCTATGGTCGCTATTGACCTTGGCATCCAAGTAGTTAAACCCCTGGTATTTGGATATTTATATTACTCAGCTGACAGCGTATAGAGCGGGCTCAACCAGTAATTTGTCAGACACTATCGGGAAAATGTAATATTACTGTCTTACAATTAGACAGGATAATTTTAAATGAAACAGGCAGAAACTGCACCAAATTTGGCGCATCTTTCTAGACATGTTAGACACTTTTCTCTACCTTATGCCACCTCAAGGCTGGCGTATTTTACATGAATAGTTTACTGAAAAATGTGGCGCAAGCCGTTAATAAATGTCGCACATTTTACTACTGTTCTTAGGTATGCTCCTTTTTCTAGCCACCTTCAAAACTGTTCAAGAAAGCACAAAAAGTGTTGAAAACACAGCAAATTTGGTGAACAAAATATAGGCCAGTTTTTTGCTGCATTTTAAACCAGACTTCTGGGCACTTTGCTTAGCAAATCTCCCCCACTGTATGTTTAGCAACAATTGAAGTGTTTTCACTCACATTGAATAGGTTCACTGGAAAAGCACCTAAATACTTGACTGCCAAGAGGAAAAGAGTGGCCAAGACCTAGTTTTGCCCAGAACTAAACCACATATTCAATATGTAAATTATCCTAAATCACTAAACTATCAGACATGTGTGACAGACCGCTGATATCGGCATGTCTGTCAATAATTTATACTGCCATCAGAGAAACTAAAAATGCAAAAAAATTGCAAATTATGCCTCTATGGATTCCATAACTCTTTAAATACATGACCGTATTCTGCTGGTCTTAGTAACAGAAAACGAGTTTTGCATGCTTTTATTTCTTTCATGATCTAGTACATTTTGCCATACAGCATTGAAAACACTAGGGGTGCCATTAAACGTAACAATTTTTCATATGATATATCTACTTTTGTTCTCATCTTACAATCATTGTAGTGTGTAATTATGCTCTTGTCATAGTATGACTATCATGTACGATCAATTGTGATAACAGAAAGACGATACAATTGTAACATGTCATCTTGATTGCACAATTCTTTCAAATTGTTTTAATGGTTAGAAATATTTAATTGCTTCATGAAAACAGCGCCCAAACAATTACGAAATGTATTTTTATTGCCAAAATATCCCATTGAACATTGCTGTAATGTCCGTGGCTGAGGGCTGTCAGCTCCAACCTCCCCCTGACAGCCGCAGCCACGACGCGGCAAGCGCTGACCCCTGCCTCCTCCTCAGTAGACGGCAGCACTCGCGTCCACTCACCTCTGCCAGATCCCGTAGGGTGCGCGTGCACGCTCATGCCGGCTCTTAAAGGGGCAGTTTGTGCACCGGACCTCATGGACGAACTTTGACCCGTGACTACGCTGGACTATAAGGGCAAAGCCCCACGTGGCGGAATTGGTCTGGAATTCCGCTGCGGACACTCCGCAGCGTTAATCCGCAGCGGACCCGTTTCTCCATTGCCTTCCACTTCTTTTTAGTAGGCTTCGTTTAAACGAGGCGGAAAATTCCGCTGCGGAGCATAGGCTGCGGTGTGGAATTTGGTGTCCGCAGCATACAATGGATGTTGCGGACCAGTGGTGGACTGGTTGCGGACTCATTGCGGAAGTTCTCCATTGACTTCAATGGAGATTCTAAATTCAGCAATGAAGTCTGCAGATGTCATGTTCATGTTATGTGTGCTGCGGAGCGTATTGGTTTTTTAACATGACATTTCTTCATTTTGGCTGGACCTATGTATTTCTAGGTCTACAGCCAGACTGAGGAAGTCAATGGGGCTCCCGTAATTACGGGTGACTATGTGTGTGCACCCGTAATTACGGGAGCGTTACTAGGCGACGTCAGTAAATAGTCACTGTCCAGGGTGCTGAAAGAGTTAAGCGATCGGCAGTAACTGTTTCTGCACCCTGGACAGTGACTACCGATCAAAATATACAGCCAATCACAGGCTGCAGCGGTCACATGGAGTGCCGCGTCATCCAGGGAGGTCGGGCTGGATGCCGAAAGAGGGACGTGTCACCAAGACAACGGCCGGTAAGTATGAAATTCTTTTACTTTCACTAGGGAAAGTGCTGTCCCTTCTCTCTATCCTGCACTGATAGAGAGAAGGGAAGTACTTTCACCGCAATACTCAGCATCTAGTCCGCATCAATTTACTGCACATTTTGGGCATATCCGCCACAGAATCTGCAACGCAGATTCTGTGCGGCATTGATGCGGACAGTTGCGGAAGAAAACCGCCACGTGGGGCCATGCCCTAAAAGCGGTCCAGCCCCCTAGTTCTATGACTGAGAGTTGTTGTGTTCCCTATAGTTTGTCTATGTGATGGCCTCCTAGTGTGTTTCCTGTTCCAGTCCCTGTTCCAGTCCCTGTCCCTGTACCTATACTTGTTTCTAGTTCCTGTTCCCAGCAATCCATACCTTCCTGGTCTAGCACGGAGCTGTGCCAAAGTCGTGCTGCGCTACATCCACATCTGACCTGCTTCATCTCGCCTGATGTCCGCCTGCTACCTAAGTCCCAGCCGAGCCTGCCCTGCTGCGGTCTGAGCTGCCACAGGTACCTATAGAACTATAGACAGTCACCTGCTCCCTGTTGGTCAGCTGTCTTACTGCCAAGGCGGTACGGCCCAGTGGGTCCACAGATCCTTCGTGACAGTACGCTCAAGGTCATGGACCCCGCTGGTCGATCCAAGACTATGACGACATCACAGGAGATGCGAGCGGATATGCTGGACCTCCGGTCTTGACAGGACCAACTCCTCCAGGCGTTGAACATTCTTGTACGTCGGCAGGAGGCACAAGCTGCCGTTCCTCCTACTACACCTCCTAACAATGTGGATCCTCAGTCTACACCTCTTGGCAGTATTGACCCACGTTTTTCTTTGCCATTTCCTGACCGCTATGATGGAGAAGCAAGTACCTGTTGTGGTTTTCTTAATCAATGCCAGATCCATTTTAGCCTGTAAGCTAGGACTTTTTCATCTGATGGTGCCAGGGTTGCTTTCATCATTTCTCTCCTCAACGGCAAGGCTCTTGTATGGGCGAACCCTATCTGGGAGAGACAAGGACCAGAGACCCATGACTTCCCTGCCTTCCTCCGGACTTTTGGCATGGTGTTTGAGGAGCCTGGACGGGTCTCATCTGCAGCAGCCTCTTTGATTGACCTACGCCACGGAGACACCTCCGTGAGTGAGTACGCCATCCACTTCCGCACCCTGGCGGGAGAGCTCTTATGGAACAATGAGGCTCTGGTGGCTGCATTCTGGCATGGACTATCTTCCAGAATTAAAGACGAACTTGCCGCCCGGGATCTGCCGTCTACCCTGGATGACCTCATCCTTCTGTCTGCCCGGATTGCTATACGGATCCGTGTACGCCTCCAAGAGGTTTAACGGGAGAGAGCCCTTGCTAGTCTGGTTCCTACTTTTCAGCAACCCCTGCTGTCCCCCGATGTCGATCCTCATAAGAAGTCGGTAATAACGGACCAGTGTAAGTTATCTACTCAAGAGAGACAACGCAGACGCATATCTGGACTTGCTTGGAGTGACGACGTTGGGTAAAGATGGACTTCCGTCTAAATTGTCCATACCTGTGACCATAGTGTCCGGCGAGAAAACGCATCAGGTCTCTGCGTATCTGGACTCTGGATCCGCTGCTAATTTCTTCTGCAGCGATCTGGTGGACCTTCTGCAATTGCCCACCACCTCTCTGGAGAGACCATTGACAGTTGCTTCAGTAAATGGACTACCTCTGCCAGACCCAGTGTAGCAGTGCAGCTACTGGACAGTGCAGAAACTCAGGTTTTAAGCAACCAGGGAGCATGTAGAGCAGAGAGGCTTTTCTTTGCTGGTGCTTGGGCTGTCTGATGAGCCTAGTTAGGCTCCACCTGAGACGGCTCTTTATATCAGGTGTGTGCAGTCCACACAGGGTTCTCAGTCTGGGGAAGACAGGCATGCTAGCCCGTGAGAGTCACCACCGTGTGAGGTAAAACTGAAGTTTTTGAGGTGCTGGGCACAAGGCTCAGTGTCACGTAGTGAGGGACACTGAATGTGTTAGTTAGAGGCTGGACGGCCTAGGCTTTATTTTGTATGTTTATTGATGTACCACTGACTGCTGTTGTGAAGACAATAAAGCTAGCTGCGGCTGGTTTAAACCTTTTTGGAGTGAACTTTCTATGTGTGCCAACCATCTCACCCGGGAGATGGCGATCCCATGAGCTAAGTGGTCCCCAAGTTGTCACATATGGCGGAGAATTGCTTTGGGCAATAAAATGGCACAAGAAGTATGCAGTGAAATTTAAAGGGCCAGAAGCCCAATTAAAGAGACTTATGGAGGAACTCCTCAAACAAATGGTGCAGTTGAATGCAGAGCTGCAGGAAACAAATGCCAAACAGAGGGAGGATAACCAAAGGGTCCTGGCACAGTTGGAAGCAGATAGAGAGGCTCTAAGGGCACGGGTGCTGTCCGGGGATGCACAGCCTTCCAAGCCAAGTGGATTCTTTTCAACGTCAGCTGCATTTATGCCGGGTACTCCGGAGGTGTTACAGACAGTTCGCAGAGAAGAGCACGGAGCGTGCATACCTGTGATACAAGCTGTGAGGACCGTTGCTAGGAGCAACCAACCCAAAAAGCATGTGGCTGTTGTTCAGCAGAAGGAGCGCTGTTGGAGATGCCATCAAGCGGATGGATGTGCACCTGATTGTTCTCTGGTCAGGAGGCCAGAGAGAGCTCAAGAAAAAACACGTGAAGTGTTGGTTGGTGGGATTCCGCTACGGGTCAGGATCCTGAGATGGGTGAGACCGTTCTGATTGACTTTGAAACTGATTTTGGGACTGTGCAGCACAGATTTAGAAAATGTGAGGAACTTGATGAGGAGTATGTGCTGGGAAGGGACTTCCCTCATTTTTGGCAGTTGTGGGAGACAGGCAATATCTCCGATAAGCCTAACAGGGAAGAGTCCTCTGCAGGGTGTGCTGCTCCACTACCAGAAATGGAAAATGCACCAGTTGTAATGATGTCAAGCGATAATGTGATTCAGGAAATGCCTGCTAAAAATGACGCACATGTATTTGATGCACAGCGTTTATGGGATGACACTAGTGAAATGTCAAAAATTGTGCCTAACGTGTCTTTAACCCGTGAGTATGTCACCCAGCCTGAGCAGGTTAATGCATTGTGTGAACAGGCTGTTAAAGAAACAGCAGCCGAGACAGAAGAGGGGATTAGTTCAAGTGTGCCCCTTGAGGCCGTAGTTGAGAAAGTCGAGAGTGTCACATGTGATGTGCGTACTGTTACTAATAGTAACGCAGAGAGGTCTGGTGAGTGCGGTGGAAAATTGTCTCTGGACGGACAGTCTGAGCATTTAATGCTGAGATGAAAAACTCCAAGATGGAGAGGAGTATAGCGTCTGAAAGTGGTTTGCTGGATGGTACAGTGTATACCAAAACTCACGAGATGAGTGTTACTGAACACTATGAGCCAGTGTCTAAACCAAGGGGTGACACACAAAGACACTTCAGGGATGCGGAAAGGTCCATGAATGTAGGGCACAGCACAGGTAAATACGGCTGTGATCAGCAAAAGCTAGTAGTGCCTACAAGGGATGAGGATGCTAGACATGCCAACATAGAAGAGTTGCAGAAGCACCTGTCTAATACACCCAGGGGTGATTATCAAATGTCTGTTACTATAGGGGTGACCCTAAGTGTGATTATGTGCCAACGTAGGAGCTTTGACCCTGGAGGGAGGTTGAAATGTTATCAGTCCTACGGCCTTTATCAAAGCAGGGGGTATATGTAGCAGTGCAGCTACTGGAGAAAACGCATCAGGTCTCTGCGTATCTGGACTCTGGATCCGCTGCTAATTTCTTCTGCAGCGATCTGGTGGACCTTCTGCAATTGCCCACCACCTCTCTGGAGAGACCATTGACAGTTGCTTCAGTAAATGGACTACCTCTGCCAGACCCAGTGTAGCAGTGCAGCTACTGGACGGTGCAGAAACTCAGGTTTTAAGCAACCAGGGAGCATGTACAGCAGAGAGGGTTTTCTCTGCTGGTGCTTGGGCTGTCTGATGAGCCTAGTTAGGCTCCACCTGAGACGGCTCTTTATATCAGGTGTGTGCAGTCCACACAGGGCTTTCAGTCTGGGGAAGACAGGCATGCTAGCCCGTGAGAGTCACCACCGTGTGAGGTAAAACTGAAGGTTTTGAGATGCTGGGCACAAGGCTCAGTGTCACGTAGTGAGGGACACTGAATGTGTTAGTTAGAGGCTGGACGGCCTAGGCTTTATTTTGTATGTTTATTGTTGTACCACTGACTGCTGTTGTGAAGACAATAAAGCTAGCTGCGGCTGGTTTAAACCTTTTTGGAGTGAACTTTCTATGTGTGCCAACCATCTCACCCGGGAGATGGCGATCCCATGAGCTAAGTGGTCCCCAAGTTGTCACACCAGTTATAGCTGTGACCAAGCCGCTGAGGCTCCAAGTGGGAGTCCTTCACTCTGAACTTCTGTCATTCTATGTCCTGCCCAAAGCTGTTAACCCTGTGTTGCTAGGCCTGCCTTGTCTCCAACTGCATGCCCCAGTTCTGGACTGGAATTCTGGAGAGGTTCTCCAGTGGGGCCCTGAGTGTCAAGGTCAATGCCTGGTGCGGATTCGTTCAGCTCAGCCTTTTCTGCCTCGGACATTGGCAGGATTGGCAGGTCATTATGCTGCCTTTTCGGACGTCTTCAGCAAGAGGGAGGCGGAGACATTGCCCCTACATCTGGCATATGACTGCCCTATTGAACTGATCCCTGGTGCATCCCTTCCCCATGGTATCCTCTCTCCTTGCCAGAGACTCTGTCCATGTCCTCCTATGTGAAAGAGAACTTAGAAAGGGGCTTCATACGAAAGTCTTCCTCCCCGGCAGGAGCCGGGTTCTTCTTCGTCAAAAAGAAAGATGGCTCTCTTCGTCCTTGCATCGACTACCGTGGTCTCAACCAGATCACGGTGAAGAATAAATATCTGTTGCTACTGATCTCCAAACTGTGTGATAATATACGTGGTGAATTTTTTTTTTCTAAACTAGACCTGCGTGGGGCTTACAACCTAGTCCGGATTCGCCAGGGTGATGAATGGAAGACTGCATTTAACACCCGTGATGGAAACTATAAGTATCTAGTAATGCCCTTCGGCCTGTGTAATGCCCCCGCGGTCTTCCCTGGGCTTGTGAATGACCTTTTCCGTGACCTCCTCTATGTTTGTGTTGTAGTCTCCCTTGCATATATGTCACTGGCAGGCACTGCGTATATTCTGCCACATACCCTATAAACCACTGTACTCAAAACACAAAAATGGGTATGTATAATGGAAAAACGTATCTATAATGAGATAACCATGTGAATATCCAAAATATATTTATTTATTTAAATTTAATACACTACACAGAAGTTAAAAACATTTAAAATTAGCATAAAGAATGCCATACAAGAATCACTGGGAGGGGGGGACCACCATGATAAGTGGCAAACAAATTGAAACCCCCACTCATTCACATAAACTCCTAGAACAGACGTTCAATGCATGAAATATTTGGAGAAAAAATATATAAATGTTGCATCAAATAAGCATCAGATCAGCATGTCCTCTTCTTGAACCATGAGGGGAGAAGGGGATTGAAAGCCCCACGCGTATCGCCACAAAGTGGCTTCCTCAGGGGTTAGTTTGCATAAGAACGCATAGTGCTATTATATAGAGTAATGGATGAATGATAATTATGAGTGCAATAGTATGCACCCTAGGGCGCACTTACCCCACTTCCTGCTCCAAATGAACAGGTGTGATGACTCAAATGGCCATCCGCTCGTGCGCAGCGCGCATGCGCCGTAGCCGACACCATGTGCACCTAATGGCTGCTCCGGCGCACGCGCAGTGGGCCCGGCAGAATGGCAGGCGCCGTGGAAGGCGTGTTGTCATCATATCTGCGCACGCGTCGGAGCAGCAACCATGACAACATGATGCGGTAATCCGCGCGTGCGCAGAACCAGTTCAGTAGGAGGGAAGGAGAGGCAAAAAAATGAATGAGGAGGGGAGAGCTGGAACTTGGTTTTTGTTTCAGTTGGGTAAGTAAATCACTATAGGAACATTTTCTGTTGTGACAGTAGATTAGGATAGTCAGTACATTAGCTTACACATATTTTCAATATGTAGAAATGTCAGATGTATACTATGGGACTGTCTCATGAAAGTGACAATGGAAGGTCTTACTGGCTACAATGTGTATGCCTATATCCAGGCATTATACCTACAGTATGTGAAATTTTAGTTTTATTTAAAAAAAGGAGATATCATGAGATGACTATAATGGACAATATATACATATAAATGTGTAAAAGTAATCATCAAATTGCTATGCTTTATATATTCCCTTTTCTTCATCCCAGAGTTCTCACATTATGTTCAGGACCTCAAATCAATCAGAATATGTTGATATAGCCTTGGAGAAAGAACACTCTTAATTATTGATCTCAATACTAAGATTTCAAAATTATTTACTATGCGTATTGTGTGATGAATCAAATCTTGGATACCGGATATGTGATGTGCTATGTGATAATTTCTAAATAATGATAAGTGAATAAAATCACGAAAAAAATATATATTTTGAGAAAAAATAGTGCAATTAATATACAAAAATAAGAGACCTAGATGAATCATATTGAGCATGTAGGTCATGGGTGAAGAAATAAGTTGTTTTGTGGCATGTGGCACGCAAGATCTTTATAATTCGTATTTTGCATACAATTTTTTTTCTTATATTGATAGTGCGTAGGCTATGGCGCACAGTATGGCATCAGATATTGAGGCCAGGGAGGCTATATGGAACAGTCAACTATCATCAGTATTCAGCACTAGTGTGGAGGTTACATCCAATGTGGAATTTAAGACGTTGACAGAGGAAATCAGTCTGGTGGAATGTTAAAAGCTTAGAATATTTGAAATAGGGGATCTCACCACGCGGTCTTAGAGCACAAATCTTTCCCGCTTGGGAATCAATATTGGAACAGGGTTTTTTACAATGTTCCCAAATTCTTATACGCATGTTGATTCAACATGATCACAATCTGGTGGGACAAATCAAGGAACGCATCAAGAATTTAGAAGGCAAACTAACAGGATTTGACCAGATTAACATGGTTAAACCATTTCAAATGAAACTTAAGGATATTATAGTAAAATATGAAAAGGAAATTATCCAAGGTAAAAAACAAAAGTTTCATAGAGATAGAACAGGCTTTGAAAAACAGAAAGCATACAAATGGAAACATGCAGGCAATAGAAGACAAGGATACACGAACTCCAACACAAAACAAAATGTTGCATAATTTATTGCTGAACAATCTTCCAGTGATTTTTTTATCCACGGACACAAGCGTTACCGAGAGAGAACCAGGCGAGGTAAACGTGAAAAAAAGAGGACCGAGACACAGGGAATGGTCTCCCAAACGCAGCAAACTGAATTTTTCAAAACAACATCACACCTGAGAAATACTGCAACACAACTATTACAAATTATCAACCTTACCTCATATGCACTAACGCCACTGGAAAGATCAGTCTTGGAAAAAGGACTCACTTTCTCGCCCACAAGAAGGTTAGATAAATTTGAACTCACTAAAGACGTTTATTTATTTTGTAGACAACTTATGTTTAAGACACTATATCATCAACCCTCCATTATTGACAACTTACCAGAGGAGGATCGACAAGTGTTCCGAGATCTTTTGGACCTACTAAGAGAGAATGAGAGTGATGACATATCGGGTAAGAAAAAATTTCCCCACAAAATTCCTTCACAGAAGACCCCGTCATTTAAGTTGTGTCCACCCACACAAATTTTCTTTGAATTAGTGTCCAGAGACATTCAAGAATTGGAGATATTTAAATATCAACAGGACAACCTTACAAAATCTGAGAGACTAGCTCTCTCTTCCTTGAGTGAAAATGACACATTTATTATCAAAGAAGCAGACAAGGGAGGTAATATTGTACTATGGGGCATTGAACAATATACTCAAGAAGCAATAAAACAACTGACTAACACATCTTTCTACCAGGTCTTACCATCTGACCCTACTGACATCTTCAAGAAAAAATTGGATCTACTTATTGATGCAGCGTTCCGTTATGGAATTGTCAGCAAAAACGAATGTAAGTATCTGAAAACAGAGTAACCCATCATACCCACTTTTTATTTAGTGCCTAAGGTGCATAAATCTCTGACAAACCCTCCAGGCAGGCCAATTGTAGCTGGCATAGGAAGTCTTTGTGAAAACGCTTGCACATATATAGATTATTTTCTACAGCCTATGGTATTACAACTTAAATCCTACACTAGGGATTCCATGCACCTGAAAGAACAATTGAATGATTTGGAAATTCCTAAAGGTACCTTAGTTATATCCTTAGACGTGGAATCCCTATATACAAACATTAAACACCATTGGGGGCTACGGCCATTCATGTATCACCTAAACCAGCAGACGGCATCTAATAGACAGCATGATTCCTTCTTGTTTGACTTACTCGAATTTGTCCTTGGACACAATTATTTTGTGTTCGACAAAAGAAATTATCGCCAGGTTTCCGGCACAGCCATGGGGACACGTTGTGCTCCCTCCTACACAAACCTTTTTTTAGGTTGGTGGGAGGAGACACACGTTTATCCATCTACAACGTTTCAACAGCATGTCATCAAATGGCAAAGATATATAGATGACATTCTCATATTTTGGACAGGAACAGAAGAAGAATGCAGGATATATATTATAGAATTCAATAAGAATCAGTGGAACATACATCTAACAGCGAAAAGCTCAAAAGAGATGGTTGAGTTCCTTGACTTAAAAATTATTATACGTGGACCACAAGTACGGACCACTCTGTATCGCAAAGAGACATCCACCAACAATCTATTACACTACCAAAGCTTTCATCCACTGCACCTAAAAAATGCCATCCCAACAGGACAATTCCTAAGAATTAGGAGAAACTGTAGTGAGGAACAGGACTTCAAGTTCTATGCGAAAGATCTAAGTGAGAGATTCAAATCAAGAGGATACTCTCAAAAAGTAATCTCTAAGGCATTCCTAAAAGCAGCAAAGAGTGATAGAACCCAGACATTTACACCGGGCCAAAGACAATAAACTAAGGATCATCACGGCTTACAACAGTCAATGGAAGGATATCACCAAGATATTGAATAGAAATTGGAATATCTTATTATGTGAACCCAAGCTCATTCCACATATCACCGAGAGACCCCTCTTAACAGCGAGAAGAGCCCATAATCTGAGGGACCGAGTAACACGAAGTCACTTTTCAAGACCAACGACACAACTAGGTAGAGGAGCTAAGCTTATAGGCTCATATGCATGTGGGGATTGCAATATATGCCAATTTGTTAATTCTAGTGATACATTCACAGATCCAATTGACAAAAAGCAATATCCACTCAAGTCGTACATCAACTGTCGAACCAAGAATGTTATCTATGCAATTACTTGTTCTTGTCCCAAGGTTTACATAGGTCAAACAAGCCAAGAGTTGCGCAAAAGAATACAGCACCATATATCAACCATCAGATTGGCAGACAGAGATGTCAAACAAAACAAGATCTTGACTTCGGTGGCTTCACATTTTTTGCAGGAACACAAAGGTAAGACCTCTAGTCTCAAAGTGATTGGTTTGGAACATATACAGACAAATATTAGAGGGGGTAACATAGTCCCCAGACTTCTGCAACATGAAGCTAGGTGGATTTATAACGTTAAATGTATTTCTCCTAGGGGCATGAACGAAAAATTGTTATATACCGGATTTTATAAAACATAAAATAACATTCACTATGCACATCTAATATTGAGTCATCATTTCACATTTATTCTAAACATTTTTCACATGTCAATTCTGCACGGCTCACATAATTGTTTGTTTATATTATCTTATTTCTTCACCCATGACCTACATGCTCAATATGATTCATCTAGGTCTCTTATTTTTGTATATTAATTGCACTATTTTTTCTCAAAATATTTTTTTTTTCATATATAAAAAAATTTAATTTTTTTTTTTCTTTTTTCGTGATTTTATTCACTTAATTCGAAATTATCACATAGCACATCACATATCCGGTATCCAAGATTTGGTTCGTCACACAATACGCATAGTAAATAATTTTGAAATCTTAGTATTGAGATCAATAATTAAGAGTGTTCTTTCTCCTAGGCTATATCAACATATTCTGATTGATTTGAGGTCCTGAACATAATGTGAGAACTCTGGGTTGAAGAAAAAGGAATATATAAAGCATAGTAATTTGATGATTACTTTTACACATTTATATGTATATATTGTCCGTTATAGTCATCTCATGATATCTCGTTTTTTAAAATCAAACTAAAATTTCACATACTGTAGGTATAATGCCTCCCCTCCTCATTCATTTGTTTGCCTCTCCTTCCCTCCTACTGAACTGGTTCTGCGCACGCGCGGATTACCGCATCATGTTGTCATGGTTGCGGCCCGACGCGTGCGCAGATATGATGACAACACGCCATCGGCCTTCCACGGCGCCTGCCACTCTGCCGGGTGCACTGCACGTGCGCCGGAGACGCCATTAGGTGCACATGGTGTCGGCTACGGCGCATGCGCGCTGCGCACGAGCGGATGGTCATTTGAGTCATCACACCTGTTCATTTGGAGCAGGAAGTGAGGTAAGTGCACCCTAGGGTGCATACTATTGCACTCATAATTATCATTCATCCATTACTCTATATAATAGCACTATGCGTTCTTATGCAAATTAAGCCCTGAGGAAGCCACTTTGTGGCGTTACGAGTGGGGCTTTCAATCCCCTTCTTCCCTCATGGTTCAAGAACAGGACATGCTGATCTGATGCTTATTTGATGCAACACATATATTTTTTCTCCAAATATTTCATGCATTGAACGTCTGTTCTAGGAGTTTATGTGAGTGAGTGGGGGTTTCAATTTGTTTGCCACTTATCATGGTGGTCCCCCCCTCCCAGTGATTCTTGTATGGCATTCTTTATGCTAATTTTAAATGTTTTTAACTTCTGTGTAGTGTATTAAATTTAAATAAATATATTTTGGATATTCACATGGTTATCTCATTATAGATAAGTTTTTGCCTTATACATACCCATTTTTGTGTTTTGAGTTACAGTAGTCTCCCTTGATGACATCTGGATTTTCTCCCCAGATCCTATGGTGCACAAGAGACATGTCCGTCAGGTTCTGCTACGGTTAAGGGAGAATAGTCTGTACGCCAAGTTGGAGAAGTGCGTATTTGACAAGGATGCTCTACCCTTCCTGGGCTACATCGTCTCGAATCGTGGTCTCGAAATGGACCCTGAAAAGGTAAAGTCTGTCCTGGAGTGGCCACGCCCTCAAGGCTTGAGGCCCATACAGCGCTTTTTGGGATTTGCTAATTTTTACAGGCAGTTTATTCCAAACTTCTCCTCACTGACTTCTCCCATCTCTAACCTTACTAAGAAGGGTATGAACGCCAAGGTGTGGACTCCTGAGGCAGAGTCCGCATTCAATAGCCTGAAGAGTGCCTTCACGTCAGCCTCTATCCTCCATCATCCGGATGTCTCTCTGCAGTTTTCGTTAGAGGTGGACGCATCCTCTGTCGGTGCTTGTGCACTCCTGTTCCAGAGAGGTCCCAAGGGAAAGTCAATGGTATGTGGATACTTTTCCAAGCTCTTCTCTTCCGCAGAACGCAACTACTCAATTGGGGATCGGGAGTTACTGGCCATTAAACTGGCTCTGGAGGCGTGGAGTCATCTACTAGAGGGCGCTGCTCATCCGATCTTGATTTTTACGGACCACAAGAATCTGACCTACCTCCAGACGGCCCAATGGCTGAACCCTCGTCAGGCCAGGTGATCACTGTTCTTTGCAAGTTTCCAGTTTGAGCTTCATTATCGCCCGGCCGACAAGAATGTGAGGGCCGATGCCTTGTCCAGGTCTTTTGAGACAGAAGACACTATTGAGAGTCCACAGAACATTATCGATCCATCTTGCATTGTCTCGGTCAATCCCCTGCAAATTGGGGACATTCCTCCAGGGAGGACTTTTGTGCGCCTGGCTGATCGTGGAAGAATCCTCCGCTGGTGTCACTGCTTTAGACTGGCAGGTCACGCGGGCTTACGTAAGACCCGGGATTTGATTGCTCGTCATTTCTGGTGGCCCACTCTGCCCAAGGATATTGTGGACTTAGTTTCTTCCTGTGCTGTATGTGCGGCCAACAAGGCCACCCACTCCAGACCTGCTGGTCTGCTCCAGCCATTGCCTGTGCCCAATGCTCCTTGGCAGCATATAGTGATGGACTTTATCACGGACCTGCCTCTCTCTGCTGGATGCAGTGCTGTCTGGGTGGTGGTAGACCGATTTTCGAAGATGGCCCACTTCGTTCCTCTGACCGGTCTTCCTTCTGCTCCTCAGTTGGCCAAGTTATTTATCCAACACATCTTCCGCCTGCACGGCTTGCCACAGCATATTGGGTCTGATCGGGGGGTTCCGTTCAAATCGAGGTCCTGGAGAGCCCTCTGCGGACTTCTTGGCGTGAAGTTGGACTTTTCTTCTGCCTACCATCCTCAGTCTAATGGTCAGGTCGAGAGGATCAAACAGATTTTGGAGAACTACATACACCACTTCACCTCCAAGCAGCATGATGACTGGGTGCAGCTGCACCCATGGGTGGAGTTCTCCTACAATAATCACACCAGCGAGTCTACTAGGAATACACCGTTCTGCATTGTCTACGGCCAGCACCCACAAATTCCTCTCCCGGTGCCTGATACTTCCGAGGTACCTGTAAGTGACTCCACGTTTAGAGACTTTTTGAAGATCTAGCAGCAGCCTCGATCATCCATCCTAATGGCTGTGGACCGCATGAAACAGAAGGCTGACACAAGGAGAAGAGAGCCTCCTCGGTTTCTTCCTGGCACTAAGGTCTGGCTGTCATCCAGGAATATTCGACTGAGGGTGCCGTCATGTAAATTTGCCCCCAGGTTCCTAGGACCTTTTGAGGTTCTGCAGTAGATCAATCCTGTCGCCTACAAGCTTCGACTGCCTCCTACCCTCAGGATTCCCAACTCCTTCCATGTATCCCTCCTGAAACCTGTGATCCTGAACCACTATTCCAAGACTCTCAGCCCTGCGGTTGCCTCCAGCGGCCCCTCTGACATCTTTGAGGTCAAAGAGATCTTGGACACCAAGAGAGTGAGAGGAAAGACTTTTTATTTGGTGGATTGGAGGGGGTTTGGTCCTGAGGAGAGGTCCTGGGAGCCAGAGGAGAACCTCAATGCTCCTACTCTTCTGAAGAAGTTTCTCTCTCGCTCTGGTCCCAAGAAGAGGGGGCATAAGAGGGGGGATACTGTAATGTCTGTGGCTGCGGGCTGTCAGCTCCAACCTCCCCCTGACAGCCGCAGCCACGAGTCGGCAAGCGCTGGCCCCAGCCTCCTCCTAAGGAGACGCCAGCGCTCGTGTCCACTCACCTCTGCTGGATCCTGTAGGGTGTGCGCGCACGCTCTTGCCCGCTCTTAAAGGGGCAGCGCGCGCACCGGACCACATGGACGAACTTTGACCCGTGAGTATCCTGGACTATAAGAGGGGTCCAGTCCCCTAGTTCTATGCTTGAGCGTTGTTGTGTTCCCTACAGTTTGTCTATGTGATGGTCTCCTAGTGTGTTTCCTGTTCCAGTCCCTGTTCCAGTCCCTGTCCCTGTACATATACTTGTTTCCAGTTCCTGTTCCTAGCAAGCCATATCTTCATGGTCTAGCATGGAGCTGTACCAAAGTCGTGCTGCGCTACATCCACGTCTGACCTGCTTCACCTCGCCTGACGTCCGCCTGCTACCTAAGTCCCAGCCGAGCCTGCCCTGCTGCTGTCTGAGCTGCCACAGCGTACCTATAGAACTAAAGATAGTCACCTGCTCCCTGTTGGCCAGCTGCCTTACCGCCAAGGCGGTACGGCCCAGTGGGTCCACAGACCCTTTGTGACAATTGCAACTTTGTAAAACCAGCCTAAAACTGGCCAACTAGATCAAAGATGTCTTAACCCGCTGATTTCTGTGGGTTGAATAGAAGATGTAATTTTTTTGTTCTGCGCAGAGTTAGGCATATATCACAAGTCTCTGTCAGTCAGTTATCTGCTTTACTGAATAAACATGGTGAGTGTGCATGATCATGGGGAGGTTGGGGGAAATGGCTGTTCGACTGTAGGCATATTCGGCCAATGCAATTTAGATACAAGTTATTTACAAAGTCTGACCTGTCCTTACTGTGGTCCCATTTTGTAAGGCAAAGTTGTGTTAAATGTTTGGGACGTAGCCATGTCAATTCCATATCCTTGCAACACCGCCTTTGAAAGATAACATTCAAAAGTGTTAAAATTGTATTAGGTGGCTTCAAAAAGTTTTTTAGCTAAATATGGAGTAAGTCACCAGAGAAGTTTTCTGATATCCTGTTACTCCTGTTTTACCGCTGTAACATATTGAGAAATCTACTCTCATGTGTTTAGATGTTCCATTGACTTGTATGCTGCCCTATTTCTGAAGACAGCATAAAGTAGTGACAGACATTGCTGACGTCAGTGGTCTGTCACTCATGTCTGAAAGTTTAGGGATTTAGGATAATTTTCATTTTGAATGTGGCCGTGTGATTCGAGCGCTAGGAGAAAGGAGTTCAGCGTGTTCATGAGTAGCTGCTCATGATAATTGATAGCTTTTTCCTATGTACAATAATAGGGAGAAAGCTGTCAATCATTGGCAACTGGGTGAGGGGATTGGCAGCTTATAAAGATGCCAGCTCCTTCCCCCCAGCACTCACATCGCGCTACAATTAAAAAGGCAAATTATACTAAATCACTCAACTTCAGTATTCAACGTAAGTAGTAGACTGCTGAAATCAGACTGTCTGTCACTACTTAAAGGGTTATTGCCAAGTTGAGTCATTTTTTTTATAATGAATCCTAATCAGAAATTGAATGATAAATCTGTTCATGTTAAAAAAAAAAAAAAAAAATTCCTTCCCTAACTACTTTTTTTTCTAACTTGATAACTCAGCAAGTGCTGGTTATCTTTTATAAAAGTGTGAGTCTCGATGTCAATCAAGCCGCTCTGCACTGTGCATGCTCCTAACGTTGCTAGATAATGTAGTTCTAGCAGCATCGGGAGAACGATCGTCTCAACCAGGCATGGTTAGCGTGTTTGAGACCAAATCCCGCCACCCCCCATTCCCTACATAGTTTTATGTAGTAACACTTTTACTTTCAAGGCACCACGCCACTCCTCACTGCAACTCTCTGCCACCCTTCTCTCTACCCCACGTTCCCGCTCGCGATAAGCTGTATACCCCCCTAGCAACAACACTTCCCCCACACCTGTAATAACTCTAGTGGCAGCACCACGGCCCCCATCTTCATCAGCTGCTTACACCCCCTCGCTGCAACATGCAGTACCTGGAGCCGAGCGCTGATATATCCGGACGAGCGGTGGCCGGCATCTAATGCGCATGCGCTGATATGCGCGTTCACTATTAAAATGATATCCTCTCCTAAGGACGGAGAGGATATCATTACGCATGCGTGGCCACCGCTATCTGAAAACAGCGGTGGCCGGATACCTAGACAACAAGCAATAAACAAAGAGGGACTGTCAGCGACATGGAGGACGGATAGCACAAAAACGACATCATTTTCATAAAGCAAGGTATTTGCAAAAAGTATTAACTTTAACATGTTGAGCTTAATAGCTCAACTTATGAAGATGGGAATAACCCTTTAATGCTGCATAACTAGGGCAGCATAAAGTTGGTGACAGGTTCCCTTTAAGACTTCAAACTATGGGATTGTCTACAAGACAGAAACAGTTCTATTCATTCCAACATTGGAGGGTAACATGTTGAACTAGATGGATTTTTTCAATCCTACCAACTAGCTTACTTTGTTACTAATTACATCTCATTTATAAATAAGTTAAACTTTATAAATAATATAAGCAATATTGGATATTAACCCCTTAACGCTCCAGGACATACTATTATGTCATGGTAAGTGCATCGTTCGCGCTCCATGACATAATAGTATGTCATGGAGTAAACACGGCGCCGTTCGCGCGGGGCGCGTTCATAAGCTGTGATAGCTGCTGTTTTCGACAGCAGACTATCACTGCTCAATGTGCCGGGACCAATCGCGGAGCTCCCCCGCCGATTAACCCCTCAGAAGCCGCGTTCAATAGCGATCGCGGCTTCTTAGGGGTTAATCCGCCATCGCCGGCCTGCTACACGATAGCGGCCGGCGATGGTGACTATGGCAACCGGACACCAAACAATGGCGTCCGGCTATGCCATAGACGGAAGCCTAGTGGGTCCTGACAACGTCAGGACCCACTATGCTTGCTGTCAGTGAGTAGCTGACAGTTCTAATACACTGCAATACGCATGTAGTGCAGTGTATTAGAATAGTGATCAGGGTCTCCTGCCCTCAAGTCCCCTAGTGGGACAAAGTAATAAAGTTAAAAAAAAGTTAAAAAAAGTTGTGTAAAAATAAGAAAATAAAAGTTTTAAAAGTATTAAAAGTAAAAATCCCCCCTTTTCCATTATCAGTCGTTTATTATTAATAAAAATATATAAACAAACAAATAAACTATACATAATTGGTATCTCCGCGTCCGTAACGGCCTGAACTACAAAATTATTTTGTTATTTATCCCGCACGGGGAACGCCGTAAAAAAAAATAATAATAAATTGTACCACAATAACAATTGTTTGGTCACTTCACCTCCAAAAAATTGAATAAAAAGAGATCAAAAAGTCGCATGTACCGAAAAATGGTACTGATCGAAACTACAGTTCGTTACGCAAAAAATAAGTCCTCGCACGGCTTTATTGATTGAAAAATAAAAACGTTCTGGCTCTTAGAATAAGGTAACACAAAAAGTGAATGATTGTTTACAAAACGTATTTTATTGTGCAAACGCCATAAGACATAAAAAAAAAACTATAAACATCTGGTATCGCCGTAATCGTATCGCCCCACAGAATAAAGTGAATATGTCATTTAAAGCGCACGGTGAACGCTGTAAAAAAAATAGAATAAAAAAACAATAGTACAATTGCTGTTTTTTAGTCACCACGCCACCTAAAAATAGAATAAAAACTGATCAAAAAGCCGCATGCACCCCATGAAAACTACAATGAATTCCTCAAGGGGTCTAGTTTCCAAATTGGCGTCACTTTTGGGGGGTTTCCAATGTTTTGGCACCACAAGACCTCTTCAAACCGGACATGGTGCCTAATAAAAAAGAGGCCTCAAAATCCAGTAGGTGCTCCTTTGCTCGGAGGCCGGTGCTTCAGTCCATTACCGCACTAGGGCCACATGTGGGATATTTCTCAAAACTGCAGAATCTGGGCAATACGTATTAAGTTGCGTTTCTCTGATAAATCCTTTTGTGTTATAAAAAAATGGTATAAAGAGGATTTTCTGACAAAAAAAAAAGTAAATTTCACCTCTACTTTGCTCTAAATTTCTGTGAAACACCTAAAGGGTTCATAAACTTTCTAAATGCTGTTGTGAATACTTTGAGGGGTCTAGTTTCTAAAATGGGGTGTTTGATAGGGGTTTCTAATATATGGGCCCCTCAAAGCAACTTCTGAAATGAACTGGAACCTAAAAAAATAAATAAATGAGGCAATACTTCGCTTCTTACATTATACTGATAATGAGCCGTGCCCACCCCGAGATGGCCCCAGTTTTGACCGTTTGTATAAACGGAGACCCCTATTAGACCGTTTCAGTGCCCGGTTTTCCCAAGCATACACCACCGAGAAGTGTATTTCTATTGATGAGTCCCTGGTACATTTTAAAGGGAGGGTTCAATTCCGCCAGTACCTGCCGGGTAAGAGGGCAAGGTATGGCGTGAAGATGTATAAGCTGTGCGAGAGTGCATCAGGGTATACCTACAGATTTAGGATATATGAAGGAAAGGCCACCCCCAAACCAGACTGCATCCTGGACTACAATAGGTACATGGGAGGGATGGACTTGTCAAATCAAGTCCTGAAGCCCTACAGCGCCATGAGGTGTGGTATAAGAAGCTGGCCGGGCACATCATACAGATGGCTTTGTACAATGCGTACGTGCTACGTCGATGTGCAGGCCAGAGGGGAACTTTCCTGGAATTTCAAGATCTAATCTTTAGGGACCAGGAAGGGGGGGCACCCAGTACTTCTGGAAGCGAGGCCACACGCATCGTACCAGGGCAACACTTTCCAGGAGAAGTTCCCCAAACCGGTGGAAAGGGAAAGAGTCAAAAGAGGTGCAAAGTCTGCTATAAGAGGGGGATAAGAAAGAACACAATATACCAATAAGACACGTGTCCCGAAAAACCAGGGCTCTGTATAAAAGATTGTTTTAAAATGTATCATACATGCCTTGATTTTTAATTTACCCTGAGGCACTCCGCACAGCTTACCCCCCTCATCTTTCCCTTCTGAGCCCTGCCGTATGCCCAGGCAGCTGATAACAGCCACATGTAGGTGGGAAGATGGAAAAAAAGGGGGACCAATGTGAGGCGCTGCTTAGTAACAATTGGGGTGTTTATTGGAGGTAGGCTACGCGTTTCGACGCAGGAATTGCGTCTTCATCAGGCCATGAACATACACAAAATAACATCTTTTATATATACAAGTCAGTAATCAAAAAACGACCAATCACAAGGGAGAAACGGGGAGGGGTCACAAGGAGATGCTAAGGGAAATCAGATAAACTCCCGCTAAACTAACAAACATGCTTGATTAGTAACAGCGTTTGATTATTAGAATGTGTCACAATTTGATCAAAGAATGATAAAATTAATGAATTAAACATATAGATCAGTAGTGACAAAACATGGTAATGTTCGCCCAATTGAATAGTATGTAGAATATTTGACAAATAGGACCGTATTTAAAAAAACAACATCACCATGTTATCTGCGGCCAACTTATGCTGATGTAAAAATTTAAGATAATAAAAAGGGGGGGAATATTGATATCAATGTATCCAACATTTGTTGTTTGAATAAGGGGGGAGGCAAAAGAACTCCAATAGATGATGAGATAGAAAAACGGCAAATGGGACGAGCGGTGTGGTAAATTACTATATAGTTCTAAAAAAGAACTGAATGATACTCGGTCAGTTAAAAACGAAAATAGTATTTATTTAATTATGAAATACTATTTTCGTTTTTAACTGACCGAGTATCATTCAGTTCTTTTTTAGAACTATATAGTAATTTACCACACCGCTCGTCCCATTTGCCGTTTTTCTATCTCATCATCTATTGGAGTTCTTTTGCCTCCCCCCTTATTCAAACAACAAATGTTGGATACATTGATATCAATATTCCCCCCCTTTTTATTATCTTAAATTTTTACATCAGCATAAGTTGGCCGCAGATAACATGGTGATGTTGTTTTTTTAAATACGGTCCTATTTGTCAAATATTCTACTTACTATTCAATTGGGCGAACATTACCATGTTTTGTCACTACTGATCTATATGTTTAATTCATTAATTTTATCGTTCTTTGATCAAATTGTGACACATTCTAATAATCAAACGTTGTTACTAATCAAGCATGTTTGTTAGTTTAGCGGGAGTTTATCTGATTTCCCTTAGCATCTCCTTGTGACCCCTCCCCGTTTCTCCCTTGTGATTGGTCGTTTTTTGATTACTGACTTGTATATATAAAAGATGTTATTTTGTGTATGTACATGGCCTGATGAAGACGCAATTCCTGCGTCGAAACGCGTAGCCTACCTTCAATAAACACCCCAATTGTTACTAAGCAGCGCCTCACATTGGTCCCCCTTTTTTTCCATCTTCCCACTTACCTATTGACGGTGAACTCCGTTTACCGGCCTCTGGACCTTGCCAGCAGCTTCAGCTCTCACTTGGTTGCACACACCCTGGGTGTGTCTCCTTATCTCGCATCTCCACAGCATTGTGCTCTCTGGAGATTGTTCCATACTCTTCAACAGTGTTATGCTTGGTCAGCATAACCCGACTAGGTGAGTGCAAGATATCCTAGTATTGTTGTTCTCTTACCTTTGGATAATTGCACTATGTGGCGCCGTGTGTTTTTTCTTCTCTTCTAGCAGCCACATGTAGGGTATTGCCGTACCCAGGAGAACCCACATTACAATTTAAGGGGTGTATATCTCCAGTGGCGCATGCTGGGCACACTATATCGGACACTGACATGCCATATATATATATATAAAATTGCAAATCTCACACTCTGCACCATCTGCTGCGCATTATCTTTTACACAGTACCTGTGGGGTCAAAATGCTCACTACACCTCTAGATGAATGTCTTAAGGGGTGTCGTTTTTAAAATGGGGTCACTTCTCGGGGGTTTCAACTCTACTGGTACCTCAGGGGCTTCTGCATACATGACTTAGCACCAGAAAAGCTCCAGTAGGCCAAAACGGTGGTCCTTTCCTTCTGAGCCCTCCCATGGGCCCAAACGGCAGTTTATCACCACAAATGGAGTATTGCCACACTAAGGACAAATTGGGCAACAAAATGGGGTATGTTGTTCCTTGTGAAAATAAGAAATTTTGATCAAAAATGACATCTTATTGGAAAAAATATCATTTTTTTCATTTCACAGCCCAATTCAAATAGGTGCTGTGAAAAAACTGTGCGGTCAAAATGATAACAAAAACCATAAATGAATTCCTTGAGGGGTGTAGTTTCCAAAATGGGGTCATTTCTGGTGGGTTTCCATTGCTTTGATACCTCTGGGGCTCTGCAAATGCAACATGGCACCCGAAAACCAATCCAGCAAAATCTGGACTCCAACAAACACATAGCGCTCCTTTCCTTCTGAGCCCTCCAATGGGCCCACACGGCAGTTTATCACCACAAATGGGGTATTGCCGCACTAAGGACAAATTGGGCAACAAAATGGGGTATGTTGTTCCCTGTGAAAATAAGAAATTTTGATCAAAAATGACATCTAATTGGAAAAAATATCATTTTTTTCATTTCACAGCCCAATTCAAATAGGTGCTGTGAAAAAACTGTGCGGTCAAAATGATAACAAAAACCATAAATGAATTCCTTGAGGGGTGTAATTTCCAAAATGGGGTCACTTCTGGTGGGTTTCCATACCTCAACACCTCTTCAAACCTGGCATGCTGCCTAAAATATATTCTAATAAAAAAAGAGGCCTCAAAATGCACTAGGTGCTTCTTTGCTTCTAGGGCTTGTGTTTTAGTCCACGAGCGCAGTAGGGCCACATGTGGGACATTTCTAAAAACTGAAGAATCTGGACAATACATATTTAGTAGTATTTCTCTGGTAAAACCTTCTCTGTTACAGAAAAAAATTGAATAAAATTGAAATTCAGCAGAAAAAATGAAATTTGCAAATTTCATTTCCACTTTGCTTTAATTCCTGTGAAATGCCTGAAGGGTTAAAAAACTTTCTATATGCTGTTTTGAATACTTTGAGGGGTCTAGTTTTTAAAATGGGGTGTTTTATGGGGGTTTCTAATACATAGGCCCCTCAAATCCACTTCAGAACTGAACTGGTACCTTCAAAAAAAGGCTTTTGAAATTTTCTTAAGAATATGAGAAATTGCTGTTTATGTTCTAAGCCTTGTAACGTCCAAGAAAAATAAAATAATGTTCAAAAAACGATGCCAATCTAAGGTAGACATATGGGAAATGTGAACTAGTAACTATTTTGGGTGGTATAACCGTCTGTTTTTCAAGCAGATGCATTTAAATTCTGAAAAATGCTATTTTTTGTAAATTTTCTCTAAATGTTGCAATTTTTCACAAATAAAGACTGAATATATCGACAAAATTTTACCACGAACATGAAGCCCAAAGTGTCACGAGAAAATACTCTCAGAATCGCTTGGATAGGTTTAAGCATTCCGACGTTATTACCACATAAAGTGAAATATGTCAGATTTGAAAAATGGGCTCTGAGCCTTAAAGGAACAGTGTCATCACAATTATTTTTTTAATATGTTAAAGATGTTAGTGCTTTATTAAAAACGTTTATATTTATTTGTGTGTTTGTGTTTTACTTTTTCTATTTTTACACTTTTTCTTCCATATGGGGGCTGCCATTTTTTTTTCCATTTCTGTATGTGTCGATTAACGACACATACAGACATGGAATACGGCAGCCACAGTCCCATAGGGACTGCGAACGGGTCCCGTCCCATCCACTTCTGTGTACGCCGTCTGTGTGGGAACTGCGCATGTGCCGCTCCCACACAGTCCAATTTGAAATGCGCGCCGTCCGGCGCCATTTTCCTGTGGACCGGAAGTCGCGGCCGGACAGTAAGATTACTACTTCCGGTCGCGGCTTCCGGACTTGTGCACTTGGACCTGCGGCAGCAGACGGAGCGGACGGGCCGGAGGGAGCCGCGGCGGCAGGAGCAGGTAAGATATTTCTATGTATGTTCTTGTTTGTGTGTGTTTACTACTGTATGTAAACCTACTACACTGTGTGTTTTAGCTCAAAAAATGGCGACACACAGTGTAGGAGGTTAGACCGTTCAAACCCCTCGTTTATCCCGGCACTAGCCAGGATAAAGGAGGGGGGATTCTCAGAGCTCACTAGAGCGAGTGCTTTTTTCCCAATTTTGCAATGCTGCAATTTTGGGAATAGCTCCATCTAGTGACCAGCAATGGGAAATATTATAAATTAGAATCTAATTTATAATATTTCCTGACTCGTGAAAAAAATAAAAAAAATTTGAACAATGTTTAATCACCTACACACTAAATGTTTAATTTAAAAAAAAAAAAACATGTTTTTCTGGCAACACATTCCCTTTAAGGCCCAAACTAGGCTGCGTCCTTAAGGGGTTAAAGATCTGTCTATGTATTCTGTTGGTTCTTTGGGGTATGTATTTATTTTACTATCTCTTGTGGTTTCTTTTTACTACTCTCTTTGTGTAATTGGCTTTCTTTGAGGCTAGCAAATATATCATACAGATTTTTTTTCATGTTTGTTGGTTTTATATTATCTATTGGTCCTAGAGCACTGGACATCAGAGACTAAGATAAAAAATCGATAGTGTCTGGGTATCAGAGCACTACGCACTAAACTACTGGGATGGTAAATTAACATCTTGATATCTCTGATTGTGACTCAAGGAACCACTTAGCACAAATTGAGGAAATTGACAAATTTTGCCTTTTGCCTTAATCTCCAGAAGAGCTTCTTCTTTATCTACATCAAGGTATAAAATAAACTCATTAATATACAGACATTGAAAAATATTTTAATTATGCAAACTGTATTAAAAATGCATTGAAAAGAAGTCATTGCAAGAATCAGGAATGCTCTTTTTAGAGCTAATAAAGAAGAAAATATTGGTTTAAAAAATATGTCTGACATATGCTTTGACAATATGCTAAGTATTATTACCCTTTTGATCCAAAGCAGATACCTGTACAAAATGTATTTTTATGCATAGCAAAGACTGACAGTTAGAGACATCTGCAGTTCCTGGCATCCAGGAGATATGTTGTCACAAATTCAATGAAAATATGAATAAGAATACTTTTAAATAGTCTGAAACCGTCACAATATAATAGAGAATTTGCATACTGTGCAAACAATATATTAGATAAAGGAATCCTCCATTACCCTACAGTATTCTCATACAATTTAATAGTGTCTGCAGGTTATTTCTAGAATTGTATCCAATCATTACACTGCTTCATTTATCCAAGTACATTAATATATCAATGAGATTATGTCGACAAATGGTTCAACTTCCTTCAGAGGCACCATAGGTATTCGATTTAAAAAGTGAGGAAGTGTTGGGATCATTAATCCCACTGAACTCCTCTACTGATTTAAAAAGGGTTTTCTGGGAGTAAGACATTGATAGCCTTAGCCCATCTCTAATGGCCTATTCTTAAGATAGCTCACTGATGTTAGATTGTTAAAGGGGATTTCCATTCCCTAAAAATTGATGGCCTATCCTCAGGATAAAATACAAAAGAGAAAATGCAAAGCGCACAATAGTGCATGAACCAGTGGTGGTGCTGGTCTGGTAAAGGTAACAATATCTGCTCACCTTGTGGATTTATGCTCGGAGCATAACATCCATAGTTGCGTGGAATAAAGGAGGAGATACTTAGTAGCAGTGACAGCTATGGTTTCAGGTGCAGCCGGGGATCCAATTCGAAGTCTGTATACAGACTCGATGTTTCAAAGACAATAGGGAATGGATAGAAAAATAGTAATTTCCCTCTGGCGCATCCTTCGTTGAAAAGTATTTTCATTCAAGAGAGGTGTTTCAGGCTAAAACTGACTTTATTCAGGTACAATTACAACAAAAAAGTTTAGAGATCGTACTGATCTCTTCCTCAGGTAGTGTACGAGTGTTTAACAATGGAAAACAGTCTCTGTTTTATAACACAGACGAGGAGTTAACAAGGAAACAACTACCGGGTCAGATTCGCAGGTCAAACAACAGCATAAAAGAAAGGTATGTATAGATAATTAGTTTTTCTGTTAAAATTCAATGTTAGTATAAAAATAATTTGTTTAAACCTTATGTATTATAGTAGAATTATTTTGGTCTTATATTTGTCCATAGGTTTAAATATACAAATATACAATGGTAAAAACGATATCAATATTTAAAATTTAAAAGGGACAGAACGACCTGTCATATCAGAGAGAGGGTACTATAAATATATTATAAATTAAATAGACAACTAAAATAATTTAAAATAGGAGAAGTGTAGTTATAATATTGACTAAAATATATTAAAATATCAAAACATCATTTTTAATATGCAAGAAATAAAGTGGTTCATTTTTATTGTGGTTAACCAACTTTATAATGAATGGATATTATTATTTTTTATATAATCATATCATAGTACTGTATTTTTATTGTCATAATTCGTTAACAGTAATAAGCTATTTTGTTTTTTATGTGAATATTCATTCAATGTGTAAAAGAAACCACCTGCCGTTATTGCGTTCTTATGTGATTATAAAATGAATAGTCTTATAGGTTCAAGGAATTATCCTATTATAAAAGTTGTTTCCTTGTTAACTCCTCATCTGTGTTATAAAACAGAGACTGTTTTCCATTGTTAAACACTCGTACACTACCTGAGGAAGAGATCAGTACGATCTCTAAACTTTTTTGTTGTAATTGTACCTGAATAAAGTCAGTTTTAGCCTGAAACACCTCTCTTGAATGAAAATACTTTTCAACGAAGGATGCGCCAGAGGGAAATTCCTATTTTTCTATCCATTCCCTATTATCCTGAGGATAGGCCATCAATAGCTGATTGCTCTGAGTCCAACAGCCGGGGCCGCCACCAATCAGCTGTTTTGAAGGGACCGAGCACTCGTGCGAGTGCAGCTTCTCCTACATTTTGGTCAGTGCTCGTATTGTGAATCGCCGAGACACTTGTTGCGGCAATTCACAATATTGCAACCTTTTCCCGTTGAAGTGAATGGAAGAAGACTGCAATACTGTGAACCGCCGCAACCAATGTGTCGGCGATTCACAGTATGAGCAGTGACCGGAATGAAGGGGAAGCAGCGCTCGTACGTGCGCTGTGGCCCCTTCAAAACAGTTGATCGGCCGGGATGCCAGCAGTCGGAACCCAAGCGATCAGCTATTGATGGCCATACTGAGGATAGGCCATCAATTGTTAGGGACGAGAAAATCCCTTTAATGTCTTACCACCAGAAAGTCCCTTTTAGCACTGAAATTTTAACATTCAAAATTGAGTAATAAACCAATCTAAATAGCATGATTATTTAGACATAAATAATATTGATCTCCTTTCTCTCATGGTATTTCCACTAATGTAGTCATGCAAAATTCACATGAAAACTGCTTGTCTGAACAAGCCCTATTAATAGTTGAAAAAAAACAAAACATAATGCAAAGTATTAGGAACCTAATCGAACAATTTTAAGTTTATAGCATTCTAATTATTTAAAGAGGACCCATCACTACAAAGTGAGCTAGTAGCTTTACCTAATAGCCACTCTGTCTCTGAGTCCAGGGGTGTTTGTCCTTGTGTGTCCCCCCATAGCTGAGCTATGGACCCCTCTTTATTTAGCAAACAATATGCAAATGACCCGGTGGCTAGCCAAGTGGTTTTGGCCACCAGCGATTCTCAATGGGCGGAGCTACCATTGAGCCTCACACGATGACGCTGGTCCAGGAATGTCTAAATCAAACAGCCTAACGCTGATATGTCGGCGTCAGAGGCTCAGTGGTAACTACGCCCATTGAGAATCGCTGGTGGACAATCCCACTTGGCTAGCAACTTGCATATTGCTTGCTAAATAAAGCAGGGGGGGGGGGGTGCACAAGTACAGGACAAACACCACTGGTCTCACAGACAAAACGGCTATTAGGTAAGACTGCTAAATCACTTTGTAGGACCTAGTGACAGGTCCACTTTAACTTCTTTTCTGCATAATTCAGCGCATCTGGATATATGAAATGTTGTAATAATCTTATGATTGAAAAGTGGAATCTTCATAGTTACATAGTTACACAGTTACATGGTTACATAGTTGATAAGGTTGAAAAAAGACAGAGGTTCATCACGTCCAACCTATAATCCTACCGTTTTATTCCAGAGGAAGGCCAATTGCCTTATTAAGGGAAAAATTACTCCTTGACTCCAAATATGGAAATCAGAATAAATCCCTGGATTAACATCCCATCTCCAGAATCTAGTACTCATAACTTGTAATATTATATTTTCATGAAAGGCATCAAGGCCGTTCTTGAATTTGTTCAAAGAATCAACCATCACAACATCCTGTGGCAGAGAGTTCTATAGTCTCACAACTCTCACTGTAAAGAATCCCCGTCTGTGATGGTGGTGAAACATTTATTCCTCTAGAAGTAGAGGCTGCCCCCATGTCCTTGTTACAGGCCTAGATGTAAAAAGATCATTAGAAAGGTCTCTGTACTGTCCAATTATATATTTGTACATTGTAATTACATTGCCCCTAAGCCATCTTTCTTTTAACCCTTTCACGCCGCAGCCCTTTTTCAGATTTTCATTTTCGTTTTTTCCTCCCCACCTTCTAAAAGCCATAACGCATTTATTTTTCCTTCGATATAGTACTATGAGGGCTTGATTTTTGCGGGACGAGTTGTAGTTTTCCGTAGCACCATTTAATTTTCCATATAATGTACTAGGAAACGGGAAAAAAATTATATGTGGGGTCAAAAATGAAAAAAACACCAATTCCACCATGGTTTTTTGCACGCCATTTTTACGGAATTCACTGTGCAATTAAAACAACATGTTAATTTTATTCTATGGGACAATACGATTACGCTAATACCAAATATATGTAGTTTTTTCTATATTTTACTACTTTTACAAGTAAAAATCTAAGTGTGAAAAAGAAAATGTATTTTGTTTCGCCAAATTCCGAGAGCCGTAACTTTTTTATTTTTCCGTCGATTAAGTCGTGTAAGGGCTTATTTTTTGCGGGATAAGCTGTAGTTTTTAATAATATCATTTTGGTGTACATGCGATGGTTTGATCACTTTTTATTTCATTTTTTGTGGGAGATTAGGTGAACAAAAAAAAAGAGATTCTGGCGTTTACATTTTTTTTTTACGGCGTTCACCGTGCGGGTTAAATAATTATATATTGTGATAGTTCAGACTTTTACGGACGGGGCGATACCAATTATGTTTATTTATTTAATTTTTTACTATGCTCTAGGGGGAAAATGGGAAAAGGGGGATTTTTTGAACTTTTACTTTTTTTTATTTTTTTTTACACACAAAAAAAACTTTATTTAACTCATTTTTACTTTTTTTATTAGTCCCCAAGGGGACTTCAACCAGCGATCGTTAAATATACTAATGTATTGCACTATATCGTGATTCTGACAGTCTCCTATGAAGCCCTGCTTGAGGCAGAGCTTCATAGGAGTACAAATATGGCGGACCTGGGGGACTTCGTCAGGTCCCCAGGCAGCCGTGCCAACCAACGGCTCCCCCCGATCTCACCGCGGGGGCCCGTTGGGACGTTACAGGGGGTCGCCCCCCTGTTTTTAGTAATTTAAATGCCGCGATCTCTATTGAAAAATTAAATTTAACGGGTTAAACAAGCGGGATCGCGCTAAAACGGGATCCCGCTCGTAACCCGGAAGTGTCGGCTGTAACACACAGCCGACACACTCGCTCTATGGAGCAGACTCAGCCCGTGAGCCCGCTCCATATTCCCCCACCCGGCGTGCGCCGTATATATACGGCAGATGTCGGGAAGGGGTTAATCTGAATAGCCCCAGTTTTAATAACCTTTCTTGGTACTGCAATCCACCCATTCCCTTAATTACTGTGGTCGCTCTTCTTCTTCTTTGCACCCGTTCTAGTTCAGCCAGGTCCTTCTAATACACAGGTGCCCAAAATTGTACACAATATTCCATATGTGGTCTGACTAGTTATTTGTATAGAGGCAAAACTATGTTCTTGTCACGAGCATCTATGCTAAAGGTAAATGTACTTTCACCAATATCCCCAAAAAATTTTCAGTAGCACTTTTACCCAGTGTTTTACCATTTAATGCATAATTTTAAAATGTGTTCCTCGACCCAAGTGCATAACCTTACATTTACCCACATTAAACAACATTTGCCATTTCTTTGTCCAAACCTCCAGCTTGCCCAAATCCCTCTGTAGTATTACATTATCCTCTCCTGTGTTGATTACTTTACAGAGCTTAGTATCCTCTGTAAATGCTGAAATTATACCCTGTAAACCCTCTGAGGTCATTAATAAACTTATTGAAAAGAAGAGGGCCATTTGGTCAACAACTGGCCCAGTGATAGAAAACAAAGGATGGTTATTAATGGTACATCCTCAGAGTGGGTCACAGTTACCAGTGGGGTTCCACAGGAACCCCACTGGTAACTGTGACCCACTCTGAGGATGTACCATTAATAACCATCCTTTGTTTTCTATCATTGGGCCAGTTGTTGACCAAATTACACATATTTTCCCTGAGTCCTAACATTTTAATTTTATATACCAACCTTTTATGCGGCACAGTATCAAACGAGTTTGAAAAGTCTAGATACACCACATCCACAGCCTTACCCAGGTCCAGTCTAGAACTTACCTCCTCATAGAAGCTGATCAGATTGGTTTGACAGGACCGATCCTTCATAAACCCATGCTGATGCTGCGTTAACAGTAATATTTTAAGTGGGTAAAATACGGAGGTGTGTACCATACAGATCCGGTGATTTGTCTATTTTTGTGTTTTAGGGCGGCTCTACACTTTTTGCTGGGTTAAGCAGGTGACATTTAACCCCTTCTCGCTGTGGCCACTTTTGACCTTCCTGACAGAGCCTCTTTTTTAAAATCTGACATGTTTCATTTTATGTGGTAATAACTCCGCAATGCTTTTACCTATCCAAGTGATTCTGAGATTGTTTACTCGTCACACATTGGACTTTATGTTACTGGCAAAATTTGCCCAATACATTCAGTATTTAATTGTGAAAAACACCGAAATTTTGCGAAAAATTGCAAAAATTAGCATTTTTTTCCTTAATTTAAATGTATCTGCTTGTAAGACAGGCAGTTATACCACACAAAAATGTTGCTAATTAACATCCCCCATATGTCTACTTTAGTTTGGCATCGTTTTTTGAACATCCTTTTATTTTTCTAGGACGTTATAAGGCTTAGAACTTTAGCAGCAATTTCTCACATTTTCAAGAAAATTTCAAAAGGCTATTTTTATAGGGGCCAGTTCAGTTGTGAAGTGGCTTTGAGGTCCTTAGATATTAGAAACCCCCAATAAGTCACCCCATTTTAAAAACAGCACCCCTCAAAGTATTCAAGACAGCATTTAGAAAGTTTCTTAACACTTTAGACATTTCGCAGGAATTTAGGTAAACTAGAGGTGAAATTTACAAATTTCATTATTTTTTTCCAGAAATTCATTTTGAATCCATTTTTTTGGACCACAGAAGGTTTTACCAGAGAAATGCTCAATATTTATTGCCCAGGTTCTGCAGTTTTAGGAAATATTCTACAATGAAAATCGACATTTTTTCAAATAAAATGTAGGTTTAGCTGATTGTTTTTCATTTCCAAAAGAACTAAAGTAGAAAAAGCACCACAACATTTGCAGAGCAATTTCTCCCAAGTAAAACAATACCCCACATGTGTTTGGACACACGGCAGGGCTGAGAAGGGAAAGAGCGCAATTTGGCTTTTGTAACTCAAATTTAGCAGGAATGGTTTTCGGAGGCCATGTCGCATTTGCAAAGCCCCTGAGGGGACAAAACAGTGGAAACCCCCAACAAATGACCCCATTTTGGAAACTACACCCCATGAGGAAATTATCTAGGGGTACAGTGAGCAGTTTGACTCCACAGGTGTCTTACAAAACTTATTGGAAGTAGGCCGTAAAAATGAAAATCTAAATTTTTTCAAAGAAAATGTAGGTTTAGCTAATTTTTTTTCATTTCCACAAGGACTGAAGGAGAAAAAGGACTGCAACATTTGTAAATCAATTTCTCCCGAGTTAAACAATACCCCACATGTGGTCATAAACGTGTGTTTGGACACACGGTAGGGCTCAGAATGGAAGGAGCACCATTTACATTTTGGAATGGTTTCTGGGCGCCATGTCACATTTGCTGAGCCCCTGTAGTACTAGTACAGTGGAAACACCCCAAAAGTGACTCAATTTGGGAAACTGCATCCCCTGAGAAATCATCTAGGGGTATAGTGAAAATTTTGATCCCAAAGGTTTTTTGCTGAATTAATTAGAATTAAGCCATGAAAATGAAAAATATTTTTTTTTTCCAACAAGATGTCATTTTAGATCAACAGTTTTCATTTTTACAAGGAATAGAGAAGAAAAAGCACTCCAACATTTGTAAAGTAATTTCTCCCGAGTACGGTAACACCCCATATGTGGTTATAATCAGCTGTTTACATATATGGGAGCATTCAGAAGAAAAGGAGCGGTATTTACCTTTTGGAACGTAGATTTTGCAGGACTGGTTTGCGGACAGCATGTGGCATTTGCAAAACCACTGATGTACCAAACAAAAGTGACCCCGTTTTAGAAACTACACCCCTAAAGGCATTTATCAAGGGATGTAGTGAGAATTTAGACTCCACAGGTGTTTTTCAGAAATGATTACGCAGTGGATGGTGCAAAGTGAAAATTGAAATTTTTCCACTGATCTGCCCATTCACCGCACAATATGTTGCGCCCCTAGAGAATCTTACCCCATAAATTGTTAAGCGGGATCTCCCGGGTATGGTAATGCCTTACTTGTGGACATAAATTGCTGTTTGGGCACACAGTAGGGCTACGAAGGGAAAGACAGCCATTTTGAGCATGGATTTTGCTTGGTAGTAGTTCTGTTTGGGGTTTTGCTGGTATTTCAGTTTATAATGTGGTGGCATATGTAATCTGTGCGGAGTACATCAGGGCATAATAAGAGGGTATAATAATGGGGTAAATAATACAATTATCCATAGATGTGTGTTACGCTGTGAAGCGATCCGTTATGCACAGGCCGGTGTCGCATTGATAAACAATTTTCTTTCTTATCCCCCTTTTGTAACATTCTGCACCTTTTGGGGACTTTTTCTCCTTTGTAGTTTGGGAAATTTTGCTGGGAAGGTTTTGCGCTGGTATAATACGGGCGCCCTCGCTTCCAGCGGATGTGCTATGTCCCTTCCCTTTCCTAGTTCCTAAATACTAGGGCCCTGAAACTGAAGAAATGTTCCCCTCCGGCCTGCGCATTGAGATGTTTTTTCATCACCGCATTACTAGTGCCATAACTTTTTTATTTTTCCGTTGATTGAGCGGTGTGCAGGCTTGTTTTTTGCAAGACGGGCTGTTGATTTTATTGGTACCATTTTGGAACACATACGACTTTTTGATCACTTTTTATTTCATTTTTTGGTAAAGGAAATTACCAAAAACAAGCAATTCTGGAATCGTTTTTTATTGGGTTTTTTTTTCGGCATCCACAGTGCGCCCTAAATTACATGATAACTTTATTCTGCGGGTCGATACGATTACGGCGATACCAAATTTATATAGTTTTTTTTATGTATTGCAGCTTTTGCACAATAAAATCACTTTTTTTTAATAAAATCATTTGTTTTCTGTGTCGCCATATTGTAAGACCCATAACTTTTTTATTTTTGCGTGGACAAAGCTGTGTCAGGGATTATTTTTTGCGGGGCGGATTGTCGTTTTTCATGGCATTATTTTGGAGTAAATGTGACTTTTTGATCACTTTTTATAGCATTTTTTGGAAGGAGATATGACCTAAAAACAAAGATTCTGGCGTTGTTTTTCATGGTTTTTTTTTTTACGGCGTTCACCGTAAAAAACCGATAAATTAGATAATAGTTTTGTAGTTTGAGTCGTTACGGACGTGGCGATACCAATTATGTATAGTTTTTTTAATTTTTACGTTTTTTCCCATAATAAAAGACTTACTATGGGAAAAAAGTCAGTTTAGTTTTTTTTTTATTTGAAACGTGTGTGGTTTTTATTGTTTTACGACATTTTCTTAACTATTTTTTACTTTTTTGACTTGTCCCATTAGGGCACTTGAGGGCCTGATGCCCCGATCGCTACTCTAATACACTGCACTACATACGTAGTGCAGTGTATTAGCGCTGTCAGTTATTCACTGACAGCAAGCCTATGAGGACACGCCGCAGGCGGGTCCTCATGGGCTCCCGTACAAGGCAGACTCGGACGCCATTATTTGGCCTCCGATTGCCACAGCAACCCAGCGATTGCATTGCTGGGTTGCCGGTCGGGTTATTGATCGCAGCATCTGAGGGGTTAATCAGCCGAATCGGAGAATAGCGCCGGTCCTGGCAGTTACAGGAGGGTGCCAGCTGTATAATACAGCTGTCACCCCATGGTGATGGTGCCGGCTCTGCTTCTGAGTCCGCACCATCACTGCGACGTAACTGTACTGCGGTTTGCGGGAACACCTTCCCGGCAGCGCCGTATATATACAGCGGATGTCGGGAAGGGGTTAATGGAGAATTGACTTAATCATTAATCATGTCATCTGACATTGGATTTTCTTGTTTAAATACACTAGGGAAAAAGGCATTTACTAGATTGGACTTTTCCTCATCCTCCTCCACCATTATACCCAGATTATTTTTGGGAGGGCCAACACTTTCAGTTTTCGGTTTCTTATTATTTATGTATTATTCATCGCCTTCCAGCAGCCTGTAGTTCACCTTCCCCATCTGCAGGCTTTCTGTCAATGTTCAGAAACCTTTGTCTTAACCCCTTAATGACCAGCCTATTTTGGACCTTAATGACCAAGCTATTTTTTATGTTTTTCAATCGTCGCATTCCAAGAGCTATAACGTTTTTATTTTTGCGTCGACATAGCTGTATAAGGTCTTGTTTTTTGAGGGACAAGTTGTATTTTTTAATAGCACCATTTTTAGGTACATATTATTTATTGATTAACTTTTATTAACTTTTTTTGGGGGGGTAATAGAAAAAAATCTGAAATTTCGCCACTCTTTTTTGCGTCCTAAATCTACGCCGTTTACCGAGTGGTATAAATAACAAAATAACTTTATTCAGCGGGTTGTTACGATTGCAACGATATCAAATTTGTATAGTTTTTGTATGTTTTACCTACTTTTACACAGTAAAAACGCTTTTTTTTCTAAATTATTTGTTTTTGTGTCTCCATATTTGAAGAGCCGTAACGTTTTTATTTTTTCGCCGATGCGGTTGTATGAGGGCTTTTTTTTGCGGGACGACTTGTAGTTTTTATTGGTACCATTTTGGAGTAGATGCGACTTTTTGATCACTTTTTATCACATTTTTCAGTCAGTATTCTCAGAAAACAGCAATTTTTCCATAGTTTTTTATTAATTTTTTTACGGCGTTCACCGTGCGGGTTAAATAATGTAATAGATTTATAGTCGGGGTCGTTATGGACGCGGCGATACCAAATATGTGTAACTTTTTAACTTTATTTTGTTTTTTTAAAAGTAAAGCATTTTGTAAGGGGAAAAGCTTTGTTTTTCATTTTTTTTTCACATTTTTTTTAAAATTAACTTTATTAAACTTTTTTTTCACTTTTTACTAGTCCCATTAGGGGACTATAATTCTGCGATCGCATTCATAATACACTGCAATACTTTTGTATTGCAGTGTATTACTGCCTGTCCGTTTAACACGGACAGGCATCTGCTAGGTCATGCCTGCGGCATGATCTAGCAGGCATTCACTACAGGCAGACCTGGGGGCCTTTATTAGACCCCCGGCTGCCATGGAAGACACAGACACTCAGCGATCGTATCGCCGGGTGTCGGTGGGAGAGAGAGGGAGCTCCCTCCCTCTCTCCAAAACCACTCAGAAGCGGTGCTCGCTATTGAGCACCGCATCTGAGGGGTTAAACGTGTGAGATCGATACTAATATCGATCTCACACGGCAGAGCAGGGACGCTCCCAGCCCTCAGCTGCCTCTAGCAGCTGAGAGCAGGGAGATTTGACAGCTCCCTGCTCTGTTTACTTATTCCGATGCCGCGACGTATAAAGTCTATGGCATCGGAATAAGGCCCGTTAGTGACCGACGTAGAAACACGATGGGCCGGTCACTAACGGGTTAAAACAGTAATTACTTAACAGTGAGGAGGGGGGATGCAGCTGCAGTTTGTCACCCAGGCTTTCAGTGAAAGGGGAGAAGCAGGGAAATACTCCTGATTGGCTCAGAACACAAAGCATAGCTTTTATATCTCACAAATAATAGCTTGCCACTTTAGCAGGCAAATATTTAAAAAAAAGTGTGTATTTATAGAAGAGGGAAGAATAAAAATATGCAGATTAGAGAAACAATTTCTTGCTGGGCTTTATTTATTATGTACCTATAGCTGTAGACAAAAGAGTGATTGTGAATTTTCTTTTGTGACAACAGGTGTAATTTAAAGAAAAAGAATCAATCATCATTGGGCAGACTAGTGAATGTGAGAATTAGACCGTTGTCCAGTAATACTGTGGTAAACATAGCTACCGCATTTTCTCTCCTGTTTACCCCAAGGTAGACAAAACACCCAAGAAGTGTATTACTGGTATGGCAGGGCCGTGTACCTTGGTTAGATATGTGGTACTGGTAGGTTTGGATAAGCAATAAAAAGATATGCCTAGAAATTAAGACTTATAATGGAGGTTTCCGTTAGAACAGAATCCTGACTGAAACAAACAAACCATAAGATTCCATTTGCATCACCATTGATTTCAATGGTGACAGATCTGATGCAAATGGTTTTCGTCATATCGACGGAAACAATACCATAGTCGACTGTGCTATTCATTCCCGTAAAACGACGGAACCCTTGCACAACCGAGACAAATGGAAACCATTTACACCGGATCCGTCACCATCGAAATCAATGGTGATGCACACGAAAACCTATGGTTTCCGTTTGTTTCAGTGAGGTTTCCGTTCTGACGAGAAGCTCCGACGGAACGCCTGAAGGGAGCCCTGACACAGATGTGAACGAAGCCTTACTGGACTTGATTTTTAACCTTTGCAATATTTTATTTATTTTACAGTTTTAAACGGCCTTTGATGCAGTTAAGGCTATGGTAAACTAAGGTAAGTCTGAGATCTACTTGTGGTGTAGTATGTGCAGCAGACTACAAAATATAAAGGAAAACATAAAACTTTGCATTACATCTTATCGGGGGAAAGTGGCATCTTCCTCCCTTTCCAGCAGGCCTTCAGTTCCTCTTGACCTGCCTAAGTAGAGTCGTGTGTTAATGAACCTTCCCTTACCCATCCTATCCCTCCACCCCCACCTTTAGGAAAGACACGTGACACCGAGGTTGGATGTGAAATGGCCACAGCAGCCGTTTATTAATTTCACAGTTTTATAAAAACAATTTAAATCCGAAACATTCGGATAACTAGTTAGGAATCCACCAGAGAATTCCTCCTAATAATTCACATGACCCAACATGGGTCAGAATCGTAAATAACAATTTTAACGTTAACATTAACCCGAGCAGAGGAAGTCCTTGAAGCCCTTTCAGATATTCCTTTTTTAAGAACACACCGAGTTAGCCATCTGCAAACCACCAATTACCTCCAGCCGTAAACCAGCTCGGAAGCACCGTTCACCTCTGCAGATGGCTCCAACCACTAGAAGTCCACTTCAAAGGGATAACACCCGATGAAGCCCTCAAGTGATATACCGACCACTAGAAGTCCACTTCAAAGGGATAACACCCGATGAAGCCTTCAAGTGATATACCTTCCACCAGAAGACCACTTCAAAGGGATAACACCCGATGAAGTCTTCAACCATGTACCTTTTTTGGGGGACGCATACCCCCGATGCGACCCCCCCACCATTTTGTACTGACTGGCCTCAAGGACTCCCCCCGCCAGCTGCCATGACAACAGAACCTACTCCGGAAAAAGGAAAAAACATGTTAAATAAGCACACAAATCAAACACAACACTCATAGACGGACGTACATAAAGACCCACAGGGGTAACAAACCAAGGGCAGGAGGGTGGGAGCTTGTCTTTCCCTGTGTTACTCCTCCCGCTGTTTCCGGCTCAATGCCGAAAACAGCGGGAAGCTCAGCAACGGCCCCCTGACTCCTCCTTGTCCCTCCTCCAATTCCCTCCAACTCTCCCTCCAACTCTCCCTCACCTATTAACCCTTTTCCTACCAGGGAGGTCATGGAGGCTTCCCCTTAAGCCCTGCAGGCTGCGTCCAGCCTCTTCTTTCCCTGCTTGCAGGCTCTCATTAAATGTTCAGAAAGCTTCTCAGTTTAAAAAACATTTCTCTACTGCAAGTAAAAACGGAGGCTTCATCTGTTCTCTCTCTCTTTGTTATTTGAGGTGACAAATGTCGGTATAGGTGTTATGGAAGATGTAGTCTCGTGCTTATGTTGCGGTCCTGCTCTGAGCTCACCTCTTATTGGAGAGGCATAACTTCTTGAATGGGTTTCTGGCACTCCTGTTCCTTCAGATCCCAAAATGTAACATCTGGGTTATGTTGAGGAACGTACATTAGTGGAGCATCAGTCCATGTTCAGACGTGGCGGAAATTTTCAGCTGAAATGTTGCTGCAGATTCTTTGTGGATTTGCAGCAACATTTTCATATTTCACAGGTAATTCAGACGGTCCGCAGCGGAATTCAACAGCAATTCCGCCACGTCTGAATGTGCCCTAACAGATTGGAGTTTCACAGACCTCTGTTTCAGACAGAGAAACTTGTAGTGCTACATTGGACAACTGCATCTCCTATAAGAGTTTAAGGATATGTTCACACGACAGCGTCCGTAATGGCTGAAATTACGGGGATGTTTTCAGGAGAAAACATCCCCGTAATTTCAGCCGTAACGGCATGTACAGGCGCTTGAACGCCGCGTCCATTACGGACGTAACTGGCGCTGCTTTTCATTGGAGTCAATGAATAACGGCTCCAATTACGCCCCAAGAGGTGACAGGTCACTTCTTTGACGCGGGCGTCTATTTACGCACCGTCATTTGACAGCGGCGCGTAAATATACGCCTCGTGTGAACAGACAAACGTCAGCCCATTGCTTTCAATGGCCAGATGTTTGTCAACGCTTTCAAGCCGCAATTTTCGGACGTAATTCGGGGCAAAAACGCCAGAATTACGTCCGTAATTAGTGTGTGTGAACATACCCTAACAGTCCAAAGAGAGAAACAGGTGAACAGAGAGAATTTGATTCCCCCCAGGCTTGACCTCTGTTTACTTGTCTCATAGGAGTTCTACCCCATTTTATCATATTTGTAGGAGGGACAGGGAAAGTTTTGGAGGTGTCTTTTGGTTTGTTTTTTTTTGGGTTTTTTTCATGGTAAAGAGTTAAAAACTTTATAAACTTTATAAAACATTTATTAAAAAAGTGTTTATTGAAGGTATGTGGCACATTAAAACTGGGTTTATTTAAATAGGTGTTTTTTTTATAAATAAGGTTTATTTATCTTAGCATTAAAGTACTGAAGTTTGCAATATATGGGATATAGCTGTGTGGATGTCAGTATTCACACATAGACATCCATACAACAGTCTCTATGTACATAGCATGTGTATGCAGTTGCGATCTCTGCTTTGGGACTGAATACTGCATTATTTTAGAACTTTACCTAAGAAGTTAAAGGGCTTATCTGGGTTCCGAAATTGTTTCTAGTAATGACTGCTTTCATGTCAACAATCACAGGGAGGGCTGCCGGAGCATCACTGCTGGATCATCGGGGGAAGTATAGGTGAGTACTGTTTGTTTTTTTAATTCTGGTTATTTGCAGCCATTTCTAAAAAAAAATGAGAAACTCCTTCAAATTAATTTTGTTTATTTAAACTCCACAATCCCTTTGAAGTGGAAAGCCACCAAAAATCCTTCTTCGGACATGTCACAGTGACATATCAGGAGATTGTGAGCACAGATCTCTACTGATTCCTAGCCTAAACTCCTTTGGAGCTCTCTTGACATTTCTGTCAGATGAAATCTGTGCCAAGGCTGCAAACCGTGTCTTCATTTGCTCAAAGTAAAATGGTGAAAGCACAGACACAAGTGTGCAGCCTCGGCCTATGAACATTGTGGCAACATGACTGCATAAAGTGTAATGTCTATGGATGATTTTTACACGTAAACAGTGCAGCCACAGGTACTATTATTTATGTTACTCATAAATTGTGCAAACATATTCCACAACACTGCACAGAAGTGGTCCTCATTCACTATAAAGAGTCCACGGCAGCCAAAATTGGCATGGACATTATACCTGCAAGTGGCTTGTATGGCTGTAATGTATTAGTGGCAGGATTTAAAAAAAATATAGAAGTCACATAATTGTGTAAATATTGGATTGCCAACCCTGATGTGGAGAATAATAACCAATCAGTTTTATACTTTCCATTATATTACTGAATTACAGATACATACTTACCAACATTTAAACTGTAAATTGTAGGACATTTTAAGCCTTGTCCCCATTCCACCCAGGAATGCCCCCCAAACTGCACAGAAACTACCTTTTTAATGCAAATTTGCATAAACGCCCCTCCTTTTGCAGACTGGGACTGTTAGCAAGTATAAATATTTTACTTTTGAGATTTTTATACAGATGCTTTAGAGCTTTTTAGAATATATGTATATATAGATATAGAAAAAACTGCATGAAATCTACTATAAAGTCAATGACCATCAGTAAAATGTACAATTTAAACAAAGATTAAAAAAATAAGTTAATAATTCTATTGTCTTCTACAATTCCCTGTTGTATGTCTCACGACATGTAGATCCGGGAACTAGATATATGTCATCATCAGGAGCCGTCTGTGTATAGAATTTACTGGATTTTCCTTGTATTGCCGACTTTTACAGGTGAAAGTAGACTGATGATTGAAGTAATAAAGTTACTACACAGTTCCACCATAATATAGACCCCCCTGTCTAATATTGTGTAGGTCCATCTCATGCCACCAGAACAGCTCTGACCTATCACGGCATAGTCTCTACAAGACCGCCGAAGGTGTCCTGTGATATCTGGCACCAAGACGTTATCAGCAGATCTTTTAAGCTCTGTAAGTTGTGAGGTGCGGCCTCTTTGAATCGGACTTGTTTTCCCAGCACATCCCACAAATGCTCAATTGGATTGAGATCTGGGGAATTTGGAGGCCAAGTCAACACCTTGAACTCTTTGCCATGTTCCTAAAACTTTTTCTCAATAATTTTTGCGGTGTGCAGGGTACACTTATCATTTTGCATTTACAAAACAATACTGGATGTGAAAAAAAATTGTGCGTAGACTCACGGTTAATCGTCATTTTTTTCTCAGATTAGGATGTGGATACCAGCATAGATCAAAATGTCGAAGGTGTGGAATTGTTAACGTCATTTCAAATGGCTATCCTAAAATTACAAGTGAATCCAAAATGGACAAAAGCACAGAGATAAAAACTGCAAAGAACTTTCAGACATCCAATCCTTTCATTAATCCCACTAATTCTCATGTTTAGATTTTAGACACATTCCAAGAAGTCATAGAAGAGGAATACTACAAATACATCACAATAGTAATTCATGGGAACATGCAAATCCGTCCTATAAGGAACATCGTGTGATACAGGAATTAAAAGACCATCGCGTGAGACCCATTCTGGAACATGTGTGCATTGAAGGATTTCTTGCTACAATCCTGGTTACCTGAGAGACAAAAAAACATGCATTGTCTCAGGTTGAAAATATTGAATGGAAGAAAGAATCACTGTATACATCTATTCGTTATACATTAGCCATTGACCTGTTTTTAAAAGAGAAATTCCAATTCTTCTTTGCAGTTACAGGAATTTATTGTCTTGGACTTTATACAGTATTTAAATTATAATGAATGTAATTTAAAATTTACATATAGTTATGATTGTGAGTCCATACCACTTTTGGATTTAAAATTATAGTATGTTCTGGTCAAAAATAAAACAAAATAACGACAATTACTTATAGGAAACCTACGTCTAGCAATACTATACTATATCAAAATTTGTGTCATCCAAAACATACTAATACCAGTAGGGGCAGTTATCTAAGCTAAATTGCACATTATCAGTAGATGATGAAAAGGAATGTTCCAGTTTATGCGGCAGATAGACAGAGAATGGTAACCCAGAATGGACCCATTAACCAACATTAACCAGTATTTTATCTCCAAGTTTGATTAGGAGCAATAAAAAAGATGAGTTGGCTATCTGGCTTCAGTTTAAGGGAATATACAAATGTGGAGCTAAAAAATACAAGTGCTGCAATTCTATTAATGTATATTATCAATGATAACAATGCAGTATTTGTAACACTCCATAAGTGGTATATTATATACAGTGCACTGCATGTAAATTACTAGATAGATAGATAGATAGATAGATAGATAGATAGATAGATAGATAGATAGATAGATAGATAGATAGATAGATAGATAGATAGATAGATAGATAGATAGATAGATAGATAGATACTTTATTTATGTAATAGATCGTATTCTGGAATATCTAAGAGATTTTAACAATCCTAATGCCAGAAATCTTTCCAATGTATCTCAACGCTTGCTCAATAAACACTCAAGAAATGTGTCAAACTTTTTATCCTAAGGCCATTTTCACACAGAGTGGATTTGCTGCATAAAAGTACACAGAGTATCCACCCTGGACCCCGCAGGGAATTCCAGCCCAAAAAACGCTCCTAATTGTGGTGCAGTTTTTCGGGTGTAATATCCACTGTGGAAAACAGCAGGTTAAAAACAAACAAAGCTCAAACTTACCCCGGTCTCTATAATCATGTCAATGCGTCCCTCTGTTGTCCTGCAGCCAGGCTTCCTGGGTGACGCTTCGTCCATGTGACTGCTGCAGCATGTAATTAGCTGCAGCAGTCACATGCGATGAAGCGTCATCCCAGGAGACCGATTTTTGCGGCAAAATCAAATATCCCTATTTTTGTAGCCAACTATACTTATTATTTGATATTTAATCCATTGTTTTATTTAGGAAAAACTGGAATAGTAGCTTCAGTATATTAGGGAAAAGCTCCCTGAATAAGTGTGGACATACACAGATTAAGTTGCAAAAGAACCCAATAAATAAGAAATACATTTCTTTCATCAGGATGACTGTTGATAGGTGTGGAGCTCCATGAGGCAGATTCCCATTCTATTCATTTAATCCAAGGCATAAAAGGTGTGTTTTTGATAGGAAATTCTTGCCTATAAGAGGAATAGAGAAAAAAAAGGGGGATATCAATAGATCATATAAAAGCGAATGTTTACAAAAACTTTCAAATAGACAATCTATGGATCGATAAAAGAACAGAATAAAGGAAAGAAGAAGACATTGTTTATTCAATCTCATACAGGTTAGGATATAAAAATCGAACCCCCAAGAGATACTAGAGGGCAAGCCCCCATCTAAGTCAATATTGCCAGTTTATAATAAATGTTTAAGCCGTGAGGTTTAATAAGGAAGGATGAACAATTATTTAATTTTCATATTATTCTATGTGTAATATCTTTTTATGCCTATGTGTCAGGACGATGTTTATCTCACATTGCGTGACTTGTGTAATATTTCTCTGCTTAGCTCATCTTGGGTGGTCAGACATCTTAGACAGATCACGCCTTTTATCTGTACATTTCAGCAAACAGCTTGACCACCTCTTGCTGAGTAATTGTGGTTTTGTCCTATATATATATATATATATATATATATGTGTTATACTTGCCAGTAAAATCAGAGAGATATTCTGACAGACAATCATGACTGCTGTGCCTGGTTTGATGTACAGAGGGCCCGGATATATTTCTCAAGGCCGACATTAATTTGAACACCACTCAACAAAGAAGGGAAGTCCATTTTGCTTCTGACAAACACGGTCTACCTGAAGGGGGCTTCCTTGACAGGTTTTAAAGTATTCAACCTGAACATCCATTATAGCTCCGTTTTTTTTAAAATATATATATATATATATATATATATATATATATATATATATATATATATATATATATATATATATAACCTAGGTAGATGATAGATAGATAGATAGATAGGTAGATAGATAGATAGATAGATAGATAGATAGATAGATAGATAGATAGATAGATAGATAGATAGATAGATAGATAGATAGATAGATAGATAGATAGATAGATAGATAGATAGATAGATAGATAGATAGATAGATAGATAGATAGATAGACAGACAGGTAGCTAGGTAGATAGATAGATAGATAGATAGATAGATAGATAGATAGATAGATAGATAGATAGATAGATAGATAGATAGATAGATAGATAGATAGATAGATAGATAGATAGATAGATAGATAGATAGATAGATGATAGAGAGAGAGATAGATAGATAGATAGATAGATAGATAGATAGATAGATAGATAGATAGATAGATAGATAGATAGACAGACAGTAAAAAATAGGCAGCCCTCCAGAGATCAAGTGAAAGAAATGGGGTACTTTATTACACTCCGTGCAACGTTTCAGCTCATTATAAAGGAGCATTTCTCAAGCCAAAGAAAGGCACGGAGGGTAATAAAGTACCCCATTTCTTTCACTTGATCTACAGAGTGCTGCCTATTTTTTACTCTGTAGATAGATAGGCAGACAGATAGACATTTACAGTTGTATATATATATATATATATATATATATATACATATATGTCTACCTGTGTCCCATGAACCAGGGCTGCAGAATCAGCCTTGGTCATGGGAAATTGCTCCAGGAAAAAGCGGACAAGACAGTTAGCCATTGTCTTGTCCGTAATGCCCAAGGGAGACAAGAGGGTCTGCTTTGACTCTCCCGCCCCCCTACTCAGCAGGGGGGCGGGAGACACGCTGTCTCCTTCCTCCCCTCGTGTTCATGAGCCGGCGGGTGACACTATCGTAGCGAACCCCACTATTTACGAGCCGTTTTACAATCACATTTATCAATGGTCAGGATCATGTGTTTGTCTTTATTTTTACTCGTTATTTGCTTTTATAGGGAACATCATGTTATGTGTTTCACATCCGTTGCTTGATAAATGTCGCTCATGTGTATATAGAGAAAGGGTATCCTGGTGTGTTCTATGATGTTATGACTAAGGATGAGTAGAGGTCAGAAACATGTAAGCGTTTTTTTTTCCAAGTTTTATACATGCGGTTGTTACTGTTTTTATGTGAACTAAATAAAAAGTGAAGTTTTACTTGTTCCAGGACTAGTTACAGGCTATGTCTGTGTGACAGGAGCTTGCATTAACCAATGAGCGTTTTCCATCACTAAGAGAATAGAGCTCATCCTACAGAGGCCAGCCCCAGTAATTCTGTCCAGCAGGGTAGGGGCCACGGGTTGATCACCCCTGGTATAGACCATAAGTAATACCATGTGAATGAACACCATATAACCTCCACTTAACTGAAAATGTGGTGAATTTCCATTGCGAATCCATATGCCTTGTACGTGACTGTATATGTGATTATGTCCCCACCTCTGTGTTCTCCGTTGCAGTCGCTCCTTTTCTTTGCCTACCTCCTGCTTCAACTGCCAAGTCAGGTCTATAATGACTACCACTTAATCTCCAGTAAAACCACCAACAGGTGAATATAATGACATTGATTATCTCATTACAATGTCACCTGTCAAGGGGTTGGAAAATATTAGGCAGCAAGTGAACAGTTAGTTCTTGAAGTTTATGTGTTGAAAGCAGGAAAGCGTAATGATCTGAGCGACTTTGATAAGGGCCAAATTGTGATGACTGGATGACAAGGTCAGGGTATCTAAAAAACAGGAGATCTTGTGGGGTATCCCCAGTATGCATTGGTTAGTGCCTACTAAAAATGGTCCAAGGAAGGACAAACGGTAAACCAGCAACACGGTCATTGAAGCCCAAGACTCATTGATGTGCTTGGGGAGCAAAGGTTTGCCTGTCTAACAGATCTACTGAGTGTAAAGGATCTGCCAGGCACTACGTCTGTGGAGACTCCCAGGGTTAATCAGTCGACACCTGAGGCCAGACCTCTTAGACTGACACCGGCTCCCACCAATCAGGGTGGCAGGCTCAGGAGTGGGAGAGCCTATCGCGGCCTGGTCAGTCAGAGTTAGCTCCGCCCCCTGTCCATTTATACCTGCAGTTTTCTCTTCCTCATTGCTTGTTATTCTTTTGGATTCCTGGCCCCACTGCTGCTTGCTCCAGCCTGCTTCTGCCGTGCTTCTGCCTTGCTGCAGTTCTCCTTGACTTGACTTGCTTTGCTTTGCTTTGCCCCTGGCTTGCTTCTGTCTCCGTGCCCGCTCGGGTTACTCACTTCGTCCTGGTCCTGACTGTTCGTTCGCCGCTCCGTTTCCTCGTGGCGTTCCGTTGCTACTGCCCCTTCCCTTGCGTGTTCCCTGTTTGTTTTCCTGTGCACTTAGACAGCGTAGGGACCGCCGCCCAGTTGTACCTCGTCGCCTAGGGCGGGTCGTTGCAAGTAGGCAGGGACAGGGCGGTGGGTAGATTAGGGCTCACTTTCCCTTCACCTCCTTCCTGCCATCACAGAATAACAAGCCCTTACCTAGTCTACCATTTCTCCTACGCTGTCGCTATCATGGACCCCCTTGAGACCCTGACCCAGCAGATGCAGGGCCTCTCCCTACAGGTCCAGGCCCTGGCCCAAAGGGTTGGGCGCACCACCTCACCTCTAGAACCCGACCTCAAGTTACCTGACCGGTTTTCAGGGGACCGTAAGACGTTTCTCTCCTTCCGGGAGAGTTGCAGACTATATTTCCGCCTTAAGCCCCACTCCTCAGGTTCCGAGAACCAGCGGGTGGGTATCATCATATCCCGACTCCAGGAAGGGCCCCAAGAGTGGGCCTTCTCCTTGGCTCCTGACGCCCCTGAACTTTCCTCTGTTGATCGTTTTTTCTCTGCCCTCGGACTCATTTACGACGAGACTGACAGGACTGCTTTAGCCGAGAGTCAGTTGGTGACCTTACGTCAGGGTAGGAGACCGGTTGAGGAATACTGTTCTGATTTTAGGAAGTGGTGCGTAGCTTCTCAGTGGAACGATCCGGCCCTAAGGTGCCAGTTTAGGTTAGGATTATCTGACGCCCTGAAGGATCTGCTGGTTAGCTACCCCTCGTCTGACTCTCTTGACCAGGTTATGGCCCTAGCAGTACGACTTGACCGACGTCTCAGGGAACGTCAGCTAGAACGCTTCAGTGTGCTCCCCTCTGACTTTTCTGCGATCCCCCCCGAGGTCCCGCCTCCTCGCCCCTCCACGGAGGACTCGGAGGTACCTATGCAACTCGGGGCCTCCATGTCCCCTCGACAACGTAGGGAGTTTCGCAGAATGAACGGTCTCTGCTTCTACTGTGGGGACGACAAGCATCTACTGAACACCTGTCCCAGGCGCAAGAATAAGAAGCCGGAAAAACTTCCGCGCCTAAGTGATCATCGGGGAGGTCACTTGGGCGCACAGGTATTTCCCGTTAATGTGAAACGCAATAAAATTTTGCTTCCCTTTCAGGTCTCGTTTGCTGGCCGGTCTGCCACGGGCAGTGCTTTCGTGGATTCTGGCTCATCTGCTAATATCATGTCTGTGGAATTTGCTATGTCTCTAAAGATGCCTTGTATTGATTTACCTTATCCTATCCCTGTAGTAGGAATCGACTCTACTCCCCTTGCTAATGGTTATTTTACTCAGCATACTCCTGTTTTTGAACTCCTGGTTGGCTCCATGCATTTGGAGCAGTGCTCTGTACTGGTAATGCAGGGATTATCGTCTGATCTGGTTTTAGGCCTTCCCTGGTTGCAGTTGCATAATCCCACGTTTGATTGGAATACTGGGGATCTCACCAAATGGGGTAATGAATGTCTTATGTCATGTCTTTCTGTTAACTCTATTTCTCCCCGGGAGGAGGTAAACACGCTTCCTGAGTTCGTTCAGGACTTCGCCGATGTGTTTTCTAAGGAGGCCTCCGAGGTGTTGCCCCCCCATAGAGATTACGATTGCGCTATCGATTTGGTGCCTGGTGCCAAGCTTCCTAAAGGTAGGATATTTAATCTTTCATGTCCTGAACGTGAAGCCATGAGGGTGTATATCCAGGAATGCCTGGCCAAGGGTTTCATTCGCCCCTCGACTTCTCCTGTAGGTGCCGGCTTCTTCTTCGTGGGGAAGAAGGATGGTGGTCTTAGGCCGTGCATTGATTATCGTAACCTGAATAAGGTCACTGTAAGGAACCAGTACCCACTTCCTTTGATTCCGGATCTTTTTAATCAGGTTCAGGGAGCCCAATGGTTTTCTAAGTTCGATCTACGGGGGGCATATAACCTTATCCGCATCAAAGAGGGGGATGAGTGGAAAACTGCGTTCAACACACCCGAGGGTCATTTCGAATACCTGGTCATGCCCTTTGGGTTGTGTAACGCCCCTGCTGTCTTCCAGAATTTTATTAATGAAATCCTGAGAGAGTACCTGGGTAATTTTCTTGTTGTGTACCTTGATGACATACTGGTGTTTTCCAAGGACTGGTCCTCTCACGTGGAGCATGTCAGGAAGGTGCTCCAGGTCCTTCGGGAGAATAATCTGTTTGCTAAGACTGAAAAATGTGTCTTTGGGGTACAGGAGATACCATTTTTAGGGCAAATCCTCACTCCTCATGAATTCCGCATGGACCCTGCCAAGGTTCAAGCTGTGGCGGAATGGGTCCAACCTGCCTCCCTTAAGGCGTTACAGTGTTTTTTAGGGTTCGCCAACTATTACAGGAGATTTATTGCCAACTTCTCGGTCGTCGCTAAGCCTCTCACGGACCTTACCCGCAAGGGTGCTGATGTCCTCCATTGGCCCCCTGAGGCCGTCCAGGCCTTTGAGACTCTCAAGAAGTGCTTTATCTCGGCCCCCGTGCTGATTCAGCCCAACCAAGAGGAGCCATTTATTGTGGAGGTTGACGCTTCCGAGGTGGGAGTGGGGGCCGTCTTGTCCCAGGGTACCAGCTCCCTCACCCATCTCCGCCCCTGTGCTTACTTCTCTAGGAAGTTTTCGCCCACGGAGAGTAACTATGATATTGGCAACCGCGAACTTCTAGCCATTAAATGGGCTTTTGAGGAGTGGCGGCACTTCCTGGAGGGGGCCAGACACCAGGTAACGGTCCTTACGGATCACAAGAATCTGGTTTTCCTAGAATCGGCCCGGAGGCTTAATCCTAGACAAGCTCGGTGGGCACTATTCTTTACCAGATTTAATTTCTTGGTTACCTATAGGGCTGGGTCCAAGAATATTAAGGCTGATGCTCTGTCACGTAGTTTCATGGCCAATCCTCCTTCCGAGAAGGATCCCGCTTGTATTTTACCCCCTGGTATAATCGTCTCTGCCACGGATTCTGATTTAGCTTCTGATATCGCGGCTGATCAGGGTGCAGCTCCCGGGAACGTCCCTGGGGACAAACTGTTTGTTCCCCTGCAATACCGGCTGAGGGTACTCAGGGAAAACCATGACTCCGCTCTATCTGGTCATCCTGGCATCTTGGGCACCAAACACCTCATTACCAGAAACTATTGGTGGCCTGGGTTGCCTAAAGATGTTAGGGCTTACGTCGCCGCTTGTGAGGTTTGCGCTAGGTCCAAAACCCCTAGGTCCCGACCTGCGGGCCTACTACGTCCCTTGCCCATTCCCCAGAGACCTTGGACCCATATCTCCATGGATTTTATCACCGATTTGCCTCCATCTCAGGGCAAGTCGGTGGTGTGGGTGGTAGTCGACCGCTTCAGCAAGATGTGCCACTTTGTGCCCCTTAAGAAGCTACCTAACGCCAAGACGTTAGCTTCTTTGTTTGTGAAACACATCCTGCGTCTCCATGGGGCCCCAGTCAATATCGTTTCGGACAGAGGGGTACAATTTGTTTCCTTATTTTGGAGAGCCTTTTGTAAAAAGTTGGAGATTGATCTGTCCTTCTCCTCCGCCTTCCATCCCGAAACTAACGGCCAAACGGAAAGGACCAACCAATCCCTGGAACAATATTTAAGGTGTTTCATCTCTGACTGTCAATTCGATTGGGTCTCATTCCTTCCCCTTGCTGAATTTTCCCTGAATAACCGGGTCAGTAACTCGTCAGGGGTCTCCCCGTTTTTCTGTAATTTCGGGTTTAACCCAAGGTTCTCCTCCGTCTCCCCTGGTTGTTCCAATAATCCTGAGGTAGAGGATGTTCATCGGGAACTGTGCACTGTCTGGGCCCAGGTTCAGAAGAACCTAGAGGCGTCCCAGAGCGCACAAAAGATTCAGGCGGATAGTAGACGTTCTGCTAACCCCCGGTTTGTCGTCGGGGATTTGGTCTGGTTGTCGTCCAGGAACTTGCGCCTTAAGGTCCCGTCCAGGAAGTTTGCTCCCCGATTTATTGGGCCTTATAAGGTCATTGAAGTCCTCAACCCTGTATCCTTCCGTCTGGAGCTGCCCCCATCCTTCCGCATACACGACGTCTTTCATGCTTCCCTCCTTAAACGCTGCTCCCCGTCCTGGTCCCCCTCTAGGAAACCTCCTGTTCCCGTTCTCACCCCTGAGGGGGTGGAATTCGAGGTGGCCAAGATTGTGGACAGTAGGATGATCCAGGGCTCCCTCCAGTACCTGGTCCATTGGAGAGGATACGGGCCGGAGGAGAGGACTTGGGTACCTGCTCGAGATGTTCACGCTGGGGTATTGGTCAGGAGGTTCCACCTTCTTTTCCCCACTAAACCGGGTCCTCTTAGTAAGGGTCCGGTGGCCCCTCATAAAAGGGGGAGTACTGTAAAGGATCTGCCAGGCACTACGTCTGTGGAGACTCCCAGGGTTAATCAGTCGACACCTGAGGCCAGACCTCTTAGACTGACACCGGCTCCCACCAATCAGGGTGGCAGGCTCAGGAGTGGGAGAGCCTATCGCGGCCTGGTCAGTCAGAGTTAGCTCCGCCCCCTGTCCATTTATACCTGCAGTTTTCTCTTCCTCATTGCTTGTTATTCTTTTGGATTCCTGGCCCCACTGCTGCTTGCTCCAGCCTGCTTCTGCCGTGCTTCTGCCTTGCTGCAGTTCTCCTTGACTTGACTTGCTTTGCTTTGCTTTGCCCCTGGCTTGCTTCTGTCTCCGTGCCCGCTCGGGTTACTCACTTCGTCCTGGTCCTGACTGTCCGTTCGCCGCTCCGTTTCCTCGTGGCGTTCCGTTGCTACTGCCCCTTCCCTTGCGTGTTCCCTGTTTGTTTTCCTGTGCACTTAGACAGCGTAGGGACCGCCGCCCAGTTGTACCTCGTCGCCTAGGGCGGGTCGTTGCAAGTAGGCAGGGACAGGGCGGTGGGTAGATTAGGGCTCACTTTCCCTTCACCTCCTTCCTGCCATCACACTGAGTGAAGGAAAGCGCTCATTGGTTAATACAAGCTCGTGTCACACAGACATAGCCTGTAACTTTGAGACAGGCGCTGCTCAGTAACCAATGAGCACTCATCCTTACCACAGAGCAAAATGGTAATTTGTTCATATGGATGCCTGTCACACGGTTACAGGCTATGGGAAGCCTGCATTAACAAATGTGCGATTTTCTCTCTAGTAAGTTAAAGTGCTCATTGGTCACTGATCAGCGCCTGCTATTGGTTAGTGAATGATACTCTCTCTGAACAGAGAGAAGGAGAGGCACTGGAGTTATGCGTCGTAGCAGCCACCTCTAGAACACCAAGATCCGACGCAGCATTTCACCTGAGGAAAGGCTCATCATCACCCAAAGGTAAGAACACATACTGTCCCCTTTTTACAAAATTACACCATGTCACCCTGATACAGCTGGCACTATGGTAAATGGCCTTACCCAATTCCCCCATATCAGCATGATATACCTATCAGTACAGTGAATGCCCACCTTTCACAACATGTGTTAGCTTGCTTATTTAACTAGTATGGTCAAGGCCACAAACACCCTATCCAATATATAGTAAAGCCATTGATATTTTTAAATGCACTGTAGGTATACATCACAGACCAAGGTGGGGAGGCATATAAACACAGCAGCAATGTTGATTGCTTATATAATTAATCTTTTTTTTCCTATAATTTCTGAAGATTCCTTCTGACTGGAAATTCTTTTGCCTTTTGAATTTCTACTGGGGACCTCAACCATATCCGGTCTACCTCTGAGGTCATCTGGTAGAGAATGAAGGAGAGGGTGATGCCTCAACCCACGGCTGAACATTGGATATGCATTTCACATGGGTTCATGGACACTGCTCAGTTTCCAAACTTCATTGGGGCGCTGGACGGGAAACACATCCATGTCAAGAAGCCACCGCACTTAGGTCGCGATTCTATAATTACAAGTAGTATTTCTCGGTAGTGCTGTTGGCCTTGGCTGACAGTAATTACCGATTTGGGATTGTAGACATTGGTTCCTATGGTACCAGTGATGATGCTGGCACCTTCAGGGATTGCAAAATGAGTCAGCGGCTTCTAAACAACCAGCTAGCCCTTCCAAAATCCCGACTACTGCCCGGATCTTCTGAAGGGCTTTGGACTCTCCACACAATTTTATGCGCCCCATTCCCAGGCATGGTTTGGATAACTGGAGGTGCATATTAAACTATTGGTTCACCAGGGCTCGACGGTTTGTTGAGTGCACCTTTGGTATTCTAGCCAATAAATGGAAGGTCTTTTTGTCCACAATTCAGATCGATACGGAAAATGTGAACAAAGCCTGTGTCATCCTTCACAATTTTACCTGGATGTATGATTCAGCACTTGATGGTGACGTGGAGCAACACATGGCAGCTGGATCATTTACAATTGATGAGACACCGCAAGGAAGACTAGGAACATCTGGATTTAAGAATCTGGGAATTCTTTGCAGATTATTTTGTGAGCCCTGAGGGAGCAGTGCCCTGGCAGCAGGACTATATCCTCTAGAGATGCCACTTATGTCTCCAGTTTGACTTTTTATTTATTCATCCAGTTTTGCAGTTAGTTTACATGTTTTCGTTTTTCTTGGTTAGTGTAGGGACTCGCAAGACAATGAGTACCCATGACGCAGATTACAAGCTTTCATGATTAGGTCAAAATATTAACCGTGTTTTTTCTGTATTTGATATTAACAATGCTTGCACCATATACAAGGTGTATTTCAAACATTGTAACATTTTGTCCTAAATATTATCTGATACCTCATTTTTATCATATATATATATATATATATATATATATATATATATATATATATATATATATATATGTATATATATATATATATATGTATATATATATATATATATGTATATATATATATATATATATATATATATATATATATGTAATCCTCCAAAACATGAAACAGAATGCTTGAGAAAGGCCCCATGGAGTAGGGATGAAACGTCACATGTGGTGAATAAACCTCTATTTTTCACTAACCAAGGAGTGCTGTCTCGTGTTTTGGAGGATTAGATTAATTTCTAGGGACACTGGTCATGTGCCCCAACAAGAATATTGCACCCTGACTTCACAAGTTTGGAAGAACTGTGCTGCTTCTTTACCTTTTGCTATATATGTATATATATATATATATATATATATATATATACACTACCGTTCAAAAGTTTGGGGTCACCCAGACAATTTTGTGTTTTCCATGAAAACTCACGCTTATATTTATCAAATGAGTTGCAAAATGACTAGAAAATATAGTCAAGACAATGACAAGGTTAGAAATAATGATTTTTATTTAAAATAATAATTTTCTCCTTCAAACTTTGCTTTCGGCAAAGAATGCTCCATTTGCAGCAATTACAGCATTGCAGACCTTTGGCATTCTAGCTGTTAATTTGCTGAGGTAATCGGGAGAAATTTCACCCCATGCTTCCAGAAGCCCCTCCCACAAGTTGGATTGGCTTGATGGGCACTTCTTGCGTACCATACGGTCAAGCTGCTCCCACAACAGCTCTATGGGGTTAAGATCTGGTGACTGCGCTGGCCACTCCATTACAGATAGAATACCAGCTGCCTGCTTCTTCCCTAAATAGTTCTTGCATAATTTGGAGGTGTGCTTTGGGTCATTGTCCTGTTGTAGGATGAAATTGGCTCCAATCAAGCACTGTCCACAGGGTATGGCATGGCGTTGCAAAATGGAGTGATAGCCTTCCTTATTCAAAATCCCTTTTACCTTGTACAAATCTCCCACTTTACCAGCACCAAAGCAACCCCAGACCATCACATTACCTCCACCATGCTTGACAGATGGCGTCAGGCCCTCTTCCAGCATCTTTTCAGTTGTTCTGCGTCTCACAAATGTTCTTCTGTGTGATCCAAACACCTCAAACTTCGATTCGTCTATCCATAACACTTTTTTCCAATCTTCCTCTGTCTAATGTCTGTGTGCTTTTGCCCATATTAATCTTTTCCTTTTATTAGCCAGTCTCAGATATGGCTTTTTCTTTGCCACTCTGCCCTGAAGGCCAGCATCCCTGAGTCGCTTCTTCACTGTAGACGTTGACACTGGCGTTTTGCGGGTACTATTTAATGAAGCTGCCAGTTGAGACTCTAATGTACTTGTCTTGTTGTTCAGTTGTGCAGCAGGGCCTCCCACTTCTCTTTCTACACTGGTTAGAGCCTGTTTGTGCTGTCCTCTGAAGGGAGTAGTACACACCATTGTAGGAAATCTTCAGTTTCTTGGCAATTTCTCACATGGAATAGCCTTCATTTCTAAGAACAAGAATAGACTGTCGAGTTTCACATGAAAGCTCTCTTTTTCTAGCCATTGTGAGAGTTTAATCGAACCCACAAATGTAATGCTCCAGATTCTCAATTAACTCAAAGGAAGGTCAGTTTTATAACTCCTCTAAACAGCAAAACTGTTTACAGCGGTGCTAACATAATTGCACAAGGGTTTTCAAATCATCCATTAGCCTTCTAGCACAGTTAGCAAACACAATGTACCATTAGAACACTGGAGTGATGGTTGCTGGAAATGGGCCTTTATACACTTATGTAGATATTGCATTAAAAACCAGATGTTTGCAGCTAGAATAGTCATTTAGCACATTAACAATGTATAGAGTGTATTTCTGATTCATTTAATGTTATCTTCATTGAAAAAAACTGTGCTTTTCTTGCAAAAATATGGAAATTTCTAAGTGACCCTAAACTTTTGAACGATAGTGTATAAATAGTTATCTAATGGGTATGGGGCTATTAAACCATAGCACCTGCTCTACAAGGCCAACATGACAGGAATGCATTAGAGGGGTTATTTTATGGTGATATCAGCTCTATCAGGGCTACTTGGCGTAAAAGGGCTGAAATATTTTTTTACCGCTAATGCTTGTCTACCAGGGCCACATAACAAGGAATGTATAACGGGGGCATTTACGGTGACACCAACTCCATCAGGGCCATATAGCGGTAATGGGTAAATGAATGTGTTACGGTAAAACCTGCTCTAATTGCGGAACATGACAGGAACGTATAGGGGGCATCTATATAAAATATTGGAAAGATAGGGCACCACTATGGTTGAACTTTCCAATTTTAGATTTTTTTGCAGGGCTCACCCTTGACCACTGCTGCAGGAACATGCTTTTTGCTATGGCCTCACATGCTGCATCTTTCTTCATGCGATCCTGATATACATCCACCCTGGTGTACCATAACTCTGGTCTCTCCTGCACCAAGGTTATTTGTTTTTCTACATCGATGGACCTTGGCATGGCTGTTTAGAAAGGCAATCTTGTTAAAACGGACGCAGAACACACTCTTGTGAATGAGTCCATATCTAGTTTTTCAACAAGGAAATCAATAGACTTTAAAGATTGCTGCGTTGGTGGAAGAGAAGCATACCTATCCAAAAATGGTTCAGGTATGGTGTTAAATGAAAGATTTTTTTTGTCGCAGCCACCTGAAAACACCACAGTGCCCATGTAGATAGTGACATCATACCACTGTGGATAGTGCCACATTGCCCACGGTAGATAGTGCCAGTGCCCACATAGTGCCACACACAGTGCCCACGTAGATAGCGCCACAGTGTTCCCTGTAGGTAGTGCCCATATAATGCCACAGTGCCCATGTAAATAGTGCCACACCCCCCATATATAGCACCCCCTGTAGACAGCACCACAGCCCCTGTAGGTAGTGTCACCCCCTGAAGATTGTGCCACCCCCTGTAGATAGCACCACCCCCCACAGATAGCACCACCCCCCTGCAGATAGCACTTCCCCATGCAGATTGCACCATCCCTATATAGATAGTGCCACCCCCATGTAGATAGCAACATCCCCTCCGTAGATAGCGCCACCCCCTGCAGATAGCGTCACTTTCCCTGTAAAGAGTGCCACTCCACCTGTATGTATCAGCACCACCCATCCCCGTAACTGGCACAACCCTTCCTGTAAATAGCACCACTGTAGCTCCCTGTAGGAGCGAAATCCATCTGGCCGGGGATTCCGCTCCAGGAGTAGACCATGACGTTGCTGTCCATATATGCATAGAGACGCCAGGGGCTTCTCTAGTAGCGGAATACCAGGCACAGAGCGACCTGACACTGGGGATTCCACTCCTAGAGAGAGCCGCTGACATCACTGTCCATATATGGATAATGAAGCCAAGGGCTTCTCCAGTAGCGGAATCCCTGGACAGAGTGTCGGTCGGGGATTCCGCTCCTAGAGAGAGCCTCTGACATCACTGTCCAAATGGACAGTGACGTCAGGGGCATTCTCTAGAAGCGGAATCCCCGGCACAATGATATCTGACACTAGGGATTCCGCTCCTAGAGAAAGCCACTGACATCACTGTCCATATATGGATAGTGATGCCAGGGGCTTCTCCAGTAGCGGAATCCCTGGTCAGAGTGTCGGCCGGGGATTCTGCTCCTAGGGAGAGCCCCTGATGGTGGACTGTGACATCAGGGGCTCTCTCTAGAAGCGGAATCCCCAGCACAGAGCTATCTGACACTGGGGATTCCGCTCCTAGTGGGAGCTTAGGTGGCACTATCTACAGGGGGGTTGCTATCTACAGGGGGCACTATTTACAGCAGGGATGGAGAGACGTCGAGGGCCCCCTCTAGGAGGGGAATCCCCGGCCAGACAGCTGGCCTGGGATTCTGCTCCTAGAGGAAGCTTAGTTAGCTCTATCTGCAGGGGTTTTGCGTTATCTACAGGGGGTTGTGTGTGGCACTATCTACAGTGGGGGGTGTAGTCTGGCGCTCTTAAAGCCCCATAAGACATGAGAGCAAAGCGCTGCTCACACTGAAGCAGCACTGCACTCATTAAACCCCTTCAAGGTTGTCAACGTTTATACACATAATGTAACAGACCCCTTTCATCCTGCCGACGTCTTCCTCTCTGAAGATGCCAGCACATGCGGCCGTCCTGCCCTGCAGTGACCATTAGGGTGTGCGCACAAGCTCACTCCCGGACTTACAGGGCCAGCGCGCACCTGTAAGAATCCGGCCTTACAGGAGCAGTGGCGTTCTCTGTTTCACAATTGTAATTGTCAAAAATATGTTAATTATCTTTATATGTGTGAACCTAAAAGTGCTATAGACAGTTGTCACTGGAGCTCACAGACCTGCTGACACAAGAGCCTACAGGGGGGGATGGCTATTCTATTTCAAGTCGTTTAGTTTATGGCTTTGCATTTCAGCTGTTACAAAGGCAACGTGAGAAAACGTGCTGACATTGTATTTCTTATGGCTAAAGATATATGTGGAGTTTTGGGATATTACCATATTTAGAATGCTCATGCTTTGCAAGTATGAAGTTACCACCTACTTTTATTTTCTTATAAATAAAGATGGATCCGCCCCCTGTGGGCAGAGACTGTTTGAACACTGAAGCTGCGTGTCATGGTCTCTCTCCGGCCGGCCTCTCTCAGATCCACCATTGAGAGAGCATTCATTAATTTGGAACTCATAGACAAATGCAGATAATGTCCAACGTTAATGGACAATGTAAATTCTGCAGCGACATTACTTGGGGGCTCTTGTCCGGGATTCTCAACACAGATCGAAGGCGACAATCGAAGGTGGATGACGGCTAAGATAACGGAGAACTGCACACAAAACCGGTGAGTAAGAAATGTTATTCTTACTGTGCACTTCTTTCTTGTTTTAGCTGCCGTCCAGGTATTGTCTCTTTTGACTATTTGGGAACCATGAACACCATTTGTCTATGAGTATTTGTATGTATGACTTATAGGAATAGGCGTGTGAGTAGAAACGAATCTGTGAGTGTATCTGTGAGAGGCTGAGATAAGGGAGCGTTTGTTTTCTGACCCCAAAGCATACAGAAACAACCAAATACCAAGAAAACACTAAACGGCCTGTCCGAAGTGTTCCCTCCGGCCCCTGGGTTTAGTATGTATTAAGATCAGGTTGCAAATTGATCCTTGCAGAAGTGACGGGTAACCATCCCCGCCCAAGTGATTGTTAGGACTTTCGCGTATCCAGACTGTGACCCATAGGAGGCGCACCTGGCCGGAAGTAAGAGTATGTATGTGGGCTAATCCTCGGACGCCCGAACTGAATGAGTTGCTGATTATTAAGTAACATCTCTGTGACTAGAAAGTTTATGGAATATCCACGGGCCCCTGAGACAGTAAGATAGTTTGGCTGCTGTTTAGGAAACCGATCAGATATACGCGGTTGCCCTACTGATCAGCAGAAGTGCATAGGGAACCCCCATGACAGACTAAAGGATTTAGCAGAGTGCGTTGGGCCCTGGAGAAAATAAAAATAAAATAAAAATAAATAAAAAGCAGGAACCCCAATGACAGACTAAATATAGGCCGAAGGGTTGAGTAGGCCAGGAAAATAGACTGAAGAGTTAGTGCGGATGTGGCCAGCTTTGTCTTGACCCTGATAACTTGCTGCAGCGTGACTTCACACAGCAAAAGAAAAAGTCGTCAAGATAAGGTTGGCTACATTAGTAAGTCTGGATTTAGCAGAGGGCATGGGGAAATCTGGATCGAAGTATGCCCGAGGTAAAGTGCTGGCCAGCCGGGAATTGGGGCATAACACCCAAGGTACAGGGTGTGGTAAAACAGCAGCAGATATTGTTAAAAACCAATGTGGGGAAGGGGCAGTAAATGAACCTGGAAAAAAAAAAACGGGAATGCCCAAGCAGGTACTTTTCAGTTATACTAGAAGGGATGATATCTTGATAGATGATGGGCCCTGGATTAGTAGACAGAGTTGCAGAGAACAGAAAGAAGTGATTGAATGCACCGGATAAAAATAGGGAAAAAAATAAAAATAAAATAAAAACACATGGAAGCACAGTTGTCAGTTGTCAGTAAGAATTGACCAGCGTCTAATTCTATAGATAGAGACATTCCAGTAGAAAAGAATGTGCCAACGTATAATTCTTCTATGTACAGCTTTATAAACCAAAGGTTTACAGAAACAAGAGGTTTCCAGGGGTGACAGGCGATCAGTTATTAGCCAAACATTATGGAAAGGCGTCATCAGAATTCATAAAGGAATCAATTAACTCTTCACTTCCTAAAAAGGAAACATTGGGTGAAATGTTCAGGGATTATTGATAGAGAGATAGATAGACGTGGATTAGGAATTGGCTAGAAATAGAGGTAAAGCAAATAGGAGAATTGTAAGTGCAATGAACACGGATTGTAGAAGAAGTGAGATTGATAAAGTGAAGATTCTTATGTATTTCTATCCAGATCTACTTGTTGGAATATACTGTATATCATCTGTCCTAAATTGTCACTAATGAAATTTCCTCTCGTTATAGGAGTTTTCCAAGACATTTTAAACTTTACTGTAAATCTTTTTCCTTTTTGGTTTATTTAACAGTCATTTTAATAATTGCATGGAATGTCTAACAAGATTTATTGTTAATCTATAGTAACAGTGTTAGACTAATAGAACTAATGATAAGAGAACGTGTGTTACTTACAAGAGCATGCCTCAGATATCCACTATGGGAAAAAAAAAACATGTGAAGAGGTTTTGTCATTGACTGACAGGAGCACATGGTGACATTTTGACCTTGTAGCTCATAAGTTTTGGCTAGTAAGGGGCTAATGCTACATTCTCTGTTATCTGTAGTTTAGCTGTGTCTGCAGAAAGTGCACATGTAGTGCAAAATAAGATCTGTAACTTAAAGATTAAAAAAAGAAAGGAAAAAAGCCTGATAAAATCACAGGATTGAGTATTATATGTTTTATGTTTATATGTTATATGTTACGTTATATGTGTTTTATGTGTCGACCACAATGAAAAACTTCATTCATATTTAAATTTAATATGATGCGCATTACTAAATGAAGATTATGGTTCATTGGATGAAGAATCCAAGAATAGGAGTTTATACACACTCTAGCTATATACTTGTTTTACATAAGGTCACACACAAAAGGTATATAATGTGTGAGATTGGATTCTCAGTACTGAGAGTGTCTGGGAACAGCTGGTATTGCCAGTGACTGGTGTGTGCTGAACTATTTTTAAAGGGAAATGGTTTATTTGAAATCACCACATAAGTGACAAGACAAGAAAGATTTTTATGTCATTGTTACATTTTAGTTTATGATTATTTGATATTAAAAAGTTTATATTGGCATATGATGACACATATAGTGCACGATATGTTTCATCATTTGTGTTAATAGATTGGTTTATTTAATAATTGACATATACTAATTAAGGAAACAAATATTTTGCAAACCTCTTAATAATTTATAAGAGTATCCTTTCTGTTGAATGATGGTATATACATTACATATGCACATGACTGACACACACACACACACACACACACACAAACACACACACAAACATATTGGGAATATTTTTTTTATGAAATGAAAATGCAAATAAGATGACAGCATTCACAGGAGCTGTTGTCACGTTTATGGTGTCAGATTCCTGTCCAGTCAATCTTATAGTTTCTGACATCCTTGCAGCAATTCAGGTTGTCATCCAATATAAGGCTGATGGACAGATTGAAGTTACTGATGATATGCAAAATTTTATGTGTGCAGCACTCTATGGGGATTGCACTGAGAGGAGGAAGACTCCACATCTCAGGCTTATTGAGAACGGTCCTGTCCTCCTTCTGGGCACAGGGTAAACAGATGTAGGACGTATGTCTGTGGCCCCTGTGACTTAAAATTGTTTGCAAACAGCCCCAAACCTCACTTGAAGCCGTGCCCTCCGAGCCTCCCACAGTTGAAAAGTATTGATAACCAGATAAGACAGTCTTTGGAGGCAGGGGTACTGAAGAAATGTGTATGATCTTATAATAAGCCCCTCTCCCTAAGAATGCCAAACAACTTTGTACCTTCCGTCTTGTATCTGTGTAGTAGCAGCAGCTGCTCTACTCAAAGACAAGACAACAGACCGTGCTAAGATTAGCCTCTAGTTCTCAGGGTGCCCCATGCTGTTAGTGAGAATCTTCATCAAGCACACACTAAGCACATGGCTACTAAGTATAAGACCAGTCTCATCACCCCATATAAAACTAACCATACATTGATGTACAGTGCTACAGTGTTAAACCCTACTACATTGCTTCCGCAGGGTTCAACAAAGGAGGAAGAGAAGGATACATGGTCAATGGGGGACTTGAGAGGGAATGGGATAAGTCGCAGGAGGTAATAAAGTAACAACCACTCCCATCCTCCGTGTCAGCACAGGAGGTGGAGGTGAAGGTACTCGCTGAGGTGTGTAGACTGGCTGAAGGTAAAACCACAAATATATATATATACTGACTCTAGATATGCTTTTGGTATTGCACATGATTATGGCCTAATCTGGAGGAGCAGAGATATTGCTGGATCCACGGGTAAACCCATAATGTTGAGAGAGTGAAAGAACTGTTTGAGGCTCTGACACTGCCAAAGCAGGAAAATATATGTAAAGTGCAAGCTCTTACTAAAATGCAAACTACCCCCGAAGCAAGGGGAAATAGACTAGTAGACGAGGCTGCGAAAGCTGCAGCTCTCATGTCCCTCATAGAGGAGGACGTAGTATTCTTGACCAGCATAGTATCTGGTCCCATAGACATGATAATATTAAGTAGATTACAAAGTCAAGCCATATAAGAGGAAAAAGGACATTGGCAGACAAAAGGTGCCAGTGAAGGGGAGGATGGAATATGGAAGGTGGTTAACAGGATGTGCCTACCCAGAGTCCTAACCCAACTAATGCACGGACCAATGCAGGTGTCAAGAGAAGGAATGTGTGCAATGGTGACCAAATGGTGGGTAT